>NC_081542.1:32689698-32746177 GCF_901000735.1 Corylus avellana
GTAAAAGAACTCGAATCACTTCGTGGCACCCGCTGACTTGATTGCTTCAAAGTTCTGCACAAGCTCATAAATTTTTGGGCCAAACAATTTTGCTTTACATCTAACCATTTTGTACGGCCTAGGGCCTCGGTCCTAGTTGTGAAAGTACAACCTCGTCCAATTTGCCTGAAATTTTACGACCGTGTTCAATGCTTCGAGGCAATCATGTCGGCGGGTGGCACGAAGAAATTTGAGTTATTAACCAGGGATCGGGGCTGATAAGCGCCGAATGTTGCACATTCAAGCCCCTTAATTTGCATATGTTAATTCCTTAGCGTTGTTATTTGTTTAATTTTGTTTTGTTTTTGTGTTTTCAGGTGTTTAATAAATATACAAGAAAATCATTGATTTTGGGCTCAAAATGTAGTTCCTGTAGTGGATTCACTGTAGCAGTACTGTAGCGGCACTGTAGCAATTTTATTGTAGCGGAGTACTGTAGCAAATTTACTGTAGCTATAGTGCGCTCGAGCGTACACGCACGGCAGAGGCAAAAAGCAGTCCGAAATTGATAAGGAAAGTTTTTCTAGGTCTCCCAATCCGACTGGGAGACTGAATTACGATTTTTCTAGGATTCCTAGGGCTTCTAGGACTCCCCTAAGCCCTATAAAGAGGCCTCTAAGCATTGAGAAAGGAGACACACTGCAGCTTAGAAGATCATGAGCAGCTAAACCCAACTGTGGGGTATTGATGTAGCCCTTTCCAAGCACAATGGTTTGATTGTATTTAATTTCTAGTCTTTCAATTTATGCATATTGATTGTATAACCCTGAGGATTGCTACAATTGATTTCTGTTCTTCATATTAAATGCAGTTGTTCTTTAAATTCCAATTCAATATTAGTAAAATTCTTATCTTCTCTTAGAAATTATTTTACTATTATTGAACTCAAATCATTCTTATTTTCTGTGATTATAAGAATGATGGTTATACAATGGTTCTTAATTGGCATGCAATCAATAGGGTTAGATAGACCATACCTAGGAAAGACGGATCGTACTACACCCTAGTTTAGTGTAATTTAGGTAGACGGTCTGTGCCAACCGAAGATGGGTTATGCTATTCCGTTGATTGTAAGAGATTATTTTTATATGTTTTCTTGTTGAAATTATAACATGCATAGAATGAATTGCTAGAATTAAATATGGTTAACCATTGATGTGCGGATCGTGGTGAAGTCAATACCCTACTCTCTCTCTCTCTCATATATTTACTTCCTTTATTTCCATTTATTTTATGCACTTTAAATTCACACAAACAAATCACTCTCTTTTAATTAAGTTAACTTTGATCTTTTAATTTTGATAATTAAACCCCTGCAGTCCTTGAGGTTTGACACCCTCAATATAGCCCTATCCTTCAGGATTCGTACTATTGCAAGTGGTAATTTTTATTATTGATATTTTTGGACACAAATGGACAACATCAATTTTTGGCGCCGTTGCCGGGGATTGCTTAACGGTTTTATTGTCAATTTTTAAGGATTAATTTTAGCTTAATAATTTATTTTTCTGTTTTAAGATGCTAATTTTAATTCTGTTTGTGTTTTGTTTTTGTTTTATTTTAGAATTTGCAAACAGGTCCGTAAGCTGCCTTCTCTGTGACTACGATCGAGCGCAGGTCGCGTGCGATAGAGCGCACGGACGCACTTCAGCAAGCACCAGGCCAGCAGTGCTCGAGCCTCTCCTCCTGCGCTCGCACCCATCTGCAGCAGTACGCTCGAGCGTACCTTGTCGTGTGATCGAGCGCACTTGCGGCAGCTTGCATCCAGAACCCTGAGTGCAATCTAAGGCTGTTTGTGAGCTTTGTTTGTTTTCTGTTTTTCGCTTATTTTCTTTCTGTTCTTTTTAAATTTATGTTTAGTTTATGAGAGGTCGTCGTTCTTTGTCTTTTCCATTAATTTCTTGCGACCTTGAAATTGAACGCACCCTTAGACAAATTAGATCCCAAAAGAACTCTAATTTGCTAGAAGAGCATTCCACTGAGACCATGGGGGACGGTAACCACGTAGCATTGCAAGATCACTATCTTCCTACCACTTACACTACTCCCACATGTCTCCGGTTGCCGGAAATTACGGCAAACCATTATGAAATTAAGCCCAGCACTATACAAAGTTTACCTTCTTTGCTAGGGCTTAGCACTGAAAATCCTTATGACTTCCTCAGTGATTTCGAAGCAATTTGTGATACCACTAAAATGAACGGATTCACTGAGGATGCCCTAAGGATGCACCTTTTTCCTTTCTCCCTCAAGGAAAAAGCCAAACATTGGTTCCAATCCTTAACACCAAACTCTATTACTTCTTGGGCTCAATTGCAACAAGAATTTCTTAAGAAGTACTTTCCCATAGGAATGACCAATGATACTAGGAGAGCCATTACTACCTTCTCCCAGTATGAGGGAGAAGATTTCCATGAGACTTGGGATAGACTACAGAGCCTGCTTAGATCATGTCCACACCATGCTGTCCCAAAATGGCAGCTAGTGCAGTGTTTTTATGATGGCCTGACCGAGTCCAATAGAAAAATGGTGGATGCATCATGTGGGGGGACATTCATGTTGAAAAGCGAAATGAAGCATGGTCTATGTTTGAAAACTTGAGTAACAATTCTCTTCAGTAGGTTTCCGCCAGACGAAGGGCACCAACACCTAAAGCACTCAAGACGAAGAGTTTGTATGAAGCCGGCCATTCCCCAAACATGGCCAACCAAGTAGTTGAGGCTATCACCAAGAAGCTAGATCAAGTTCTGTTGACTGCGGGTTTTGCTCCTAATGCTGCTCACACACACATTGAAGCATGCTCATTATGTTCTAGTCCTATGCATCATGTAAATAACTGCCATGTTACTGGAAATTATACTGACATTGCTCATGAGCAGGTTAATGCAGCTTTCTCCAGACTGGGTAATGATCCGTACTCCAATACCTACAACCCCAGGTGGAGAAATCATCCAAATTTCTCGTGGAAGAATTCAAGTTCAGGCAACCCAGCCCCAGGGCCACATAATCAAGTTCAATCCAACAGATAGCCCTACCAACCTCATTCCACTTACCGGCCTCCATAGCAGCACTATCAGTCTCTCTTAGAGTCTAATTTTGAGGATCAGATGATAAAAGCAATGAATGAGCTGACCAACGAGATAAAGCAGTCAGTCAAATCTCAAGAGGAAATAGTCAACTCACATTCCCAATCCATTGCCAAGTTAGAAGCTCAAGTCGGACAACTTGCCAACACCATCAACAGAAGGGACGAAGGAAAGCTTCCAAGTTAGCCGGTGGTAAACCCTAAGGGGCACTACATGGTAGATGAGGGCACTTCATACCATCAGCAAGTTCAAGCCATCACCACCTTGAGAAGCGGCAGAATAGTTGACAATCATGTGGAGGAGAAGAAGGATGAACACACGGAGGTTGCACAGAATCTACAGAATGATAAAAGCAAGCAAGTGAGCAATGAGGCTTCGTCATCAGCAGCATCCACTCTAGAGATCCCATATGAGCCACCAGCCCCTTTCCCAGAACGTCTCAAGGCACCTTCCCACTTTGGAAAACAAGGAGAGAAAATACAAGGAATGATGGAGATGTTCAAACAGGTAAAAATCAATCTCCCCCTTCTTGATGCCATTGCACAAGTGCCTGCCTATGCCAAGTTCCTTAAAGACTTGTGTACTCAAAAGCGGAAGACCAGAAACCACATCCCCAAGAAAGTTCTTCTGACTGAGCAAGTGAGTTCCCTGATTAAGCACAACACTCCTCCGAAGTTCAAGGACCCCGGGGCTCCTACAATTTCATGCATCATCGAAAAAAAAGAGATTGATAAGGCACTCTTAGATCTGGGAGCTGGTGTGAATTTACTACCATATTCAGTGTATCAGCAGCTCGGCCTAGGGGAGCTGAAGCCCACCACAGTAATTCTGCAACTAGCTGATCGGTCAATTAAGAAGCCTAGAGGGATTGTAGAAGATGTGATCATCCAGGTGGATAAATTTTTCTTCCTAGTTGACTTTATAGTGCTGGATACCGAGCTTGTGCCCAATCTTGAGAAGCTGGTTCCTGTCATTCTTGGGCGTCCCTTCTTGGCCACAGTGAATGCCTGTATCAACTGTCGAACTGGAGTCATGGAGATCTCATTTGGCAATATGAAGGTTCGGTTGAATATCTTTACTGCATTTCAGCATGCTCCTGATCAGAATGAGTGTTTCTTTGTGGACAGCATTGAAGAATATGTAGAAGACTCACTACCCAGTCTCCTGACTAAGGATCCAGTGGAAGCCTGCCTGAATTACTTCGACTTTGAAGAATTCAACACCGACTAGTACATTCAAGAGGTCCATGAATTGCTTGAAACAGCAGCTAGTGCAGATTTCCACCCATGGAGAGTCGTAAAGGAGCCCCTACCTGTGCCATCGAGCACTCCTCCTGTTCCATCTCTACTGTCCCCACCGAAGCTTGAGTTGAAGCCCCTGCCCGCAACACTCAAGTATGCATTTCTTGGGTCTAACAACACTCTTCCAGTTATCATTGCTTCCAACCTACAAAAAGACCAAGAGGACAGTCTGCTCGAAGTGTTAAAGCAGTACAAGGAGGCCATTGGGTGGACTGTGGCAGATTTGAAAGGCATCAACCCCTCTCGTGAGGCACAGCGCCGGTTGAATCCCAACATGAAGGAGGTAGTGATGAAAGAGGTAGTTAAGTTACTTGATGCAGGCATCATCTACCCTATTTCAGATAGCAAATGGGTGAGCCCACTCAAGTAGTTCCAAAGAAATCCGGCATCACTGTCGTGGAGAATTCTGCTGGAGAGTTGGTTCCACAGCGCACAACCACGGGATGGCATGTCTGCATCGACTATCGGAAGCTCAATTCCGATATTCGGAAGGATCACTTCCCGCTCCCATTCATTGATCAAATTTTGGAATGTCTTGCTGGCCAAAGCTACTATTGCTTCTTAGATGGCTGTTCCGGGTATAATCAGGTTGCAGTTGATCCCCAAGACCAAAAGAAGACGACATTCACATGTCCATTCGGCACCTTTGCTTACCGACGCATGCCCTTCGGCTTATGCAATGCACCTACCACATTCCAGCGATGTATGATGTCTATCTTCTCTGACATGGTGGAGAAATTTTTGGAGGTATTTATGGATGATTTTTCTGTTTTTGGATCTTCGTTTGATACATGTCTCCATAATTTGTCACTTATGCTTCAACGTTGCAAAGAAACTAATCTGATTTTAAGCTGGGAGAAGAGCCACTTCATGGTGGAGGAAGGTATAGTTTTGGGCCATATAGTGTCCAAAAGAGGTATTGAGGTGGACCAAGCCAAGGTCGAGCTCATTGAAAATCTACCACCACCCACTTCAGTGAAGCAGATCCATTCCTTCCTAGGGCATTCAGGCTTCTACTGCCGCTTCATTAAAGACTTCAGTAAAATTTCAAGGCCCTTATGTAACTTGCTTGCTAAGGACACCCCTTTTCACTTTGATGAAGCATGTCACGAGGCATTCCAGAAGCTCCGGTCTCTATTATCCTCTGCTCCCATCTTGCAACCTCTGACTGGTCTTTGCCCTTTGAAATCATGTGTGATGCATCTGACTATGCTATGGGTGCAGTTTTGGGACAACGGGTAGGCAAGCTTCCCCATGTCATTTATTATGCTAGCAAGACTCTAATGGATGCTCAAGTCAATTACACAACCACCGAGAAAGAATTGCTAGCTGTGGTCTTTGCTCTGGATAAATTCCGCTCATACCTTTTGGGATCAAAGGTTATCATTTTTTTCTGATCATGCTGCTCTGCGACATTTGCTGGCCAAGAAGGAAACAAAGCCTCGGTTGATCTGCTGGATACTACTTCTACAAGAATTTGATATTGAGATCCGGGACAAGAAGGGCACTGAAAATGCTGTTGCTGACCATTTGTCAGAAATTTTACTTGAGACACCCCAGCCGGTTCCTGTTCATGACTCTTTCCCAGATGAGCAACTATTGGAAATTACTCCGAAAAATTTGCCATGGTATGCCGACATTGTCAATTATCTAGCTACAGGTCGGACTCCTTCTCATTGGTCTAAGCAAGATAATGACCGCTTCTTCAAGCAAGTTCGGTTCTATTATTGGGAAGATCCAGAGTTGTTCAAGTATTGTGCTGATCAGATCATCCGACGTTGTGTCCCTGAGAGTGAATTTTCCAGTATTCTCACATTTTACCACTCTCAAGCTTGTGGAGGCCATCTCAGTACCAAGAAGACAGTAGCTAAGGTTCTACAATGCGGATTCACATGGCCCACCTTGTTCAAAGATGCCTATAAATTCTGCCGAGCTTGTGAGAGATGTCAACGCCTAGGAGCTATGTCTCAGAGGGACATGATGCCATTGAACCCCATCCTTATTGTCGAAATTTTTGATGTCTGGGGTATCGACTTCATGGGACCCTTCCCACCCTCTTGTGGATATGAGTATATTTTGGTAGGCGTAGATTACGTCTCTAAGTGGGTAGAAGCCATTGCCACAAAGACCAATGATCACAAGGTTGTGGTGAAGTTCCTCAAAGCCAACATTTTTACCAAATTTGGTACTCCTCAGGCTATCATCAGTGATGGAGGTAGACACTTTTGCAACCAGTTTTTCAAGGCCTTGCTCCTCAAGTACTCTGTCACACATAAGGTAGCCACTCCCTACCATCCTCAAACAAGTGGCCAAGTGGAAGATTCTAACCGGGAGATTAAGCACATTCTGGAGAAGACATTAGGCCAGACCGAAAGGATTGGTCCTTGCGCCTCAATGATGCACTATGGGCCTACCACACAGCTTGCAAAACTCCCATTGGAATGTCTCCCTATAGGCTAGTCTATCGCAAGGCGTGTCACCTCCCTGTGGAATTAGAACACAAGGCTCTTTGGGCAATCAAACAGTTCAATTTCGACATGCAAGCAGCCGGGCACCACCGCAAACTTCAGTTGACAGAATTAGAGGAGCTGCGACAAGATGCCTATGATAGTGCTCACCTTTATAAGGAGCGGACTAAGGCTTTTCATGACAAGCGTATCTTACCTAAGACATTTGTACCGGACCAGAAGGTATGGCTTTTCAATTCCAAACTCCAGCTTTTTCCTGGGAAGCTTCGTTCCAGATGGGACGGCCCCTTCATAGTCACCTCGGTGTCGCCCCATGGCGCCGTCGAATTGCGGGACCCAAAGGATGGCACTTTGTTCAAGGTCAACGGTCAGAGGTTAAAGCCCTACATTTAGAACTTCGAGCCAGGTACAGACGTGGAATCCGTCGATTTGACGGATCCCGTCTATTTTTTTGATTAGGTCATTGACACCCTGGGCTCGAGCACACCCACTATGCGCTCAATCCCAGCACACAGGCCTGTGCTAGAGCCCACCATGCGTGGGATCGAGCGCAGACGCTCTACACTTAGCACACACTTGCACGAATGCGCTCGAGCTCACCTTCAGGAGCACTCGAGCGTATCCCCGCCCATCCATTTCCATCCTTTGCGCCAGTGCGATCGAGCGCATGGTAGTGCCACTCGAGCGCACTCGTTCAGAGGTCTCACGTGACCTTTTTAGGTCACGCCCCCTTTCTTTTCTCCCCCATCCCCGTAACCCCTTTCTCTCCCCCACCACTGCGCGCACCCAACACCACCACCAAGCACCACCGAACGCCACCAAACACCACCCTACAGCCGCCGCACAACCACAAGCCACCACCATAGTCCTTTTCCCCTTCCCTTTCTCCTTCTCCGACCACTTTTCTCCCTCCCAATTCCCCTTCCCCCAACCACCCAACCGTCCCCATTTTGCACAATTTTTTTTTTGTAGAATTAGCAGTCCGTGGGCCACAGACTGCTCTGTGTTGGTCTTTTTCTTTTTGCAGGGGGTTTGATAGCACCTCAAGGGAGTTTTACACATCTGCAATTTTGGAGTGCCCACCAAGTGTTCCACGAATTGCCTCAACCAAGCAGCATCATGCTTCAGGCCCCCGCTTCCACTTCCCGGTCTTCCCCCGCTCGGGATACCACCCCAGAGGCCCCATCCCAGCCGTTACCTCGCCGTGGGAAGCAACGAAAGCTCATCTTGGAGACATCCTTTGCCATTGACACCGTCTTCCAAAGCCTCCAAGCAACAAAATGGGCGGTCAAAGAATGTAGACGACGCAGCCTCACTGCACTGTTCCAGCCAGTCAGCCCCGTGGCTTATGAAGGGCTGGTCTAGGAATTTTATGCCCATCTCACATTCGACTATACCCGGCTGGGCATCCTCTCCTCATCAGTGGCGGGCATGGATGTTGAGCTGACACCCGACGACATTGCTGCTGCATTCCCCTCGGTACTCAGACCTGCCGCCCGACCTGACACTGTAATTTATTGTGGATGACATCTGCCGCGGCCATTACACCGATGACCTCCACAACTGTACAAGCAAGGTCTTGCTGCCCTCCTGCCTATGGTTTGTGGACTTCGTCTTGCAGCGAAATCTGTGTCCCTTTGGACACAAGACTCAGAGGCGCGACCCCTTCCTTGCGGCCCTCTACGCCTTTCAGAAAGGCTTTTGGATTTCCATCCTGATAAGTGCCAAATATTGCATATTTGGACCCCTTTATTTACATTAGTTAATCCTTTAGTTGTGTCGTTATTTAATATTTTGTGTTAGTTTTGTATTTTTAGTATTTTGTAGGTCGTTGAAGAAAAACTACAGCTTTAAAGGGAAAAATGCGAAGTTTGGAAGAAAGCATACTTTGAGAAGACCTAGATGATGTGGTTAAGTCTAACCAAATCCAAGAAAAGGTTAAATCAGATTAAAGTTCAGATTGGATAAGATTTCGGATCGGATTCAAATTCAGATTCTGCATACGTCTTAGTATTTTGACCATAACTCTCCACTCAAATATCGGATTGAAGTGATTCAAACGGCATTGGAAAGCTAGCTCAAAATAATACAATTTGTTGTGAAATAGGATTTTCGTAATTCGTACAGTTTCTATGTCAAAATCGCCCCGCAATTAAGAGACACAAATTTGGACGAATCCTAGTCCGATTTCAGACTTCTATTTTGACTGGGAGACAGACTTCCGAATTATCTAGGTTTACTTGGGCTTCTAGGACTTCCCTAAGCCTATAAATAGACTTCTTTGCATTCAAGAAAAGATACACAATCCCAGAGAGCAAAATTCTTTTGTTTAGTTTTTCTTTAGGTTTAGGTTTAGGTTTAGATTTTATTTTTATGTGGAGCTAAATTCCCAACTAAGGTTGGGGATGAAGCCTCACCGATGAAGAACATCAATACTTTTATGTAAGTTTTTATTATTCTGATTTTATTGGGTTTTATATTTCAATTGTTTTACTTCTAATCAATTGTATGGAGTGATTCTTGGATATCTCTTGTGATTCAAGGATACATTTGATGATTTGAGATAATTTCATATGATTGATTGCTTGGATTTTAACTCATAAAAATTGGATATCCCTTGTGATTTGTTCTACGGATACATCTGGTGTTTCAATTGAATTTGGATTCCTTTTGTGATTTGGTCAATGAATGGATACATGGGATGGTTTGATTAATTCTTTGAAGCATAGTAAAACATATCTATGATTTAATTTGTGAGAACTTCGGATTAATATTGATGAACATAAAGTATGTTGTTATGATTTAGTGAGTGTGAATTCCCAAACCTTAGTACCTTTATCCTTAGATTTACTTATTTTATTTAGTTTATGTTTATCCTTTAATTTTCAAAACTCAAAAATCAAAACCCTTTTGGAACTAGATTAGGATTTAATTAGTTTAGATATAAATTGCTCTTTCAAAAATACAATTCTCTGTGGGATCGACCTCGCACTTGCAATCCATTAAACTACAATTGATTCGTACACTTGCGAGTTAAAAAAATTTGCACAACACATCCCCCAGCTCATTTGGGATCAGATGCACAAGTTTTGGGACGGGGCGATTGTGAGGCGCACCCAGGGCTCGTCTTCATGGGGGCTTCCATTCCCTTTTCTCCTCACCCATATCCTTCAAACCTGCAGCATTGAGGGTACACCAGCTGATGGGCCGATCTCTGCACACCCTCAGTTTGGCCTGATCCAGTGGAACCAGAGTTATTCCCACATGCCGAGATGACATCGGGAGCCCGCAGCAACTGAGGTCGTTAGGGAAGCTGATGGGCCTGTATACAATGAGCCACATGCAGATGAGCCGGTCGATAGAGCAGGAGCGGCACCGACCGTTACTATCACCATGTCACAGTATGAGTCGCTCTAGAAAGAACTGCAAGAGCTCCAATCTGAGCTTGCTACCCAAAGGGCGGAGGACAAGAGCCGGGCAGATGAATGGTTTGAAGCTCAGCAAGAACTGTTGCGTGACATCTTAGCACGGTTGCCACCTGCCCCAGGGGCATCTTCTTCTGCGCCACAGTGACAGGTTAGGTGCCTTTATCCCTTGCACTATTTTATTGTTGTTTTTCACACACTAAGGACATTGTGCATTTTAAGTTGGGGGGTGTGAGCCTACATGTTAGTTCTGAGCGTGCAATTGATTTTCCTGTTGTGATTTGAAATTCATTGACGGGCTTAATATGACAAGCACATGATCACTTGCTTAAGGAATTAAAATTGTGTTACTTTCATTGGCAGCATGAAATATTACTTGTTTCAATTTGATTTTCACATGCACACCAGTATGTAGTCTGTGGGGCATAAAATCTAGAATCAATAATGTCTGGTTTCAATATTTGGAATAAATTGGGTAACTTATTGGGAAAATGACCTTGGCATAATTTCAATTCAAAAAAAAAAAAAATCATTTTAAACTTTCCACCAAGTAACCGGACCTCTTGCCTCATAAAGCAGTGAGTGTTCGCGTCCTTAGGGGTGTAGCCTTTTTGACCCGAGTTAGTAAGTCCTTAGGGGTGTCTTTACACCTAATGCCCTAAAACCATCTGGTTTGGGAGTCATTGGCCTAACACTCGATAAATGGGTCAATCAGAAAGCTTAAGGGAGCTAAGTGAGCTTAGAAAAAAAAAAAAAAAGAAAAAAAGAGGAAATTGTTGCCTTGGTTGTTTTATCCGATGGGGAGTCTAATGAATTTTGAGTGTTGATCCATGCATGATTGAGATAGTTTTGAAATCCCATGACTATGTGTTGAGTTCACATACACTAATTGAATTTTGTAATATCTCATAATTGCCATGATTGAAGCTAAGTTGTAATTTCCTGAAATTGTGAAGATGGTGTTTGTTTTATTAAGCCTGTTAATGACTGAGAACCATGATGGTCATGAGATTGCATTCTTAGGAATTACATGGTTAGAAAATGTTTGTGGGTATCATTCTTGGAAAACTCTCACGAGACTTCACTCGTCCTCTAGGGAATTCCTAGGGGTTTAAAAGGCTTGTTGCATATGCTAAATGCAACCGTACATCCCACGAAAGCTGGATTTATCTTTTTGTTTTCAGTCTATTTTCTGTTTTGTATTGCTAAGGGACTAGCAATATGTAAGTTGGGGGGTGTGATAAGCGCCGAATGTTGCACATTCAAGCCCCTTAATTTACATATGTTAATTCCTTAGCATTGTTATTTGTTTAATTTTGTGTTGTTTTTATGTTTCAGGTCTCATTTGACAAACCATTGGAAATTGGGCTTAAAAGACAACAATTGGAGCATTCTGGATCTAGGATCGATCGCAGCACCCCTGGGATCGAGCGCACTTGCGCTCGAGCATCTGCGGCCAAGGATCGAGCGCATGCCTGCGCTCGCGTACATATCAGCTAGGCTCGAGCGCACTACGCTCGAGCGTATATAATCTCGGCTCAAGCGCACACGGGCGTACAGTGCACGGCAAGAATCCTTTTCTAGCTTGGGCTTGGATTTCAGTCTCCCAATTGGACTGGGAGACTGACTTCCGATTTTCTGAGGATTTCTAGGGTTTTAGGGTTTTCCAAATCCCTATAAATAGGGCTCTAAACATTGTAAACACACACCGTCTCTTAGAGCAAAAATTTCAGTAAATTGTCTGTGGAGCCTAGAAGATCATGAGCAGCTAAACCCAATTGTGGGGTATTGATGTAGCCCTTTCCAAGCACTATGGTTTGATTGTATTTAATTTCTAGTTTTTCTATTTATGCATGTTGATTGTATAACTATAAGGATTGTTACAATTGATTTCTGCTCTTCATATTAAATGCAATTGTTCTTTAATTCCAATTCAATATTAGTAAAATTATTATCTTGTCTTCGAAATTATTTTAATATTATTGAGCTCAAATCATTCTTATTTTCTGTGATTATAAGAATGATGGTTATACAATGGTTCTTAATTGGCATGTAATCAATAGGGTTAGATAGACCATACCTAGGAAAGACGGATCGTACTACACCCTAGTTTAGTATAATTTAGGTAGACGATTCGTGTCAACCAAAGATGGGTTATGCTATTCCGTTGATTGCATGAATTTATTTTCATATGTTTCCTTGCTTAATTTATAACATGCATATAAATAATTGCTAGAATTAAATATGGTTAACCATTGGTGTGCGGATCGTGGCGAAATCAATACCCTACTCTCTCTCTTACATACTTACTTCCTTTATTTTCCGTTTATTTTATGCACTTTAAATTCACACAAACAAATCACTCTCTTTTAATTAAGTTAACTTTGATCTTTTAATTTTGATAATTAAACCCCTGCAGTCCTTGAGGTTCGACACCCTCAATATAGCCCTATCCTACAGGATTCGTACTATTGCGAGTGGTAATTTTTATTATTTATATTTTTGGACACAAAAATACCACATCAGGGGCTCTTGTAAACTTTGAGAAAAAGTTATCTTTCGTCAGTGAAGATCGGGGGGCAAAAGAACTCGAATCACTTCGTGGCACCCCCTACATGATTGCCTCGAAGTTTTGCACAAGCCCATAAATTTTTGGGCCAAACAATTTTGCTTCGCATCTGACCATTTTGTTCGGCCTAGGGCTTCGACCCTAGTTGTGAAAGTACAACCTCATCCGATTTGCCTGAAATTTTACAAGCGTGTTCAGTGCAGCAATCATGTCGGCGGGTTGCACGAAGAAATTCGAGTCGTTCTGGCCTAGATCGGGGCTCTTGTAAACTTTCTTAAAAAGTTATCGTTTGTCAGAGAAGATCTGGGGCCAAATGAACTCGAATCACTTTGTGGCAACCGCCGACATGAATGCCTCGAAGTTCTGCACAAGCTCGCAAATTTTTTTGCCAAACAATTTCGATTCGCATTTGACCATTTTCTTCGGCCTAAGGCTTCGGTCCAAGTTGTAAAAGTATAACCTCGTCCGATTTGCCCGAAATTTTACAAGCGTGTTCAGTGCTTCATGGCAATCATGTCGGCGGGTGGCACGAAGAAAATCGACTTGTTCTGGCCAGGATCGAGGCTCTTGTAAACTTTCAGAAAACGTTATCGTTCGTCAGTGAAAATCGGGGGGCAAACGAACTCAAATCACTTTGTGGCAACCGCCGACATGATTGCCTCTAAGTTCTGCACAAGCTCAGAAATTTTCATGCCAAACAATTTCGCTCCGCATTTGACCATTTTGTTCAGCCTAGGGCTTCGGTTCTAGCTGTAAAAGTACAACCTCGTCCGATTTGCCTAAAATTTTACGAGCGTGTTCAATGTTTTGAAGCGATCATGTCGGCGGGTGGCACGAAGAAATTCGTGTCGTTCCGGCCGGGATCGGGGCACTTGTAAATTTTTTAAAAAAGCTATCGTTTGTTAGTGAAGATGGGGGGGAGGGGGGGGCAAACGAACTCGAATCACTTTGTGGCAACCGCTACCTTAATTGCCTCGAAGTTCTACACATGCTCGTAAATTTTTGAGCCAAACATTTTCGCTTCGCATTTGACCATTTTGTTCGGCCTAGGGCTTCGGTCCTAGTTGTGAAAGTACAACCTTGTCCGATTTGCCCGAAATTTTACGAGCGTGTTCAGTGCTTTGAAGCGATCATGTCTGCGGGTGGGACGAACAAATTTGAGTCGTTCCGGCCGGGATCCGGGCTCTTGTAAACTTTCAGAAAAAGTTATAATTCGGCAGTGAAGATCGGAGGGCAAATGAACTCGAATCACTTCGGGGCACCCACCCACATGATTGCCTCAAAGTTCTGCACAAGCCCTTAAATTTTTGGGCCAAACAATTTCTTTTCGCATCTAACCATTTTGTTCGGCCTAGGGCTTCGGTCCTTGTTTTGAAAGTTCAACATCATCGGGTTTTTCTGAAATTTTACGAGCGTGTGCAGTTCTTCGAGGCAATCATGTCAACGGGTGGCACGAAGAAATTTGAGTCGTTCCAGCTTGGATCGGGGCTATCGTAAACTTTAAGAAAAAGTTATCGTTCGTTAGTGAAGATGGGGCAAACGAACTCTGATCACTTCGTGGCCCCCGCCGACATGATTGCCTCAAAGTTCTGCACAAGCTCATAAATTTTCGGGCCAAACAATTTCGCTTCGCATCTGACTATTTTGTTCTGCCTAGGGCTTCGGTCCAAGTTGTGAAAGTACAACCTCGTCCGATTTGCCTAAAATTTTATGAGTGTGTTCAGTGCTTCGAAGCGATCTTGTCTGCGGGTGGCACGAAAAAAATTCGAGTCGTTCCGGCCGGGATCGGGGCTCTTGTAAACTTTCAGAAAAAGTTATCGTTCGTCAGTGAAGATCGGGGGGCAAACGAACTCGAATCACTTCGTGGCACCCGCCGACATGGTTTCCTCAAAGTTCTGCACAAGCCCGAAAATTTTCGGTCCAAACAATTTTGCTTCGCATTAGACCATTTTGTTAGGCCTAGGGCTTCAGTCCTAGTAGAGAAAGTACAACATCCTCCGGTTTTTCTGAAATTTTATGAGCGTGTTAAGTTTTCAAGGCAATCACGTCGACGTGTGCCACGAATAAATTCGAGTCATTCCAGCGGGATCGGGGCTCTCGTAAACATTCAGAAGAAGTTATCATTCGTCAGTGAAGATCTAGGGTTCAAACGAACTCGAATGACTTCGTGGCAACTGCCGACATGATTGCCTCTAAGTTCTGCACAAGCTCGTAAATTTTTAGGCCAAACAATTTCGCTTCGCATTTGACCATTTTGTTCGGCCTAGGGCTTCAGATCTACTTGTAAAAGTACAACCTCGTCCGATTTGCCCGAAATTTTTCGAGCATGTTCAATGTTTCGAGGCTATCATGTCGGCGGGTGGCATGAAGAAATTCGTGTCGTTCCGGTCGGGATCGGGGGCAGTTGTAAATTTTTTAGAAAAGTTATCGTTCGTTAGTGAAGATGGAGGGGAGGGGGGGCAAACGAACTCAAATCACTTCGTGGCAACCGCTGCCTTGATTGCCTCGAAGTTCTGCACAAGCTCGTAAATTTTTGGGCCAAACAATTTCGCTTCGCATTTGACCATTTGGTTCGGCCTAGGGCTTCGGTCCTAGTTGTACAAGTACAACCCCGTCCGATTTGCCCAAAATTTTATGAGCGTGTTCAGTGCTTCGAGGCGATCATGTCGGCGGGTGGCACAAAGAAATTCAAGTGGTTAACCCGGGATTGGGGCTCTTGTAAACTTTCAGAAAAAGTGAAAATTCGTCAGTGAAGATCGGGGGGCAAATGAACTTGAATCACTTCGTGGCACCCACCGACATGATTGCCTCAAAGTTCTGCACAAGCAGGAAAATTTTCGGTCCAAACAATTTTCCTTCGCATTTGACCATTTTGTTCGGCCTAGGGCTTCAGTCCTAGTAGTGAAAGTACAACATCCTCCGGTTTTTCTGAAACTTTACGAGTGTTTTAAGTTTTCGAGGCAATCATGTCGACGGGTGCCACGAATAAATTCGAGTCGTTCCAGCAGGATCGAGGCTCTCGTAAACATTCAGAAGAAGTTATCGTTCGTTAGTTAAGAGGGGGGGGGGGGGCAAATAAACTCTAATAACTTCGTGGCACCCTCCAACATGATTGCCTCAAAGTTCTGCACAAGCTCGTAAATTTTCAGGCCAAACAATTTCACCTCGCATCTGACTATTTTGTTTTGCCTAGGGCTTCGGTCCAAAATTTTACGTGTGTTCAGTGCTTCGAAACGATCATGTCCGCGGGTGGCACGAAAAAAATTCGAGTCGTTCCGGCCGGAATCGGGGCTCTTGTAAACTTTTAAAAAAATTTATCGTTCGTCATGTGAAGATCTAGGGTTCAAACGAACTCGAATCACTTCGTGGCAACTGCCGACATGATTGCCTCTAAGTTCTGCACAAGCTCGTAAATTTTTAGGCCAAACAATTTCGCTTCGCATTTGACCATTTTGTTCGGCCTAGGGCTTCGGATCTACTTGTAAAAGTACAACCTCGTCTGATTTGCCCAAAATTTTACGAGCGTGTTCAGTGTTTCGAGGCGATCATGTCGGCGGGTGGCACGAAGGAATTCATGTCATTCCGGCCGGGATCGGGGCACTTGTAAGTTTTTTAAAAAAGTTATCGTTCGTTACTAAAGATGGAGGGGCAAACGAACTCGAATCACTTCGTGGCAACCGCTGCCTTGATTGCCTCGAAGTTTTGCACAAGTCCATAAATTTTCGCGCAAAACAATTTCGCTTCGCATCTAACCATTTTGTTCGGTCCAAGTGGTGAAAGTACAACATCATCGGGTTTTTCCGAAATTTTACGAGCGTGTTAACTTCTTCGAGGCAATCATGTCGGCGGTAGGCACGCAGAAATTTTCAGGGCAAACAATTTCGCTTCGAATCTTACCATTTTGTTCGGCCCAGGTCTCGGTCCTTGTTGTGAAAGTACCACCTCGTCCGATTTGCCTGAAATTTTACGAGGGTGTTCAATGCTTTGAGGCGATCATGTCGGTGGTAGGCACGAAGAAATTTGAGTCGTTCCGGCTGGGATTAGGGCTCTTGTAAACTTTTAGAAAAAGTTATCATTCGTCAGTGAAGATCAGGGGGCAAACGAACTCGAATCACATCGTGCCAACCACTGACACGATTGCCTCGAAGTTTTGCACAAGCTCGTAAATTTTCGGACCAAAATATTTTACTTCGCATCTGACCATTTTGTTCAGCCTCGGGTTTTGGTCCTAGTTGTAAAAGTACAACCTCGTCCGATTTGCACAAAATTTTACGAGCATCTACAGTGCTTCAAGGTGATCATGTCGGCTGGATACATGAAGAAATTCGAGTCGTTACGGCCGGGATCTGGGCTCTTGTAATCTTTCTGAAAAAGTTAACGTTCGTCAGTGAAGATCGGGGGGCAAACGAACTTGAATCACTTTGTTGCACCCGGCGACATGACTGCCACGAAGTTCTGCACAAGCTCGTAAATTTTTAGGCCAAACAATTTCACTTCGAATCTTACCATTTTGTTTGGCCTAGGGCTTTGGTCCTAGTTGTGAAAGTAGCAACTTGTCCGATTTGCCCGAAATTTTACGAGCAAGTTCAATGCTTCGAGCGATCATGTCGGCGGCAGGCACGAAGAAATTTGAGTCGAGCCGGCTGGGATCGGGGATCTTGTAAACTTTTACAAAAAGTTATCATTCATCAGTGAAGATCGGGGGGCAAACGAACTCGAATCACTTCGTGGCAACCGCCGACATGATTGCCTCGAAGTTTTGCACAAGTTCGTAAATTTTCGGGCCAAACAATTTTGCTTCGCATTTGACCGTTTTGTTCAGCCTTGGGCTTCGGTCCAAGTTGTACAAGTACAACCTCGTCCGATTTGCCAAAAATTTTATGAGCGAGTTTAGTTCTTCGAGGCGATCATGTCGGCGGGTGGCACGAAGAAATCCGAGTGATTAACCCCAGATCGGGGCTGTTGTAAACTTTTAGAAAAAGTTATCGTTCGTCAGTGAAGATCGGGGGGCAAACGAACTAGATTCACTTCGTGGCACCCACCGACATGATTGCCTCAAAGTTCTGCACAATCTCGTAAATTTTTGGGCCAAACAATTTCGCTTCGCATCTGACCATTTTGTTCGGCCTAGGGCTTCGGTCCTTGTAGTGAAAGCACAACTTCATCGGGTTTTTCTGAAATTTTACGAGCGTGTTCAGTTCTTCGAGGCAATCATGTCGACGGGTGCCACGAATAAATTCGAGTCGTTCCAGCGGGATTGGGGCTGTCGTAAACTTTCAGAAAAAGTTATCGTTTGTCAATGAAGATCGGAGGGCAAACAAGCTCGAATCACTTCGAGGCACCCGCCGACAAGATTTCCTCAAAGTTCTGCACAAGCCCGTAAATTTTTGCGCAAAACAATTTTGTTTCGCACCTGACCATTTTGTTTGGCCTAGGGCTTCGGCCCTAGTGGTGAAAGTACAACATCATCGGGGTTTTTTGAAAGTTTACGAGCGTGTTAAGTTCTTCGAGGCAATCATGTCGGCGGCAGGCACGAAGAAATTTTCAGGCCAAACAATTTCGCTTCGAATCTTACCATTTTGTTCGGCTTAGGTCTTCTGTCCTAGTTGTGAAAGTACCACGTCGTCCAATTTGCCTGAAATTTTACGAGCGTGTTCAATGCTTCGAGGCGATCATGTCGGCGGCAGGCCCGAAGAAATTCGAGTCGTGCCAGCTGGGATCGGGGCCCTTGTAAACTTTTAGAAAAAGTTATCGTTCATCAGTGAAGATCGGGGGGCAAACGAACTCAAATCACTTCGTGGCAACCACCGACATGATTTCCTCGAAGTTCTGCACAAGCTCGTAAATTTTCGGGCCAAACAATTTCGCTTCACATCTGACCATTTTGTTCATCCTCGGGCTTCGGTCCTAGTTGTGAAAGTACAACCTCGTCCGATTTGCCCGAAATTTTACGAGCATGTTCAGTGCTTCGAGGTGATCATGTCGGCTGGATACACGAAGAAATTCGAGTCGTTACGGCCAGGATCGGGGCTCTTGTAATCTTTCAGAAAAAATAACGTTCGTCAGTGAAGATCGGGGGGCAAACGAACTTGAATCACTTTGTTGCACCTGCCAACATGATTGCCACGAAGTTCTGTACAAGTTCGTAAATTTTCAGGCCAAACAATTTCGCTTCGAATCTTACCATTTTGTCCGGCCTAGGGCTTCGGTTCTTGTTGTGAAAGTAGCACCTCGTCCGATTTGCCCGAAATTTTATGAGCGTGTTCAATGCTTCGAGGCGATCATGTCGACGGCAGGCTTGAAGAAATTCGAGTCGTGCCGGCTGGGATCGAGGCTCTTGTAAACTTTTAGAAAAAGTTATCGTTCGTCAATGAAGATCGGGGGGCAAACAAACTCGAATCACTTCGTGGCAACCACCGACATGATTGTCTCGAAGTTCTGCACAAGCTCGTAAATTTTCGGGCCAAACTATTTCGCTTCACATCTGACCATTTTGTTCAGCCTCGGGCTTCGGTCATAGATATGAAAGTCCAACCTTGTCCGATTTGCCCGAAATTTTTTGAGCATGTTTAGTGCTTCGAGGTGATCATGTCGGCTGGATACACGAAGAAATTCGAGTCATTACGGCCGGGATCGGGGTGCTTGTAAACTTTCAATAAAAGTTAATGTTCGTCAGTGAAGATCGGGGGGCAACCAAACTCGAATCACTTTGTGGCACCCGCCGACATGATTGCCTCGAAGTTCTGCACAAACTAGTAAATTTTCAAGCCAAACAATTTCGCTTCGAATCTTACCATTTTGTTCGGCCTAGGGATCGGTCCTAGTTGTGATAGTAGCACCTCGTACGATTTGCCTGAAATTTTACGAATGTGTTTAATTCTTCGAGGCGATCATGTCGGCGGCAGGCATGAAGAAATTCGAGTCGTTTCGGTCGGAATCGAGGCTCTTGTAAACTTTGAGAAAAGGTTATTGTTCGTCAGTGAAGATCGAGGGGTAAACGAACTCAAATCACTTCGTACTAACCGCTGACATGATTGCCTCGAAGTTCTGCCCAAGCTCGTAAATTTTTAGGCCAAACAATTTCGCTTCACATCTGACCATTTTGTTCAGCCTCGGGCTTCGGTCCTAGTTGTGAAAGTACAACCTCGTCCAATTTGCCTGAAATTTTTTTAGCGTGTTCAGTGCTTCAAGGCGATCTTGTCGGCGGGTGGCACGAAGAAATTCAAGTCGTTCTGGCCGGTATCGGGCCTCTTGTAAACTTCTAGAAAAAGTTATCGTTCGTCAATGAAAATCGGGGGGAAAACGAAATCGAATCACTTCGTGGCACCCGCTGACATGATTGCCTCGAAGTTCTGCACAAGCTCGTAAATTTTTGGGCCCAAAAATTTTGCTTTGTATTTGACCATTTTGTTCGGCCTAAGGCGTCGGTCTTAGTTTAGAAAGTACAAACTCGTTCGATTTTCCCAAAATGTTACGACACGTTGAGTGCTTCGAGGCAATCATGTCAGCAGGTGGCACAAAGAAATTTGAGTCGTTCCAGCCGGGATCCGGGCCATTGTAAACTTTTAGAAAAAGCTATCGTTCGTCAGTGAAAATCGAGTTGCAAACGAACTCGAATCACTTCGTGGCAACCGCCGGCATGATTGCCTCGAAGTTCTGCACAAACTCATAAAGTTTCGGGACAAACAATTTCGCTTCACATTTGACCATTTCATAAGGACTAATGCTTCGGTCCTAGTTGTTGAAGTACAACATCGTCCGATTTGCCCAACATTTTACGAGCGTGTTAAGTACTTCGAGGTGATCATGTCGGAGGGTGGCACGAAGAAATTCGAGCGATTAACCCGGGATCGGGGCTCTTGTTACCTTTCAAAAAAAGTTATCGTTCGCTAGTGAAGATCGGGGGGCAAACGAACTCGAATTACTTCGTGGCACCCGCCGACATGATTTCCTTGAAGATTTGCACAAGCTCGTAAATTTTCAGGCCAAACAATTTCGCTTTGAATCTTACCATTTTGTTCCGCCTAGGGCTTCGGCCCTAGTTGTGAAAGTACCACCTCGTCCGATTTGCCCGAAATTTGACGAGCGTGTTCAATGCTTCGAGGCGATCATATCGGCGGCAGGCACGAAGAAATTCGAGACGTTCTTGCCGGGATCGGGGCTCTTGTAAACTTTTAGAAAAAGTTATCGTTCGTCAGTGAAGATCAGGGGGCAAATGAACTCGAATCACTTCGTGGCAACCACCAACATGATTGCCACGAAGTTCTGCACTAGCTCGTAAATTTCTGGGCCAAACAATTTCGCTTCGCATCTTTCCATTTTGCTCGGCCTAGGGCTTCGGTCCTAGTTGTGAAAGTACAACCTCATTTGATTTGCCCAAAATTTTACGAGCCTGTTTAGTGCTTCGAGGTGAACATGTCAGCGTGAGGCACGAAGAAATTCGAGTCGTTCCGGCCGGAATCGGGGCCCATGTAAACTTTTAGAAAAAGTTATCATTCGTCAGTGAAGATCGGGGGGCAAATGAACTCGAATCACTTCGTGGCAACCACCAACCTGATTGCCTCGAAGTTCTGCACAAGCTCGTAAATTTTCGGGTCAATCAATTTCGCTTCGCATCTAACCATTTTGTTCAGCCTCGGGCTTTGGTCCTAGTTGTGAAAGTACTACCTTGTCCGATTTGCCCAAAATTTTACGAGCGTATTAAGTGCTTCGAGGTGATCATGTCACGTGTGGCACGAAGAAATTCGAGTCGTTCCGGCCAGTATTGGGGCTCTTGTTACTTTCAGAAAAAGTTATAGTTCGTCAGTGAAGATCGGGGGGCAAACGAACTTGAAGTACTTCGTGGCTCCCGCCGACATCATTGCCTCGAAGTTCTGTACATTCTCGTAAATTTTCAGGCCAAACAATTTCGCTTCGCATCTTTCCATTTTGTTCAGCTTAGGGCTTCGGTCCTAGTTGTGAAAGTACAACCTTGTTCGATTTGCCTAAAATTTTACGAGCGTGTTCAGTGCTTCAAGGCGAACATGTCAGCGGGAGGCACGAAGAAATTCGAGTCGTTCCGGCCGGAATCGGGGCCCATGTAAACTTTTAGAAAAAGTTATCATTCGTCAGTGAAAATCGAGTTGCAAACGAACTCGAATCACTTCGTGGCAACCGCTGACATGATTGCCTCGAAGTTCTGCACAAGCTCGTAAATTTTCGGGCCAAACAATTTCGCTTCGCATCTAACCATTTTGTTCAGCCTCAGGCTTCGGTCCTAGTTGTGAAAGTACAACCTCGTCCGATTTGCCCCAAATTTTTTGAGCGTGTTCAGCGCTTCGAGGCGATCTTATTGGTGGGTGGCACGAAAAAATTCGAGTCGTTCCAGCCGGTATCGGAGCTCTTGTAAACTTTCAGAAAAAGTTATCGTTCGTCAATGAAGATCAGGGAGCAAATGAACTTGAATCACTTCGTGGCACCCACCAACATGATTGCCTTGAAGTTCTGCACAAGCTCGTAAATTCTTCAGCCAAACAATTTCGCTTCGCATTTGTCCATTTTCTTTTCGGACCAGTGCTTCGGTCCTAGTTGTGAAAGTACAACATCGTCCGACTTGCCCAAAATTTTACGAACATGTTAAGTGCTTCGAGGTGATCATGTCCACGGGTGGCACGAAGAAATTTGAGTGATTAACCCGAGATCGGGGCTCTTGTAACCTTTCAGAAAAAGTTATCATTCGCCAGTGAAGATCGGGGGCCAAACGAACTCGAATCACTTCGTGGCACCCACCGACATCATTTCCTTGAAGTTCTGCACATGCTCGTAAATTCTCAGGCCAAACAATTTCGCTTCGAATCTTACCATTTTGTTCGGCCTAGGGCTTGGGTCCTAGTTATCAAAGTACGACCTCGTCCGATTTGCCCGAAATTTTACAAGCGTGTTCAATTCTTTAAGTCGATCTAGTCGGCGGCAGGCACGAAGAAATTCGAGACGTTCGGGCCGAGATCAAGGCTCTTGTAAACTTTCAGAAAATGTTATCGTTTGCCAGTGAAGATCGGGGGGCAAACGAACTCGAATCACTTCATGGCACCCGCCGACATGATTTCCTTGAAGTTCTGCACAAGCTCGTAAATTCTCAGGCCAAACATTTTCACTTTGAATCTGACCATTTTGTTTGGCCTGGGGCTCCAGTCCTAGTTGTGAAAGTACCACCTCGTCCGATTTGCCCGAAATTTTACGAGCGTGTTCAATGCTTCGAGGCGATCATGTCGGCAGTAGGCAGGAAGAAATTCGAGATGTTCCGGCCGAGATCGGGGCTCTTGTAACCTTTTAGAAAAAGTTATTGTTCGTCAGTGAAGATCGAAGGGCAAACAAACTCTAATCACTTCGTGGCACCCACCGACATGATTGCCTCGAAGTTCTGCAGAAGCTCGTAAATTTTCGGGCGAAACAATTTCGCTTCGCATTTGACCATTTTGTTCGGACTAGGGCTCTTCGGTCCAACTTGTGAAAGTACAACATCGTTCGATTTGCCCAAAATTTTACGAGCGTGTTAAGTGCTTCGAGGCGATCATGTCAGCGGGTGGCACGAAGAAATTCGAGTCATTAACCCGGGATCGGGGCTCTTGAAACCTTTCAGGAAAAGTTATCGTTCGCCAGTGAAGATCGGGGGGCAAACGAACTCGAATCACTTCATTGCACCCGCCGACATGATTTCCTCGAAGTTCTGCACAAGTTCGTAAATTTTCAGGCCAAAAAATTTCGCTTCGAACCTAACCATTTTGTTCGACCTAGGGCATCGGTCCTAGTTGTGAAAGTACCACCTCGTCCGATTTGCCCTAAATTTTACGAGCGTGTTCAATGCTTCGGGGCGATCATGTCGGCGGCAGGCATGAAGAAATTCAAGCCGTTCCGGCCGGGATCAGGGCGCTTGTAATCTTTTAAAAAAAGTTATCGTTCGTCAATGAAGATCGTGGGGCAAACGAACTCTTATCACTTTGTGGCACCCGCCGACATGATTGCCTTGATGTTCTACACAATTGTTTAAATTTTCAGGCCAAACAATTTCGCTTCGCATCTGACCATTTTGTTCGGCCATAGGCTTCGATCCTAGTTGTGAATGTGCAACCTCGTCCTATTTGCCCAAAATTTTACGAGAGCGTTCAGTGCTTCGAGACGATCATGTCGGCGGGTGGCACGAAGAAATTTGAGTCGTTCCGGCCGAGATCGGGGCTCTTGTAAACTTTCAGAAAAAGTTATCGTTCGTTAGTCAAGATCGGGGGGCAAATAAACTCGAATCACTTCGTGGCAACCGCCGACATGATTGCCTCGAAGTTCTGCACAATCACTTAAATTTTTGGGCCAAACAATTTTGCTTCGCATCTAACCATTTTGTTCGACCTTGGGCTTCGGTCCTAGTTGTGAAAGTACAACCTCATCCAATTTGCCCGAAATTTTACGAGTGTGTTCAGTGCTTCGAGACGATCATGTTGGCGAGGGAACGAAGAAATTCGAGTCGTTCCGGCCGAGATCGGGGCTCTTGTAATCTTTCAGAAAAAGTTATCGTTTGTTAGTGAAGATCGGGGGGCAAACGAACTCGAAGCACTTCGTGGCAACCGCCAACATTATTGCCTCGAAGTTCTGCACAAGCTTGTAAATTTTCGAGCCAAACAATTTCGCTTTGCATCTGACCATTTTGTTCAGCCTGGGGCTTCGGTCCTTGTTGTGAAATTACAACCTCGTCCGATTTGCCCGACATTTTACGAACGTGTTCAGTTGTTTGAGGCAACCATGTTGATTGGTGGCATGAAGAAATTCAAGTCGTTCCAGCGGGATCGGGGCTCTCGTAAACATTCAAAACAAGTCATCGTTCGTTAGTGCAGATGGGGGGTGCGAAGAAACTCTAATCACTTCATGGCACCCGCCGACATGATTGCCTTGAAGTTTTGCACAAGCTCGTCAATTTTTAGGCCAAAGAATTTCGCTTCGCACCTCATCATTTTGTTCGGCCTAGGGCTTCGATCCTAGTAGTGAAAGTACAACATCATCGTGTTTTTCCGAAATTTTACGTGCATGTTCAGTACTTTGAGGCAATCATGTTGATGGGTGGCATGAAGAAATTCGAGTCGTTCCAGCTGGATCAGGGCTCTCGTAAACTTTCAGAACAAGTTATTGTTCGTTAGTGAAGATGGGGGGAGCAAACGAACTCTAATCACTTCGTGGCACCCGCTGACATGATTGCCTTGAAGTTTTGCACAAGCTCGTCAATTTTTAGGCCAAAGAATTTCGCTTCGCACCTCATCATTTTGTTTAGCCTAGGGCTTCGGTCCTAGTTGAGAAAGTACAACCTCGTTCGATTTTTCTGAAATTTGACAAGTGTGTTCAGTGCTTCGAGGCGATCATGTCAGCGGATGGCACGAAGAAATTCGAGTCGTTCCGGCCGGGATCGGGGCTCTTCTAAACCTTCTCAAAAAGTTATAGTTCGTTACTGAAGACTGGGGGGCAAACGAACTCGAATCACTTCGTGGCACCCACTGACATGACTACCTCGAAGTTCTGCACAAGCTCATAAATTTTTGCGACAAACAATTTCGCTTCCTATCAAACCATTTTTTTCGGCCTAGGGCTTCGATCCTAGTTGTGAAAGTACAACCTCGTCTGATTTTCCCGAAATTTTACGAGCGTGTTCAGTGCTTCGAGACGATCATGTCGGCGGGTGGCAAGAAGAAATTCGAGTCGTTCCGGCCGAGATCGAGGCTCTCGTAAACTTTCAGAAAAAGTTATCGTTCATTAGTCAAGATCGGGGGGCAAACAAACTCGAATCACTTCGTTGAAACCGCCGACATGATTGCCTCGAAGTTCTGCACAATCGGTTAAATTTTCGGGCCAAACAATTTTGCTTCGCATTTGACCATTTTGTTCGACCTTGGTCCGACTTCTGAAAGTACAACCTCAACCGATTTGCCCGAAATTTTACGAGTGTGTTCAGTGCTTCGAGACGATCATGTTGGCGAGGGCACGAAGAAATTCGAGTCGTTCTGGCCGAGATCGGGGCTCTTGTAATCTTTCAGAAAAAGTTATCGTTTGTTAGTGAAGATCGGGGGGCAAACGAACTCGAAGCACTACGTGGCAACTGCCGACATTATTGCCTCGAAGTTCTGCACAAGCTTGTAAATTTTGGGGCCAAACAATTTCGCTTCGCATCTGACCATTTTGTTCAGCCTAGGGCTTCGGTCCTTGTTGTGAAATTACAACCTCTTCCGATTTGCCCGACATTTTACGAACGTGTTCAGTTGTTTGAGGCAATCATGTCGATGGGTGGCATGAAGAAATTCAAGTCGTTCCAGCGCGATCGGGGCTCTCGTAAACATTCAAAACAAGTCATCGTTCGTTAGTGCAGATGGGGGGTGCGAAGGAACTCTAATCACTTCATGGCACCCACCGACATGATTGCCTTGAAGTTTTGCACAAGCTCGTCAATTTTTAGGCCAAAGAATTTTGCTTCGCACCTCATCATTTTGTTCGGCCTAGGGCTTCGGTCCTAGTAGTGAAAGTACAACATCATCATGTTTTTCCGAAATTTTACGTGCATGTTCAGTACTTTGAGGCAATCATGTCGATGGGTGGCATGAAGAAATTCGAGTCGTTCCAGCTGGATCAGGGCTCTCGTAAACTTTCAGAACAAGTTATTGTTCGTTAGTGAAGATGGGGGGAGCAAACGAACTCTAATCACTTCGTGGCACCCGCTGACATGATTGCCTCGAAGTTCTGCACAACCTCGTAAATTTTCAGGCGAAAGAATTTCGCTTCGCACCTCATCATTTTGTTTGGCCTAGGGCTTCAGTCCTAGTTGAGAAAGTACAACCTCGTTCGATTTTTCTGAAATTTGACAAGTGTGTTCAGTGCTTCGAGGCGATCATGTCAGCGGATGGCACGAAGAAATTCGAGTCGTTCCGGCCGGGATCGGGGCTCTTCTAAACCTTCTGAAAAAGTTATCGTTCGTTACTGAAGACGGGGGGGTAAACGAACTCGAATCACTTCGTGGCACCCACTGACATGACTGCCTCGAAGTTCTGCACAAGCTCGTAAATTTTCAGGACAAACAATTTCGCTTCCTATCAAACCATTTTTTTCGGCCTGGGGCTTCAATCCTAGTTGTGAAAGTACAACCTCGTCTGATTTGCCCGAAGTTTTACGAGCGTGTTCAGTGCTTCGAGACGATCATGTCGGCGGGTGGCACGAAGAAATTCGAGTCGTTCCAGCCGAGATCGAGGCTCTCGTAAACTTTCAGAAAAAGTTATCGTTCGTTAGTCAAGATCGGGGGGCAAACAAACTCGAATCACTTCGCGGAAACCGCCGACATGATTGCCTCGAAGTTCTGCACAATCGGTTAAATTTTCGGGCCAAAAAATTTTGCTTCGCATTTGACCATTTTGTTCGACCTTGGTCCTACTTGTGAAAGTACAACCTCAACCGATTTGCCCGAAATTTTACGAGTGTGTTCAGTGCTTCGAGACGATCATGTCGGCGAGGGCACGAAGAAATTTGAGTCGTTCCGGCCGAGATCAGGGCTCTTGTAAACGTTCAGAAAAAGTTATCGTTCATCAGTGAAGATCGGGGGGCAAACGAACTCGAATAGCTTCGTGGCAACCGCCGACATTATTGCCTCGAAGTTCTGCACATGCTCGTAAATTTTCGGGCCAAACAATTTCACTTCGCATCTGACCATTTTGTTCGGCCTCGGGCTTCGGTCATAGTTGGGAAAGTACAACCTCATCCGATTTGCCCAAAATTTTATGAGCGTGTTCAGTGCATCGGGACGATCATGTCGGCGGGTGGCACGAAGAAATTAGTGTCGGTCCGGCCGTGAACGGGGCTGTTGTAAACTTTTAGAAAAAGTTATCGTTCGTTAGTAAAGATCGGGGGGCAAACGAACTCTAATCACTTCGTGGCACCCGCCGCCATGATTGCCTCGAAGTTCTGTACAAGCTCGTAAATTTTCGGGCCAAACAATTTCACGTCATATCTGACCATTTTGTTAGGCTTAGGCCTTCGGTACTAGTTGTGAAAGTACAACCATGTTCGATTTGAACGAAATTTTACGAGCTTGTTCAGTGCTCCGAGGCGATCATGTCAGTGGTTGGCACGGTGAAATTCGAGTCGGTCCGGCCGGGATCAGAGCTCATGTAAACTTTTAGAAAAAGTTATCGTTCGTCAGTGAAAATCGAGTTGCAAACGAACTCGAATCACTTCGTGGCAACCACCGATATGATTGCCTCGAAGTTCTGCACAAGCTCGCAAATTTTCGGGATAAACAATTTCAGTTCGCATCTGACCATTTTTTTGGGCCTAGGGCTTCGGTCCCAGTTGTGAAAGTACAACCTCGTCCGATTTGCCCAAAATTTTACAAGCATCTTCAGTGCTTCAAGCTGATCATGTCGGCGGAAGGCAAGGAGAAATTTGAGTCGTTCTGGCCGGGATCGGAGCTCATGTAAACTTTTAGAAAAAATTATCGTTCGTCAGTGAAAATCGAGTTGCAAACGAACTCAAATCACTTCGTGGCAACCGCCGATATGATTGCCTCGAAGTTCTGCACAAGCACGCAAATTTTCGGGCCAAACAATTTCGCTTCGCATTTGACCATTTTGTTCGGCCTAGGGCTTCGGTCCTAGTTGTGAAAGTATAACCTCGTCCGATTTGCCCGAAATTTTACAAGCGTGTTCAGTGCTTCGAGGTGATCATGTCGGCGGGAGGCACGAAGAAATTCGAGTCGTTCCGACTGTGATTGGGCCTCTTGTAAACTTTTAGAAAAAGTCATGGTTCGTCAGTGAAGATTGGGGGGCAAACGAACTCGAATCACTTCGTGGCAACCGCCGACATGATTGCCTCGAAGTTCTGCACAAGCTGGTAAATTTTTGGGCCAAATAATTTCGCTTCGCATCTTACCACTTTGTGCGGCCTAGGGCTTCGATCCTAGTTGTGAAAGTACCACCTCGCCCGATTTGCCTACAACTTTACGAGCGTGTTCAGTGCTTCGAGGCGATCATGTCGGCGGGTGGAACGAAGAAAGTCGAGTCATTCCGGCGGGATCAGGGCTCTTTTAAACTTTTAGAGAAAGTTATCGTTCATTAGTGAAGATGGGGGGGCAAAAGAACTCGAATCATTTCGTGGCACCCGCTGACATTATTGCCTCAAAGTTCTCCACAAGCTCGTAAATTTTTCGAGCCAAACAATTTCGCTTCGCATCTGACCATTTTGTTCGGCCTAGGGCTTCGGTCCTTGTTGTGAAAGTTCAGCCTCGTTCGATTTGCCCAAAATTTTACGAGCGTGTTCGGTTCTTCGAGGCGATCATGTCAGTGGGTGGCACGAACAAATTCGAGTCGTTCCAGCCGGGATTGGGCCTCTTGTAAACTTTTAGAAAGAGTCATCGTTCGTCAGTGAAGATCGGGGGGCAAATGAACTCGAATCACTTCCAGGCAACCGCCGACATGATTGCCTCGAAGTTCTGCACAAGCTTGTAAATTTTTGGGCCAAACAATTTCACTTCGCATCTTACCATTTTGTTCGGCCTAGGGCTTCGGTCTTAGTTGTGAAAGTACCTCCTCGTCCGATTTACCTGAAATTTTACGAGCGTATTCAATACTTCGAGGCGATCATATCAGCAGGTGGAACGAAGAAATTTGGGTCATTCCGGCTGAGATTGGGGCTCTAGTAAACTTTCAAAAAAAGTTATCATTCGTTAGTAAAGATGGTGGCGCAAACGAACTCAAATCGCTTTGTGGCACCCGCCGACATGATTGCCTTAATTTTCTGCACAATCGCTTAAATTTTCGGGCCAAGCAATTTCACTTCGCATCTGACCATTTTGTTCGGCCTAGGGCTTCGTTCCTAGTTATGAAAGTACAACCTCGTCCGATTTGCCCGAAATTTCACGAGTGTGTTCAGTGCTTCGAGGCGATCATGTCGGCGGGTGGCACGAACAAATTCGAGTCGTTACGGCGAGGATTGGGGCGCTTGTAAACTTTTAGAAAAAGTTATCGTTCGTCAATGAAGATTGGGAACAAACCCGAATCACTTCGTGGCAACCGCCACCATGATTGCCTCGATGTTCTGCACAAGCTCGTAAATTTTTGGGCGAAACAATTTCGCTTCGCATCTGGCCATTTTGTTCGACCTAGGGCTTCGTTCCGAGTTATGAAAGTACAACCTCGTCCGATTTGCCCAAAATTTTACGATTGTGTTCGGTGCTTCGAGGTGATCATGTAGGCGGGTGGCACGAAGAAAGTTGAGTCGTTTCGGCGGGATCAGGGCTCTTGTAAACTTTCAAAGAAAGTTATCATTCAGTTGCGAAGATGGGGGGGCAAACGAACTCGAATCACTTCGTGGCAGCCGCCGGCATGATTGCCTCGAAGTTCTCCACAAGCTCGTAAATTTTCGGGCTAAATAATTTTGCTTCACATCTAACCATTTTGTTTGGCCTAGGGCTTCGGTCCTTGTTGTGAAAGTTCAACCTCGTACGATTTGCCCAAAATATTACGAGCGTGTTCGGTGCTTCGAGGCGATCATGTCAGCGGGTGGCACGAACAAATTCAAGTCGTTTCAGCCGGGATTCGGCCTCTTGTAAACTTTTAGAAAAAGTCATCATTCGTCAGTGAAGATCGGGGGGCAAACAAACTCGAATCACTTTGTCGCAACCGCCAACATGATTGCCTCGATGTTCTGCACAAGCTCGTAATTTTTGGGCCAAACAATTTCACTTCGCATCTGACCATTTTGTTCGGTTAGGGCTTCGGTCCTAGTTTTGAAAGTACAACCATGTCCGATTCGTCCGAAATATTTCGAGCGTGTTCAGTGCTTCGAGGCGATCATGTCGGCGGGTGGCACGAAGAAATTCGAGTCGTTCCGGCCGGGATCGGGGCTCTTAAAAACTTTTAGAGAAAGTTATCGTTCGTTAGTGAAAATCGAGTTGCAAACGGACTCGAATCACTTCGTGGCACCCACCGACATGATTGCCTTGATGTTCTGCACAATCGCTTAAATTTTCGGGCCAAACAATTTCGCTTCGCATCTGACCATTTTGTTCGGCCTAGGGCTTCATTCCTAGTTATGAAAGTACAACCTCGTCCGATTTGGCCAAAATTTTACAAGCGTGTTCAGTGCTTCGAGGCGATGATGTGGGCGGGTGGCAAGAAGAAAGTCGAGTCGTTCCAGCAGGATTAGGGCTCTTGTAAACTTTCAGAGAAAGTTATCGTTCATTAATCAAGATGAGGGGGCAAACGAACACGTATCACTTCTTGGCACCCGCCGACATGATTGCCTCAAAGTTTTGCACAAGCTCGTAAATTTTCGAGCCAAACAATTTCACTTCGCATCTGACCATTTTGTTCGGCCTAGGGCTTCAGTCCTTGTTGTGAAAGTACAACATCGTCCGATTTGCCCGAAATTTTACGAGAGTCTTCAATGCTTCGAGGCGATCATGTCAGCAAGTGGCACGAACAAATTCGAGTCGTTCTGGCCGGGATCGGAGCTCATGGAAACTTTTAGAAAAAGTTATCGTTTGTTTGTGAAGATGGAGGGGGGGGGGGGCAAACGAACTCGAATCACTTCGTAGCACCGGCCGACATGATTACCTCATAGTTCTGCACAAGCTCATAAATTTTCGGCCAAACAATTTCGCTTTACATTTGACCATTTTGTTCGGCCTAAGGCTTCGGTCCTAGTTGTGAAAGTACAACCTCGTTTGATTTGCTCAAAATTTTATGAGCCTGTTCAATGCTTCAAGGCGATCATGTTAGCGGGTGGCCCGAAGAAATTCGAGTCATTCCGTCCAGGATCGGGGCTCTTATAAACTTTCAGAAAAAGTTATCGTTCGTTAGTGAAGATGGGGGGGCAAATGAACTCGAATCTCTTAGTGGCACCCGCCGACATGATTGCCTTGAAATTTCGCACAAGCTCGTAAATTTTCGGGCCAAACAATTTCGCTTCACACCTGACCATTTTTATTGGCCTAGAGCTTCGATCCTAGTTGTGAAAGTACAACCTCATCCGATTTGCCCAAAATTTTACGAGCGTGTACAGTTCTTCGAGGTGATCATGTCGACGGGTGGCACGAAGAAATTCAAGTCATTCCTGCGGGATCGGGGTTCTTCTAAACTTTCAGAAAAAGTTATCGTTCGTTAGTGAATATGGGGGGGCAAACGAACTCGAATCACTTCATGGCACCCGCCGACATGATTGCCTCGAAGTTTTGCACAAACTTGTAAATTTTTTGCCCAAACAATTTCGCTTCGCACCTAACCAATTTGTTTGGCCTAGGGCATCGGTCTTAGTTGTGAAAATACAACCTCATCTGATTTGCCTGAAATTTTACGAGCGTGTTTAGTTCTTCAAGGCGATCATGTTGACGGGTGGCATGAAGAAATGAACCTGCTTGAACACCTCTAGAATGTCCTCAAACTTCCCTCCTTTCTTGGGTGCTTGCAACCTTTCATGGTAAGGTGCTTTAGGCACAAATGACCTAGGAGGGTCCTCAACAATGGGCGTGGCTGTAGATGGCTCAGTATCTCTCTTCTCCTTGTTGCCACTCTCTGGCCCTTGTGGCACAACTGAGTTTTTTTCAGGAAGAACAACTTGATCGTCCACTTGTCTCCCTGACCTCAATGTGACAAGCAATTGCACATATTCTTGCCCGTGTGCAAGACTTGAGGAATTTCCAACCACGTATCGTCCTTTTCGGTTGGGCACGGGCTGACTGGGGAACTTTCCCTTTTCTCTCTCACCCAAGTGATTGGCTATCTGTCCAACTTGACTCTCCATCTTCGCAATTGCTTGGGTGTGTAATGGTGGCATTCTTCACTTCATCTATCGCTTGGGTGTTTGCCATAGTAGAGTTTTTGAGCTCTTGTATGGTTTGTCTATTCAATTGTATGAATGCCTTTATTATTTCTTCCAGCGATGATTGTGACGAAGATGCAGGAGGTTGCGCTAGTTGAGCCGAGCAACAATGATTTTGAGCATGTGGGAGAAATTCAGGAGGGTTCGTGTTTCTCGTGCACTTTAAGAACTTCGAGGCGATCGTGCCGATGTGCAGCACAAAGTGATTCGAGTTTGATTGCCCCCCGATCGGGGTTCTAAACCTCTAGATATAATTTTCGTCCTTTTTGTGAATATCAGAGGGTGAGCGAATTGGAAAATGAATTTTTCCGATTTGCACGAAATTTTTTTATGTGGTTTAAGAACTTCAAGGCGATCGTGCCGGCGTGCTGCAATAAGTGATTCGAGTTTGTTTGCCCCCGATCCTGGGTACCGAACTTCAGGAAATAATTCTCGTCCTTTGGTGAACATTGGGGGGGTGATGGAGCTTGAAAATGACTTTCTCCGATTTCTTGAAGTTCAAGACAATTATGTCGACATAGTTCACGAAGTGATTCGAGTTCGTTTGCCCCCCGATCTGTAATACAGATCTTCCGGAAAGAATTTTTGTCTTCTTATGAACATCGGGGGGCGAGCAAACTTGAAATGACTTTCTCCGATTTCCTAAAATTCAAGGCGATCATGTTGACATGGTGTACGAAGTGATTCAAGTTTGTTCGTCCTTGATCGGTGATACAGAACTTCCAAAAAGAATTTTCGTCTTTTTGTGAACATCGGGGAGGCGAGCAAACTTGAAAAATGACTCAATTTACAGGAAATTTTTCAAGACTATTAAGAACTTCTAGACGATCGTCTCGACTTGCTACACGAAGTGATTAAAGTTTGTTTGCCCCCCAGTCAAGGGTACCAAACCTCTAGAAAGAATTTTCGTCCTTTTGTGAGAATTTAGGGCCAAGTGAACTTGAAAATACCACCTTAAGAACTTCATGGCGATCGTGTCAACATGTTGGACAAAGTTATTCAAATTCATTTGCCCCCGATCGAGGGTACCAAACTTCACGAAATAATTTTTGTCCATTGATGAACATCAGGAATGAGTGAACATTAAAATGACTATGATTTCCTTAAGTTCAAGGCAATCGTGTGAACATGATGCACGAAGTAATTTGAATTCATTTGCCCCCGATCGGTGATACAAAACTTCCAAATAGAATTTTCGTCTTTTTGTGAACATTGAGAAAGCGAGCAAACTTTAAAATGCCTTTTTTCGATTTACATGATATTTTTTGTGACCGTTAAGAACTTTGAGGCAATTGTCTCGACATGTTACATGAAATGATTAAAGTTCATTTGCCCCCAGTCAGGTGTACCAAACCAACAACACAAGGTGGTGTTTAACACTACATAACATGAGCCATGTGAGGACATCAAGGGTTTCCACAGGAGAATTTATGACACCCTAAAAGGTTTGTTTTGCATTGAATGAATGGATTACTCCCATAATCACAATGAGTGGATAAATTATAGATATACTCATGTGCGTTACATTTTATCCTCCTTTTTTATTAGAAAAAATTGGAGCTTTAAAAATAATTTCAAGAAACTCCAATTACAATTTGGCATTTTTAATAATAACTCAGATATAAAAGCTAGAATGAAAAAATTTCAAGTAATTGAAAATTTATTGAATTTGAGGGATGAAAATGGGATCCAAGACCTAACTTTAAGGACAAATCGAATTTCAGCCAAAATTCTATTACATAATTTTCCTCCACCCCAACCCCAAAAAAAAAAAAAAAACACAATTATCTAGCGACAGGAAATTCCCCAGAATCAAATAATGAAATCCCTCACAACGTTGACTTTCTCTGCCATATACCATTCAACATCAACAAAAGCCCAATTCAGTCCCAGTTGAGGTTGCTTAACCACCTACCTCACTTATTGTGCGAATAAACGAGGCAGTAACATGTAGACGGGAAAAAACAAAACAAAAAAGCCTAATAAATGATTTAAGAAAGCATTTATAAACTATGCAGATAAACTTACAGCCCCTGGAACAAAACTAAATCAACAAATCAATATATATAAACCCAAAACTACAATCAGGGGAGCATATTCCATCAACATTACAAACTGCATATCAAGTGTGACGTGACCCGTACAAAACTTCCCTTCCTGCCGCACCAACATCTGAATGTATACAGTAATTTATACATCTACCTTAAACCAACTGACACCTGCAAAAACAAAAAATCCCCAATCACTAATCAAACTTCTATATGAACAACGATAAGTGGGTTATAGGATTGGCATAGCAAAGCAAAATAAACAAAAACAAATAGTACAAAAGGACGGGCACAGCACACATGTTCGGCAAGGATGTATACAGTATACAACCCCAAAAAGCAGTAAGAATACTGTATACAACCCCAAAGAGTAATAAGAAAACCTTCAGGAACCAAGAGCAATAAACCAAGTGCTCGGCAGTACTCAAATGCATGGCCATTCATTCCTCTCCATAGCCTCATCAAGCACAAACAGCCCACAGCCCAATGAAACTGCATTTCAAGCTTCTCAAGACTCTACACTCAAATAACTCAAATAATAAGGCATTGGGGGTGGCACGACCACCCCACTTTACCCGAAGTGGTGGCTCGCCCTTTGGTTTCTTTTTTTCTTTATTTTTTTAATTATTTTAATATTTTTAGTTTATATATATATATATATATATATATATATATATATATATATATATATTTTGAATGATATTTTTTTTTTTTTTTTTTAATCTGGCGCATCGCCACATGTCAGTTTTTTATTGCGCTAGCGTAGACTTCCATCAATTTTATGGACGAATTTTTTACGGAAGTACCATTTCCGTTTTTAGCCATAAGCCAGGTACCATCTACAATATGAATTGAAAATTAGGTGGGAAAAATAAAGTTAAACCACATGGAGGTAATGAGCGTTTAACCCTAAATTTAATGCATATATTTACTATTTCCTATCAACTTAAGCTTTTAGGAAAAAATAATGGTTTAACATGATATCAGAGTAAAGGTCTTGAGTTTAAACCATGACTCTATAATTTACCTCCTATTTTGTGTTAAATATTCCATGTGTTGAACATTACTTGTTGAAGAGGAGTTTTGAGCCTACACGTGAGTGAAAATGTAATCAAAGTATTGATGAAATGATTAGATCCGTTATTTCTCATCAGCTGAAACTTTTGAGATAAATGGTAATTATTACTTATGAGGTAAAAAAGGTTTTTGCATAATGTGTGAAAAACGTTCTTCAAGGGCAATTATCCCTAGAAGTGCAAGGTTGAGATGGGAGTAGGACATGTGAATCCATATACTTAGCCCAAAGCTTTACCCAACAATAGTTTATTCTATATGTAGCATTGAAGAGCAATTTCAAAGGAGGAAAGAAATCTAACGAGTATGATGAAAGATATATTCAGGGAGAATGAAGCACTTGTGTTAGCTAAAGAAGGAACTGCCAAGCGTAATTGATTGCAATGTAGGCAACCCTTGAGATGAGGTAATATCGAAAAAGAAAAGAATAAGCATCGTCGAAAGTAGCTAGCGGGCAAAGACCAAAGAACAAGCAAAGGAATTCAGACTCACCTATAGAATATATGGAGTTGTGTCCAAGTATCCCAAACTCTCAAGGAGTTTATGCAACCCAATTAAGGGGCATCCCAGGCACTGTCATGTAAGGTAACTCAAGAGCTTCATGACTCGGAATATACGTTGACATGGCACCTATTTTCCCTATAGCAGACTAATAGGAAGCTCGCTCTCAAAATAAAAAAGAGTGTATATATGATGCAGAACACCACATACGAGCCACAGATCACGAGCTGGATCATTAATGGGCTTCATTGTATTTTACACATGAGCGGTCAATAATAGGAGAAAGATTCGTGTTCCAAGGTAAAGGTTTTCTGTCTTCTCATTTCTTGGTATATTACGCCTGCCATTAAAATTACATTAATATTTCTTTGTGCTTAGTAATATTTCTGAATTACCTTTAGATAATTCAGTTGCATCAAATAGTTTGTGCAAAACCTTAGTCAGCATCTCAACCTATCATGGACCCCATCCGATTTGAGACACTTAGCAAAGGTTTGCCAGATCAATTAAAGAGAATCAGCAAGCAATTGGAAGACCATAATAAGCTAATGCAGAGTGGGAATGAACGAGCTCGAACTCTGCATGGTCTTGCAATACCCATAGTGGGTATGGTAAGATGTGTCTGAACAACCTAACGAGAACCCTGTGAATTTTCAAAAGGAGTCACCATGTGTGTCTGAACAACCTAAAGAGTCTTGTGAATTCTGCAAGAGTCATCGACTCAAGCCCATTAGCCCTATAAGAGTGGTTAATCTACCTAAGTGGATGCAAGTCCATTAGCTTAGGCTTTTGGACTAGAAGTGGTGTCCATTAGCTTAGGCTTTTGGACTAGAAGTGGTGTCCTAGTATGTATATCAACTTACTCTTGTTTGACTCCCTTGGTGTTTCTGTCCTCAACAATGGATATCAGAGCCAATGGTTAGCTTCCGCTACTGCTGATATGAGTGTTTTGGTTTGACACGTTTGGTTTGACTCCAGTAAAAAGAGTATCATTTCTCTTGGAGTACGCGTGACACTCTTGTGTGAGGGGGAGCTGGGTCAATGTGGAAGAGACTCACAAGTGAGAGGAGATTTGTTGTGCATACACTTGTGAGGTTTGTGTCCTATATTGAGAAAGTATAAAAAATAAGAATTGTTAATATACCTATACCCAAGCGCATTAGCTTAGGCTTAGAGATGGTTGTTCCACCAAAAGCAGCCCAAGCTTCACTTAGCTTGTCAAAGTTGGTGGTTGAAAGAGCTCAAGCTTCTGAGTTGACGGCAGTTGTGACGCCTCTCTTTCCGCTGCAACCCAAACCTTTGAAGAGATACAATCAAAAGTTGAAGGACATCAACAAATTTGTGCAGATGGATGGGAGTTTTCGCTGCCAGCGGTTGAGCCTTTAGGCGTATCCCTGCCATTGGTTCTGTCCATAGCCCAGTCCCCACTAGCGGCTTCCCATGTTTCAGTGACCGAGTGGTGCTGTCCAAAAATCCTCTCCGGCAAGGTTTCCTCAAGGTGAGCAACTTACTATGGGCCCAAATTTCGCCGATTGCTCAATCTTCATTGGCAGTTGACAAGGGGCAGTGGAAGGGGATTTCCTTAGAAAAAGGATCATCCCCAGAAGGGTAAGGGTAGTAGGAAGCTGTTGAACCTAGAATTCTCCTTAATCTATTGTTTAGGAGTGTCATCTAAGCATGGGAAAGGAAAGGCTCACATTTGTTAGCGTCAAATGATAGGTGTTGTGAGGCTTTTGGGTTGTTGGTTGTTTTTAGGGTTTCAAGTTTGAGGGTTTTGAGGGTTTCTCTGCTTCTGATTTTTCTTTTTGGTGTCCCTGTGTACTTATAGGCGCCTCATGCTTTTTTAATATATGATTGATTATCTATAAAAAAATTAAATAATGATTACAACTAAATATATTAGGACAGAGCTATTATTTTGACTTATGGTCAAAATAAACTGCAATTTGAAGCAAAGATTACAATCCAGCTTACAACATTCACAATTTAACAGCATCATTTTCGATGGAGCAATATTTTTATAGAGAAATTAACTAACACAGCTATTAGTAATCAATTTTTTTTAAGCAAAAAGGCCACCGTATTTCACACCACTTTTAGTTATGACTTTTTGCTGTTAGTGTTATTTACTTTCATTTACGAGTTTATAAAATGGAAAAAATAAATGCATGCAACAGACATATTTTTTGACACTTTAAAAGGTATAAATGTGTCCCTGACCTTATTATCTCACAATGTAATTGTACAAGGCAAACACGTAGTCTGAAAATTGGTTCTGACAACCGCAAAAGCTCCATTGAAATCTGACGGACTTCACCAGAGAAGCAACCAATTTGCTCCTTTAAAAGAACATCTATTGGCCAGCTTCAGGCCCAAATCTTTGCACCAAAAATTCATCAAGGTGCCCCCAGTTTGGAGTAGCAGATTTACTCAAATTATCAGAAGGCAATGATCGAATACATCCAAGAATGTGTTTAACATCTCGATACAGTCTGCAAAGATAGGAAAAGCTATTTTATTATGGAGTCAAAAAACTAATTTCAGTTCAGGGATTAAAAGAAAAAATCACATCCCATAGACACCTAAACAGGATAGCATTTGATGCTCAGGTTAAAACTAAAAGGCTGTACCTATCCTTTGCTTGCGGAGTGCTGATCTCTAAGCGTGAAAATGCTTCAGAAATTTGTGAATGAAAGATAATAACCACTTGCCTGAAAATAGTACACAAAGCAAGCAGTAAAGTAGCAGGAATTATTTTTAAATTTGATCAAAGTAATGGTTTTCTCCTCGTTCGTGTCTACAAAAGACAAAAAATCTGCTATTTTTCATGAAAAGACTAGGGAGAAGAAAAAAAAAAAAAAGAGAAGATGTTCTCACATAGCAGAGTTGATGATAGATTATGTGCATCATAAGAAGTGCATAGTAAACTCTTACTGAGACATGGGAGAGATTATAAGTGCAAAAGTCAGTAGACTCAATAAATTAGGGGCTAAAAGGGATGACTACCTAGCAGCCGATGTATTTATGGAAAGGGGAATGTTAGATGCCACTAAAAATTGACCAAGTTTACAGAGAAACTTTCTTCTGTATGTCGTGTATATAGGGATCAGAACTCCCACAATATCACGTGTTAGATAAAAATAACTAATGGGAGAAACCTTTTAAAAATTTCAAACAAGAATCGAGGGAAGAAAATTGTGCCACAGATTCTTGCTTTAAAATGAATAGTGTCACAGGAAGTGGCTATTGCATAATTTCGTACAGAAATATTCAAGTATTTCATAGTTCTAAACCAAGATGCCATCACCATGTCCACAACACTACAATACTGATGCAACAACTTTTGTTTCCACCAATTCGCCACAACCACCAACAGCAGCCAAGGATCGACCACATCCATTTGGCATACCAAGTTTCATTTGGTGCCAAACTTCCAAATTACTTCCACCACCCCCAGCACCTGCTTTGCCACCATCGCATCAATAAATCACAATTACCATGCCTGCCACTATCATCGTCTTCACTACTGTAAATGCTCCAGCTAACAATCACAACTACCTTTGCCTTCAATACAAACTCTGTAACCCACCATCTCCATTTATGAGCTAATACAACCCCGAAGTCAACTTCATCTGGCACTACAATCTACACCAGCAGTATAACGCCAACTCCTGTCTGCTTAAAAGAATTCATTCAACTGGCACAAAGATTTTAACTCAAGGGAATTTGACTAAGCCTGACTTAAATCCTAAAAGTAAATTCATATTCTGTCATCCAGGCACACCAAGTGGATTCTGGAAGCTATTGCGTAAAATTGTCAGATTTGCAACAAAACGTGAGGTTATTACTGATTAAAGAAAAATTAATCCCTTTAACTCCATGTTCTTGTTTATCTCTCCAAGGTATAAATATTGTACACACACACATACGTATAATTTTAAGTTTCAATTCTTAAGTATAACATACAGGATTACTCAGAGGGCAGAAATTTCCTCTATTAGATCTACGTGGGCAGATATCCAAATCTCAGAGCTAAAAAGAAGTCTAACAGCAGGTTTTGTTAAAAACATCTCATCCCTCCATCAGTGAATAATGGGGTACGACACAGGAAAAGCATCTTCTTACGTCCTAACATAGCAAAATGATTTGAAAAATATAATTTAAAACTAAGAAAAATTTGACAGGTTCCCTAACATTCCATTGAACAGCAAGTAATGTACTTTTAAAAGTATTTTAGTAAAGAAAGGACTAAAAAGAATCCTAAGCAACAATCTATAACAGCTAGTAGACCAGGCCACATATACCAACTTCGTTATTAATTTTCATTGGTTAGTTATACATTCATAACCTCAGTTCTATATAATAAAAAGCATTTCCATGGAAATCATTGAGCCAAGGATAACTAATCTACTTATACTACAAGTTCAAATAAGTTATACTGACAAAACTAATCATTTTGCTGAAACTTTCAGAAACTGAATACGGACTATAGATGAATCTAACCTGAAAATTGCTTGAACATCTACCTCATGTAAAGTCCGAGATAAAACACGTTGAAGGAATCCAACTTCCTGGGAGTGAATAGAAGAACTAATCAGGTCCAGTCAGTTCACAAAAAATAGAGCTAAATAAATAGAAGAAACTATCACTTCCTGAAAAAGAAAAAAGAAAAAAGAATAGCACTAGAATAAATATTGAAACCAACCAACTTAAGTCAAGCTCAAATGTGTTTTTTGGTACACTGTTTTTTTTAGCTAAGATATTTGGTACACTGTTTCATAGAGGCAAAATCCTCTAAAGTAGCAATTTAGAAAGGTATGCAAACGCAACTCAGCAAAAGTTCTCTAAATAAACCTTTTGTTTCATCAAGACTTCCCAATCCGGCCATTCAGTTTTTGCCCAGACCCACAACTGGGAAAGAAAAACAGCAGCCATTTTGGGACAAAATGATTAAACCTGGCCGCCCAAATTTCAATTCATGTCCTTGAGGGCCTACAAATTGCAGAAGCAAAAAATTGAGGGGAATGACCATCAACATGAATAGGAACTTGAAAATCCTTTTCATGTGAACCGAAGAGACCAGCACCTATTCTCTTTGATGGACAGCTGTTGGGATGGTAGATTTAAGGTCGAGATTCCTGAGTTCAACAGTGACCTAAATGGTGAAGTGTTTACTGACTGGTTGTCCACTGTTGAGAGAGTGTTTGATCTAAAAGATGCATCAGAAATTAAGAAAGTGAAGCTGGTTGAAGTGAATCTACAAGGGAGAGCCTCGGCTTGGTGAGATCAACTTATTATGACGCGTCAAAGACGAGGCAAACCTAAGAAATCTAATTTTGAGGAGATGTGTAAGCTTAGGGAGACATTTCTGCCATATAATTACACGCAATTCATTTTTTTGTGATAAGTAATGCAAAATCTTTAGAAAAACACAGAGGGGCACAACCCTATTACATAATTAATTTATTTTTGATAAATTATGCAATCTCATTAGAAAAGCACATAAGGGCACAACCTTAATACAAATGAAGTATACAAGAGAAACCCTCTAAAGGAGAAAAGAAGAACAAAAGTCCAAAATATCAGAAAACTAGAAAAATGCAAACTAATGTCTGCTATTCACGTGTAAATAGATTTGAACATAATATTTTCAGCTCTACCACCAAAGTCTCTTGCTCTTCAAAGCCTTTTGCATTTCGCTCTCTCCAAATATACCACATTAAACATAAAGGAGCCAACCTCCAAAATTGCACAACGTTACAGCTTCGCACTTGACCCCTCCAACTCACCAACTCCTCCCTCACCATTCTAGGCAATTACACACAGTTCATGTATCAATGATTGCAAAATTGTTAACAAAGGGGCAGATTTGTTAATTATTACAACGAGGAATTTTATGAATTTCTTCTTAGAAATGAGTTGAATGAAGAGAGGAGCAAAAAGTGGCAGTCTATTGGTGGATTGAGGATTAGCTTGCAAGATGTGTTAAACCAGCAAAATATTTGGAATATTTCATAAGCATATCAGCACACAAAGGCTGCTGAAATTCAGCAAGGAAGAGAGGCCCTAACAGGGCAGCCTACAACCAGTTCAGTTCGGGTCGTATGGTGGCTTCAAGAGGGCAATCAGAGGGACCTAATGCAGGCAGCAGTTCCGCAACAATTGGACCTCAAAAGCACAGCACAAATACTCCTCAACCACGACAATATTAGGGCACCTAATTCTAAACCGCAAACCATAAGTGCAGCTATTAAGTGTAACGAGTGTGGAGAAATAGGACACAAGTCTTCTAATTGTTGAATGAGTAATGCTAGAAGTTCTTCCCATATTTCACTTGTATGCCTCCAAAATTGATGTGGCTTTTAAAATCATTATTAGATTAAAATCTAATAGTAATCTATCACAAATCCAATGGTGATTTTAAAGCCACAAGGAAGGACACAAGAGAGTCACAAGGAGAACTTCTAACATTACTCAAAGCACGTAGTTGTGAATGAAAATAATTGCTTATAGACAATTGTCAAAAGGAAGAAGAGCTGCAAGAAGATGAGCCTTTCCATGATGAGGAAGATGAAGTGGCAGTGGTCAAAGGCGATGATTGTCTCTGTCTTGTCATGTGAAAGGTTCTTATAAACGCGATACAAGGATGAAAAGACACAATGTATTTCAGACCACTTGCACTATTTTTTGGTCGTGTTTGCAAGTTAATCATTGAGAGTGGAAGCTCTGACAAAATTATCTCTCAAGAGGTAGCCACCAAGCTGAATTTGATGGTTGAGACACATCATCAGCCCTACAAACTTACTTGGTTTAAGAAAGGCAGTAAAGTAAGTGTTACTAAGCGATGCTTAGTTGACTTATCTATTGGAAGTTGATACTTGATAAGGTGTTGTGTGATGTAGCATCTATGGATGCACGTCATATCCTATTTGGTACGCCCTAACAATTTGATAATAAAGTAATTCATTATGCAGGAAGAATTCTTCTTTTTTTTTTTCTTTTTTTTTTTTTATTTTTTATTTTTTATGAATTCAAAGATACGAAGAAAATAATTTTGGTCTCATTGAAAGAGGAAGTCACACCTTAACCAAAAGCAAGGGGAGGGTGTTAATTTCCTCTCGATTTCCAAATTTGAGAAGTTGGAAGAAAGAAGGGAAACCTGTGGCATTCTCTACTAAGAAGCCAAATCATTCAGGCTGCGGCGATTTTCAACTTATGATGTGGAGCTCTATGCAGTTGTACATAATATCTACAATTGGAGAGAGTATTTATATCAGTGGGATTTCATTTTACATTCAAACAATTGAGGCTTTAATGTATCTGAATGGGCAAACATATTTGAATTGTAGGCATGGGAAATAGGCAGCTCTTTTGCAATAAGTTCAGGTTGTAGTGTTTGACCACTTCAAAGATCTATATTCAACCGACATCCCTACCTAAGACAGATTTACGAGGAGGTTTCCAATGGCAAAGGTAGGCTTTAAGATTTCTATTTGCACTTCGGTTTTGTAACACTCTAGTTCCGTATTAGAAAGATAAGTTAGCCCATATAAAGTGTGGTTTAAAAATACTCATAGTTGCTAATTCTCACATTGATTACTTACTAGGTGAAACTGAGCTTTATTAATAATTATAGAGAAGCTCCGAATTAACTAGTCATTTTGGGGTGATAGCACAGATGTGACTAGCGTTTTTCCTAGGTCGCTACAAATGGTATTAAACCACCTACTAAAGTCATGTGGTATTAGAGCATTGCATAACGTGACCCTGACGAGGATATCAAGGGCTTAAGGGGGGATATTGTAACACTCTAGTTCCATATTAGAAAGATGAGAAGCCCACATAGAGTTTGGTTTATAAGGACACTTATGGGTGCTAAGTCGCACAATGCTTGCTAGGTGAAATTGAGGTTTATTATAGAGAAACTCCAAATTAACTAGTCCTTCTGAGGTGATAGTGTAAATATGGCTAATATTTTCCTTAGGTCATTATAAGTTTTCTCTTCAAGGGAACAAGATTTTGTGTTCCTGCTCTCTTAGAGAGATCTTTTTTCAGCTGCATAATGAAGGGCACTTTTGTAAGGACAAGGGATGTTGATCGACTTACTAATCGTTGTCACATTTGCAATGTGTCAAAAGGGAGAGCTACCAATGCTGGTTTGTACACATTATCCGCCACTCCAAACAGTTCGTGGACAGATGTTAGTATGAATTTCGTTCTCCTCGAACACAAAAGGGTATGGATTCTATTCTCGTATTGTGGATAAATTTTCTAAAATGACACATTTTATGCTATGTCGAAAGACTTTTTACCTATTTTTACTATATTAATTTCTTACCTTTTTTTCTAAAAGGGATTGTTCGTTTGCATAGTGTACCGAAAAAATAGAAAAATAGTATTAGGTTTTAGTTTGACCTTATTCAATGTTCTTTCTCGTAATTCTTCTTGTTTAAAACTTTGGGGAATAGCTTTTTAGGTCTTCAGGGGTTGTCTGAAGAAGCTAGTGTTTTCCCGTCAAAAGTGTCGTTAGAACGGGACATGTAACAGAGAGTTACTAGTTTCCCGTCAGGAGCGCCGTCAGAACGAGACATGTAACGGAGAGTTACTGCTTTCTCGTCAGAAGTTCTGTCAGAACGAGACATATAACCGAGAGTTACTGTTTTCTTGTCAGAAGTTGCATCAGGGACGAGACATATGAAGGGAGCAAAGTTGAAACTATTGTTTTCTTGTCAGAAGTTGCATCAGGGACGAGACATATGAAGGGAGCAAAGTTGAAACTATTGTTTTCTCGTCAGGACGGGACATGTGAGAGGAGCAAAGTTGAAGCAATTGTTTTCTCGTCAGAATGGGAAATGTAACGGGACCAAAGTTGAAGATTTTGTTTTCTCGTCGAAAGGGACGTTAAGACGAGACATGTGACAAAGAGGAGACAATTGTTCTTCTCGTCAGAATGGGACTACTTTCTTGTTAGGACGTGGATTTCTTAGATCCACGAATTTAGCCTTCCCATCATAATGAGAGAGCTATCCCGTTAAGACGTGAAGAAGGAAACGTCTCCACTATAAATGGTTTTCTTGTCACTATTCATTGCAGACTTTGAAAAAATATGTATGCACTATTCACTGAAGTCTCCATATTTTCTTCACGATCGCTGTGTCTTGGGCATTGCTGTTTTGTATTTTTGGCGTGTTGCCTCTTTCGTTCATTCACACAATATTATGGGTTTGGTTACTTGAAGGAAGTCTACCGAAGAGTCAATAAGGAGATGCACTCCATGAAGATGGTTAAGATGGAAACAAGTTGAGAAGCTTGTTGTTCTTACTTTTTTTTTTTTGATAAGTAAAAGCCAGTTTTATTGAAAGCGTAAAGGCGCCCCAAGGTACACCGGGAGTATACAATAGGATCACCTAGCTAGAAAGAGAAAAGCGAACAAGGAAGTCATTATAGCTAATCGACACCGGGAAGATATACGCTACAGTCCATAGATACAAAGTGTGTAGACATAAGGATAGTAAATCTTCCAAAGACCCTTCCAGATCTTCAAAACACCTATTGTTCCTCTCCCTCCAAATGCACCAAAAGAAGCACGTAGGCACCATTTTCCAAACCGCAGCGCTCCCTCTCCTTCCCATAGACCACCAACAAGCGAGCAGGTCCGAAACCCGTCTCGGCATTACCCAAGACAATCCAAACCGCCCAAAGAAGGCGCACCACAAAGCGTAAGCTACCTCGCAATGGAGAAGAAGGTGGTCCACCGTCTCCTCATCCTTCTTGCACATCCAACACCTGTTTGTCACGATCACATGCCGCTTCCTTAGGTTGTCTAGGGTCAGAATTTTGCCCATAGCTGCCGACCACACAAAAAAGCTTGCCCTCGGCGGAGCATGTGTACGCCATACACTCTTCCAAGGGAAGTGCCCCCGTCTAGAACCAGCCAAAGACGCATAAAGAAGTTTGACCTTAAACTGGCCTCTTTTGGAGGAGTTCCACCACAACCTATCTTCACACCCTGGTCTCACTTGAGCTGACTGCAACAACTGGAAAAAAGAGGCAAAAACGTCCACCTCCCAATCATGAGCCCCTCTAGAAAAAGTCACATTCCACAGGTTGTTGCCACCACTCACCTCCAAGATAGCCGCTACTGAGGCATCCTTCTCACAAGCCATATTGAAGAGACCAGGGAAGGCTTCCTTAAGAGCCGTATCACCGCACCACACATCATGCCAAAATCGAACCCTAGTCCCTTCCCCCACCTCACAGCGCGTAAAGCCTTGGAAAGTATCCCAATCCTTCCTAATATTCTTCCATAACCCAACCCCAAAAGTACCTCCACACTCCAAGGAACACCACCCTCCCCATAAGCTACCATACTTCGCATCCACCACCCCCCTCCACCAAGCGTCTCTTTCCAAACCGTAGCGCCACAACCATTTTCCTAGAAGTGATCGGTTAAAGTCCACCAGATTTCTGATCCCCAACCCGCCTTCCTTAATTGGAGTGCACACCTTCGACCACTTCACTAGATGGTATTTAATCTCGTCACCTAGCCCACCCCATAAGAAGTTACGCTGAAGTTTCTCTATGCGCTTGGCAACGCTAACCGGAATAGGAAAGAGAGACAAATAGTAAGTAGGCAAGTTCACAAGAGTACTTTTGATTAACGTGACCCTGCCGCCCTTTGACAAATACAACCTTTTCCAACCAGCCAGCCGACGTTCTATCTTTTCAATCACTTCATCCCAAATATGCTTCGCCTTATAAGGAGCCCCCAACGGCAAACCAAGGTATTTGATAGGAAGAGATGCAACCCCACACCCTAGAATGTCTGCTAACATACCCCCTTGCTCCTCATTTCCCACCGGAATTATCACCGACTTAGCCAAATTGACCTTCAGACCGGCAACAGCTTCAAATAATAAAAATATACTCCTCAAGTAACGGAGTTGGGAGGGCAAAGCATTGCAAAACAGCAATGTGTCGTTAGCAAACAGGAGATGAGAAACCACCGTGTTACCAACCTTGAAACCCTCTAACAACCCCCCATTAACTGCTGCCGAGATCATCCTACTCAAGGCTTCCATCACAAATACAAATAACAGAGGAGACAGGGGGTCCCCTTGTCTCAGACCCCTGGAGCTACTAAAGAACCCATTAGGAGATCCATTGACTAGGATTGAGAAACGCACCGAAGAAATGCAATGGTCAATCCAAGAACACCAAGTCCCCCCAAAACCGCACCTCCTCAACATATACAACAAGAAATCCCAATTCACATGATCGTAAGCTTTTTCCAGATCCATCTTGCAAATGACCCCTGGCTCCCCCCCTCTCAACCGACTATCGAGACATTCATTGGAAATCAAAATTGGATCAAGAATTTGCCTGCCCTTGATAAAAGCACTTTGTGACTGAGAGATAATCTTATCCAAGACAACCTTCAATCTATTTGCTAAAACCTTGGCTATGATTTTGTAGATGCCTCCCACAAGACTGATCGGCCGGAAGTCTTTAAGATTAATAGCGCCAGGAACCTTCGGAATAAGCGAAATAAAGGACGCGTTGAGGCTCTTTTCAAACAAACCTCCTGCATGAAAATCTCTAAACACCTTCATAATGTCCCCCTTCACCACCTCCCAACAAGTTTGGAAAAAAGCCATAGAGAACCCATCAGGACCCGGCGCCTTAAAACCATTCATTTTAAACACTACCTTCCTGACCTCTTCTTCTTCAAAATCTCTTTCCAACCATCGAGCCTCCTCCTCCGAAATGGAGTCGAAGGAAATACCATCAACCAACGGCCTCCAACGGCATTGCTCCGTAAAGAGTTTTTTATAAAACTCAACTATATGCTCATTGATCTCGGTTGGGTTCGAAGTGAGGTTATCTCCAATCATTAGAGACTCAATAGCATTGTGTCTCCTATTGGAGTTGGCTATGGAGTGAAAGAATTTAGTGCACTTGTCACCTTCCTTCAACCACATCACCCTAGATTTCTGCCTCCAACTCACCTCCTCCATAAGCAAACACTTCTCCAACTCATGAACCACCTCTGCCTTCCTCCTAACCTCTTCTTCTATCAGGGCCCTATTTTCTTCATTCGCATCGAACCCCTGGAGCTCTTCAAGAAGAAGCCTCTTGTTCCTCTCAATGTTGCCAAACACCTCTTCATTCCAAGTCTTCAAATTCGTCTTCAAGGCCTTAAGCTTACAGGCGAGAACATAGCTCGGCGAACCGTGGAAAGCATATGAGTCCCACCATTGTTGCACTTGAGCCACAAACCCTTCCGCTTTCAGCCACATATTTTCGAATCTAAATGGCCTTTTCCCCTTAGGCACTTCCCCTGCCTCGAGGATGATTGGGAAATGATCGGAACAAAGGCGAGTGAGCCTCTTCTGCCTTACCCCTGGAAAACAAGCCTCCCAACCTGGAGATACAAGAAACCGGTCTATCCTTGACCACACCGGGGGATCGTTGGAGAGCGACCAAGTATACGAACCCCCAACCAGGGGAAGATCCATCAGCCCTTGTTCAAGGATAAAATCAGAAAACTCCATCATAGCCGCATCTAAATGAGCTTCCCCTGATCTTTCGCTAGGGAATCGAGTGGCATTAAAGTCACCCCCAATACACCACGGCATGTCCCACCAACTCATAATGCCTGCCAACTCCTCCCAGAGGATCCTTCTATCCCTATAGAGGTTCGGGCCATACACCCCAGCAAAAGCCCAAACAGCGCGATCCCCCATATTCCTGAAAGATACCGCCAGGGTGTGAGCCCCCACACAAACATCGACCTTCTCCACCCCCCTATTGTCCCACATAATTAGAATACCACCCGAAGCCCCACTCGAATCCAAGCAACACCAATCCACATGACTTCGCCCCCATAAGCTACGGACAATATTGCGAGACGTGCTTCTAAGCTTAGTTTCTTGGAGACAAACAATGTCTACCTTCCAATCTCTAAGCATATTACACACCCTCATACGCTTGTCCCTCTTGTTCAACCCTCTCACATTCCAAGATAAGATGTTTAGCTTCATAATGTGGTTACCTGCCCCTTGCCTTTTCTGCTGCCGCGCTTTGAGCCCATATTTCTAGTATCATAATTCACCGAACATTCCAGGTTCCTAACCTCCCTCTTGCCCTTCGTTCCACTGCTTGTGCTGGCCATGCCATTAATCCTTCGTTCCTCCTCTAAGAAGGTCAAAAGAGCTAGCAGCTGTAGCTTGTGGCCCGTGTAAGAAATCCCTACAATCGGGTAGATCTCATTAGCACATTGGATCACCCAGTCTGAATAACCTGCCGCCCCCCCTGCATCCTTAGCAGGCGTGTTCCAAGGAGAAAACATAACGACCTCACGACCCCCAACCCCTTCTTCCTCCCTACCAAACTGCCTCTGTCCTCATCCCAAGTGTAAGAGCTTCAACTCTTGCCTCGACCACCCTGCTGTCCTCTCCAGGAATTTGGCCCTCCACACTAAGCTCACGCACTTCTACAGTCCCTACGTCCCGAAATGAATCCCGCCCCTCACTGACCTGTAAGTCCTGCTGCTTCTCGGCGCCGTGAGCATCGACCTCTGAAAAATTGCCCTCGTCCAGTGGGTTGGACCTCTCCACCATTGACAACTGAAGCCCAGCCTCCCCATTGACCGGAAATGTACTCACCGGAGAAGTCAGTGGATCGCCGTCCACATTTTGCGCTCCATAACCGCCGGAGACCTTCCCGAGCTCTTGATTGACATTGGGTACCACCATCGACAGCTTCTTCGGCGAAGTCTGGGTCATGTCTTCCTCTCTCATGTCCGGCATCTCGATCGACGGTGGGCTCAGGGAGTCTCCGATCAAACCACCGGCGACCTTGTTGCCGATCGAACCTCCAGGAGCACATGCGACGTTGTCTGAAGTGTCGGCGAGGCCGTTCTGTTCTTCCGACGACCGCCCCCCTGAACGCAGACCTGCTGCCGACGATGACGCCCCTGCGTCGCCGGCCCATCCCTTCTTAACCCACGCCGTTTTTGAAAGTTTCAGACTACTTTCACGTGGTTCAGTCCTACTTCTATCTTCCTGGCCCATGCCCGAACCCACATGATAATTTGGCTTATAAACCAACCTTTTTTTAGTCTTAAAACCCTTCACGGTCCTTGGGCCTATCCCTGCAACCCGGTTTGTTGCTTTTTGATAATTTCCTGCCTTAACATGAGCATAAGCACCCACCTTCTTCCGAAGCCCATTCTTCAAATTCTGGGGCCCATTATCCTCCACCTTCTCAACTGCCACGTCCTCCCTATTAGCTGCCACGTCCACTCCACCCACGTTCCCCCCTATAACTTTCGACCCATGCCCAACAACATGGGTGTCCGAGCCCTTCTCTTCCTGCTGACGTCCGAAAATCTCCACCCTCTTAATTGCCAAATCCAACTTCTGCAAACCCACGTCTATTCCTTCTTTCAGCCACCTTAACGTTTCTTTGCAGTTGTGCAGCTCGAGAATTGCACTGGAAAGGGTCTGAGCCTGACACCCCTCACGTCCCGTCAGCTCAAGCACCGACTTGCTACTCCCTGCGGGTGTCTTTGACTGCGTTTGAGAATCACGCGCCGGGGCCCTTGTCTCAAGTGCTTTCTCCTCCGTGATTATCTTCCCCTCCGGCCTATGGAACCCCACGCCTTCCTGACCCCCTAAGAATTTCGCCGGAGTCTGAGAGTGTGACCTTGGCATCACGTCTTGTGTCCCTGTGGCTAGAGTGTTCCGCCCTGAGCCTGTAGAGGAATCCTTCAGCCAGCTGGGAACTCGAGCAACGGGCTCAGAGAACTTCCCAAACAACTCCTCCGTCGGGTTTACAGACTGTGCCAACACCTCAGCAAAGCTCCTCCTGGCCTTCTTCTCTTGAAGCTTCTTTTCTTCTTGGAAACTTTGAAATGAAGAGTTAGCATGGCGTATCTCCGAAATGAAGCGATTCCAACCTTGCCCATAGCGTCCTTCTGGAATAAGAACCGAGCCACACCTTCGTCTCCCATCAAATTCCTCCATCGTCAGGAAACACCCGTGTCGATTGGACCGTCGCTGCACTATAATCCTTGGATAGCCCGCTCTGGATTGATCCCAAAAGACCTCTGAGGTTTCCACTGTCACCAGTTCCTTCACTGTACGAGCTAGCCACTCTAGCTCATCCCTCTGAAAGAAAATGGATCTTTGTTTCCCCTTACTCCTCTCAAAAAGCCTCACCCCATTAGCTCCTACCCTCACCACCATTTCAAACTCTTTCGCCTCTACCGACCAAATTTTCGCCATCCTCAGTTGCTGACCCATTCACGCATTCAAATTTGTTGTTCTTACTAAGTCTAGATGTCCTCAAAGTTGTGAGTATCGTCTAATCTGTAACTTTGAATCTTTATATAGTGATTTCCCGGATTTGGCTGCCTAAAGTAGTTTTTACCTTTGATGTGTTCAATGGGTTTTCCACTTCATAAACAAACCTTGTGTTGTGTTTGTGATTGATGTTTTAAATTCCGTTGTGCATGTTATGTGTTTGTTGTATGGCTTAGTTTCATGATTTGTTTATTTGGCAAATAGAGGTAGAACACGATCCTAGCAATCTTTCAAATAGGATGGTGGGTTGGAAGAGGCTATATATTTGTCAAATGGAGGGAGGTTGACATTGATCAATAATACTATCTAATTTACCGACACATATTAGTTATCTTTGTTTCCTATTCCTTTGTGTGGGCAAATAGAATAGAGAAACTTCAAAGAGATTTTTTTTATAGGGTTGTATCAATGAGCAGTTTAAATTCCATCTAGTTAAATCGTCAACAATTTGTTCTCCTATTACTACATACAGTGGTTTGGGGATTAGAAACTTGAGTAAGTTTAATCAAGCACTTTTGGGTAAAACGTTATGGCAGTTTGCTGCAGAAAGGGACATCTTATAACATTTGGTAGTGTAAGCAAAATAAGGTTGTTTGAACAGAGATTGGTGTACTAAGGAAGTCGAGGGGCCTTTTCGTGTTGTAATGTGGAAAAATATGAGAGGATAGGGAGCTTTCTCAAGATTTATCAGATTTGTAGCAAGAAATTTTAACACCCTGGTCCCATATTTGGGAAGATGAGAAGAAGCCTACATAGAGTGGGTGGTTTATAAAGATAATCATGGGTGCTAAGTCCCACATTGCCTAGTTACTAGGTGAAACTGAGCTTTATAATGAATTCTAGAGAAGCTCCAAATTGGCTAGTCCTTTTCAAGTAATAGCGTAGATATGGCTAGCGCTTTTCCCTAGGTCGTTACAAGTGATATCAAAGCCACCTAATAACGTTAGCTCATGTGGTATTGGAGCATTACATGACGAAACCCGGACGAAGACGTCAGGAATTTAAGAAGGGGAGTTTGTAACAACCCGATCCTATATTGGAAAGATGAGAAGAAGTCCACATAGAGTGGGTGGTTTATAAAAATAGTCATGGATGTTCAGTTCCACATACCTAGTTACTAGGTAAAACTGGAATTTATAATGAATTCTAGGAAAGGTACAAATGGACTAGTCCTTTTTTAGTAATAGCGCAGATGTGGCTAGCGCTTTTCACTAGGTCGTTAAAAGTGGTATCAAAGCCACTTAGTAATGCCAGGTCATGTGTTACTGGAGCACTGCATGACGTGGCCCTAACGAGGACGTCAGGAATTTAAGAGGAAAAGTTTGTGACACCCTGGTCCCATATTTGAGAAGATGAAAAGAAAACTCACACATAAAGTAGGTGGTTTATAATGATAGTTATGGATGCGAAGTCCCACATTTCCTAGTTACTAGGTAAAAGTGGGCTTTATAATAAAGTATAGAAAAGCTCCAAATTGACTAGTGCTTTTGGAGTAATAGTGCAAATGTACCTAGCACTTTTTCCTGGGTCGTTACAACCTCATGAGAAATGCGTAATATCATCTTCCTACAGGAAGGGGGTATTACAGAAAAAGTTTTAAGATTAGATTTTTGGCATGATGTTTGTATGGGGATCATTCACGAAAGGAAGTTTAATCGGAGTCATTTAGTATTGCGTGATATAAGGAGGAAAGGGTTATGGACAAAATGAAAGTTTCTAATGGTAGTATTCAGTGGAATGTATCTTTTTTACGAGCAGTGCAGGATTGGTAAGCAGATGCGGTGCTTGCATTTTTTGGCGTGTTATATTCTCTTAGGCGGAGACAAGGTGGGGAAGATTGCATTTGAATTCCTTCAAAGAATAATAAGATTGAGGTGTAGTCCATTTTTCACTTGTTATCTCCTTTGGGGTTCTTATTTTCCTTGGAGTATTTGGAAAGTTGAAGTTTAAAAGTGAGTTTTCTTGTGTAGACGGTGGCACCTGATAAGATTATGACTTGGATAATCTGAGAAAGAGAAGAGCAATAGTGGTGTGATGGTGCTGCATGTGTAAGTGAAACAGAGAATCAACAGATCATCGTCTTTATTGCGAAGTGGTAAGAAAATTATGGAATACGATCTTTACACTCTTTGGACTCAAATGGGATATGCCTTAAAGGGTGATAGAACTATTAGATTGTTGGTAAGGTCAGATGGGTAGTCATTCAATTCTAGTTTTGTAGAGGATAGCCTCATTGCGCTAAATGTGGGACTATAAGGAGAGAGCAGAATGTAAGATGCTTTAAAGATCGTGAGAAGTCGAAGGAATAGCTCAATAACATTTTTGTCAAATCACTTTTTACTTGGACAAGGCCGTATAATATTTGTTCTTGTTCTAACTTTTCTGAATTTGTGGGGTTTTGTGCTTCTTTTAGCCTTTAGTGGAAACTATCTTTTGTATACATCTTATCTACTGGGTTGCACCCCCCTGTACTTTTCAAAGAAATTAATTACTTATCAAAAAAAAAAAAAAAGGGAAAAAAGTAAGAAGTCTTCTAGGATTCTATTTGGATAGCTTAAGGTTTTGTCGATTCGTTTTTCATTGAGGTTGATCGGTGAGATGGGTTATTTTTACGTAGAAATGAAAGCGTTTGAGATTCGATCCAATGTACAAGGAGGTGCACAATTCGCAGAGAAGAGCAGAGGAAGAACTCGTTCAGTGATTATGGCATGGCCAACCATTTTCTGGTTCGTGACTGCCTTTGATTATTTGACTAATAGTGAGATAGTACATGAAAATTGGAGGGCATTTCGCATTGGCTGCTTCTTGTACATTTTTTTTTTTGATAAGTAATGTAGTATATATCAAAAAAAGCGCAAAGCGCCTCTAAGTACACAATAATGTATACAAAGGAACCCAATCAAACACCCAGAAAAACCCAGAAAAAACCCAAACAAACCAATCAAAAACCCAGAAAAACCCAATCAAACCAAACACCCATCCAAAGGGGAATACAAGAGACCCAACCAAACCCCAAGAAAAGCCCTAGTGCATCTCAAGTGGAACCCTAGTGCACCTCAGGGGGGAAAAGAAAAAGCATTTTTCGATCCCAAAAAACCCCGCCGACGCCGGCCCTTCATCGGAGAGATGGAGCAATCCAGATTATTGAGCTCCCTCAACCCCTTAACCTTAGAAGCAGAAACTTCAACCTTAGGGGCAGAAACTTCAACCTCAGCAAGCAGGTCCTTGTTCTTATGCAGCTGCTTTGCGACTTTTTCCTTCACCCTCCGGGTATAAAACAGTTGGGACGAGGATATAGAGGAGTAAATGGGAGTACCACTCTCTGTCATGCGAGGAAAAGGACGGCTAAGACTCCTCCCCATCTCAGCCGCCCCATCGAGAAGGGAAGTAGTCGAGAGTGAAGTGCATCCCTGCGACGAGAACAAGGAGGTAGTAGCAGGGGAAAGAAGACAGCCAACTTGAACCTCCACCGGCGCAGAGGGAACCAGAACAGGGTCCTTTCCCTTAGAAGACAAAGAATCCTTCAACACCACCGGAGCGGGAGAGACAGCTCTCGGACTCAAGAACCCACGACGAAACAAACCTTTCTCCGGAGAAGAAGGACGAACAACCAGCTCCTCCTCCCCCGAAAAAGGAACCTCCCTGCAAGAGCTCGCCGGAGAGTCCACCTCCCAAGGAACAGCGAAGGCCTCCTTGAGAATAGAAAGACGAGCCGAATCAGAAATCTCCGAAGACACAGTCGCACCCCGGCAGGTTTCAGGCATCGAAGAAAGAGAACCCTCCCAGTCCCTGCGCAACGTGCTCGCCGGTAAAGCCTCCGCAGAAAGGGAAAAAGTAGCCCCCTGAGAGGACCCGTCACCGGCAGACCCAACAATCTCGCCCAAAACTCGCACCGGAGAGAGAGAGAACACTGCCGGGGAAGACCCATCGCCGGAATCCAAACCGGTAACCTGCAAACTCAAAGAAGACCTAGCCAACGGCTCCAAACACTCTTCAGAGGCTAGAGGAATCCCAGCCGATACAGACTCCAAAGGTAATGAGAACGAGTTATGGACTGGATCTGAGAAATCCGGATCCAAGTACTAAACCGGATCCAAATTTTGACCCAAACCCACTTCAGAGACCGACCCGGAATCACAACCCAAAACAGAAGTTGATAGGCCCAAAAAACGAACCCTTTTACTCCTGCGATTGGGCTTCGAGACAACCCCTGCACGGACCCGGTCCAACTTACGTTGCATTTGCCCTAGAAGCCTCAACAATCCACTAATACCGATCTTGCCCTTCTTCTTCCTCAAACTCACTGACCCAGCCGCCTCCGCCAGAGGAGAAGACAAGCTCTCCAACGCAGAGCAATCCACGGCAGAACGCAACCCCAAACCGTCATACTCCGAATCCCAACAAGACGAGCCCGGAAGCAAATCGAGAGACCTCGGATACTCAACTGCTCTCGACTCGACGCCCGGAGAAGATCGAAGGACATCCACGAAAGACCTCCCGGAATCGACCCCCAAAGAAGGACCATCCATTAGAAACCCCGCCGAAGATGGAACCCCCGACTCCGCCGTACCATCCGACTTGATCTGTGCCGCCATCAGTTGCCGAAGCTCTCCTGCGAAACGCCGCCAGCCCCTCCCAAAACGTCCCTCCGGAAGCCAAATGACTCCCTTACGACCACCCTCAGCCAACACCGATACCTCCAAGAACCTTCCGGCCTTATTACCTCCC
>NC_081542.1:32746277-32890121 GCF_901000735.1 Corylus avellana
ACACACGACTATTGTCTGATATAAAGAAGCTCCATTTTCTACTGCATTGCTTGGTGCAACAACTCATAAGATTTGTGTGCTTAAAGTACTAATGATAATCTTTACAGGCTCTAATTTGTCATGAAACTTATGTTAATAGCTCAGTAGGGTGAGATGAAGTGATAGAACTAAATTGTACCTTTTACAATAACTGCAGATTCAAAAAAGAATGGAGAAGCTCAAGAAGGGCAAGCCAAAGGATTCACAATCTAAACTTAAGGTAATATCATTCCCCATGCTTCAAAGTCCCCCATACAAGTAGAAAGTAACTCATTATCATCTTCGACTCATCCTCCCCTTGGCGTAGGACAACAACACGGATTTTTTTATAGCATCTTGAACAGTACTTCCATTATAGTAGCAGGCTGTTTTTGGGTGGTTTTGGTTCCTATGTATTGTGGGTTGACTTTGTTGAAGGAGGAAACTTATGATATGCTTTATTTCCCATTATTACCTGATTTGATTACACTTGATCTCATTCCCATTATTGTAATATGCAATCCGTGTATTTCCATATTATGGTGTAGGTTGTTTCTATTTAAATTCTTGTAAGCCTACGAAGCAGTGCAGGGGAATAAGACAATATTCTCTTTTCCTTCTAACTCCAAACTTTTCTTCTTCTTGTTTCAACTTGGTATTATAGCGGGTGTGGTTTGTTTTTGGTTTCGTGCTTGTGTCATATTGGTAGAATCACATTCAGTCTCAACTGATTGCCGTTGAAGACCCACGTTCGAGATTTTTTGGGAAAGCCTGAAATGTTTTGGGTAGTCTGTGCCATCGGAGTAACTGGTGCACCTATGCCGATCAAAACTTCTCATTATCGACTGGCGATGGTTGCGTGAAGGAGGATTGTATGTGGGTGAGGAAGCTCAATGGCCTAATGTGAGTTAATTTCTGAAGAAATTGTGAAGTTCTGATGTAGCATTGAGTTTTCTGGCGACTCTATGCGACGGTGGTGGAGAAAGACAAAACAACAAGTTGTTTTATAAGAAGACCAAATAAGTTGTATAGGCATCGAGAAAATGACATTTTGTCTAGTTCAGACACAAACAACAGATTGTTTAGATGGAGGCAAAGGCAAACGACAAGTAAGTCTCCCTAAACGATAGGCCGTTTAGAGTAGGCAAAAAAAAAATGCTGCTCTAATTTTTTGTTGATTACATACTATATGATGCGTGTTGTGTAGTTTATTTTAAATATTTTGTTGAGCCCAGTTGCGTAGTGGAGCAATTTTTTTTGGATGTTTGATTTAAAAATGTCGGAGATAAATTAGACCTCATGAATTCACAGGGCTGGCTCAACTATTTTGCTTGGTTACACTATACTCTTTTGTATATTAAAAAGTAGGAGGAAAAATTGAATACCTGGATGGTCATATTCAAGTACCATGATTAGACGACCTTGCTTAAGACAAATGGGAAGCATAAAATTTTACCATTATGTCTTGGTTATTGCATTCAATGCAACCAGAGATTAGTCAGGGATATTTGTTTGTTCGTACGACTGAAGAAATTTGGGATGCAGTGATTCAAACCTATTCCAAAATGGGGAATTTAACAGAGTTGGATTCATGGAACGACTCAAGGAAAGTGGTCCATTGGAAAAACATTTCATCGGCTTCATGCATTGTGGCAAGAACTGGATCACTACCATAACTTCTAGATTGTGTGTGCTATTGATGCTATGAAAATTCAGAAAATAGTTGAAGAAGGTCGTATCTATGAATTCCTAGCTGGATTGAATGCTGAATATGATAAGATTAGAGTTAAGATTTTGGAAAGGAGCCTTTTTCATCTCTTCTAGAGGCATTTGCCTATATTAAGAATGAGGAGAGTTGCAGAGGTGCCGTGCTCCACTCTTCTTCCCAAGATTGGTCAACCTTGGTTACTGCATCTCATCACAATGGAAAGGGGGATTCTTAGAGTCATGATAGCGGGAAAGCAATGGATGAGAAGGATAAATTGTTTTGTGATCACTATCATAAATCACGACATACTGGAGAGACTTGTTGACGCCTTCGTGGTTGCCCTACTCTGGGTAGAGGAGGTCATTATAGTGGTGTTACTCGGCTTTGGGCTAATCACTCTTCAACCATTGATCAAAATCCTGCTCCAAGTTCTTCTACTCTTGAAAGTGTGACTCGTAGCAAGCAAAAATTGGATACCCTCTATCAGTTGATGTCACGATGGGAACCGTCTACTACTGCATTCTCCTTCGCACATTTAAGTAATTTAGCTTCATCTCTGAATGTAACTTCCACTGGGAATGTAGACAAATCTGATGATATTTGGATAATTGATTCAGGGGCATCTGACCATATGATTGGTTTATTATCTCTTTTCTGTTCTTATCATCTTTGTTCAGGCTGGGAAAATGTTACTGGGGCATCATACTTTAACTTTGTCGCAACATTTTTTTCCCTCTTTGTTTTCACACAATAATGTTTTCCAATTTCAATGTGATACTTGTGAACTGGCTAAACACCACTGTGTGTCTTTTCGTACTCATGGTAATAAAAGTACTGAACCATTTGCTATTGTTCGTTCTGATGTATGAGAGACAGGTGGAGAAGAGAAATCCTTAATAGATCCTTTACCTATAATGACAGATTCCTTATATGTACCTACTCGCTAAAACATGATGTTCCAGAATGTGATAGTCAGCAACCGCAACCAAGGTGAGCAAGTTGAGCTACTAGTAGAGGGGTTACGAGTTTATTCCAGATGTCCAAACAATAAGACTATTCTTGAGCCTCTTAGACAAACATCGACTCCCAACTCAGGTAATCCCTATGGCCACTTTAGACACATCAATACCTACAGTTAATGATATTGGTCTTCCAATTACCCAATGTAAAGTAATCAAATCTTGTACTCAGCATTCCATATCTAATTTTGTTATTTATAACAATCTTTCATCCTATTGTACTTTTCTCTCCAAATTGTCCTTTGTGTCTATTCCCCAAAGTGTCCATAAGGCACTTGGGAATCCAAAGTGGAGGGAAGCAATCCAAGAAGAGATGAAAGCCTTTTAAAAAAATAGCACACGGGACCTAGTTGAATTACCTGAATAAACAAAGGCAGTAGGATGCAAATGGGTGTTTACAGTGAAACATAAAACTGATGGTTTGATAAAGAGATATAAGTCTAGATTGGTTGCGAAAGGCTTCACACAAACTTATATGATAGACTACGAGGAGACATTTGTTCCAGTTGAGAAGATGAACTTTATTAGGGTCTTACTTTCTTTGCCAACAAACTTAGATTGGCAACTTCAGCAGATTGATGTAAAAAAGACATTTCTTCATGGAGACCTAGAGGAATAGGTATGCATGGAGACTCCTCCTAGACTTGAAGATTCTTTGGTCAATGGTAAACTGTGTAAGCTAAAGAAGGCACCATATGAGTTAGAACAATCTCCTATGGCGTGGTTTGAGAGATTTGCTCAAGCTATGTAAAGTGTAACTATAAGTAGAGCCAGGTTGATCACACATTGTTAATCAAACAATCTTTACAAAGGAGGGTAACTAGTTTAATTGTTTATGTGGATGACATAATACTAATTGGGAATGATGATGAAACATTACAAAAGTTGAGGAAATATCTTGTTAGTTTGTATGAGAGCAAAAGAATAGAAGAAGAGTAGAAGAAGAATAAGGGAGGCTGCGTATTCTCCCTGCAGCTACTCTCCGGATTGGGATCCCCAGCAATAGCTGGGGAATTTTCCATGAATTTTTTTGTTAATCTCAATCGTCCAATGTTATGCAACAGCTACCAACATGCCACGTGTCCCACTAAAAAGAAAATAATAAAATATTATTTAAATTTAAAAAATAAATATAAACTAAATTAATAAACAAATAAAAAAAGAAAATAAATTTTTAAAAAAGATGGGGTGGTTCGGGGTGGCCGGCCACCCCATTTTTTGTAATAGTTTATTTTCTTTTTTTATTTGTTTATTATTTTAGTTTATATTTATTTTTTAAATTTAAATAATATTTTATTATTTTCTTTTTAGTGGGACATGTGGCATGTTGGTAGCCGTTGCATAACATTGGACGGTTGAGATTAACAAAAAAATTCATGGGAAATTCCCCAGCTACTGCTGAGGATCCCGATCCCTACTCTCCTCTCAAACAACATATATATATATATATATCGAAGTCCAACATAGAATACAAATACCCATAACCTATTAACCCTACTACACCTTTCTAACATATCTCACCAATGAGTTTGAAATATTTTCTTGGCATTGAGGTAGCCAGATCGAGACATGGTGATATTCGTCTCTACGAAAATATGTTCTTGATTTGCTCAAGGAAAGAGGAATGCTTGGATGCAAGGCAGTTGACAACCCAATAGAGCAAAACAAGTGTTATGGGAGAGTGATTAGAGTTCTCTTGTAGGTAAGGGCATGTGTCAATGATTAGTTGGAAAATTAATTTATTTGTCGCAAACTCGTCCAGATATTGCCTTTGTGGTTAGTGTTGTGAGCCAGTTTATTCACTTAACTTAGGAGTCTCATATGGAAGTGGTTTACAAAATACTTCGATATTTGAAATCTTCATTTGGTAAAGAGTTGTTTTTCAAACATGATCACCAAAAAATAGAAGTTTATATATATGCTAATTGGGCTGGGTCAGTCACAGATTGAAATCTTCGGGATATTGCACTTTTGTGGGAGGAAAATCTAGTTATCTAGCATAGTAAGAAACAATCAGTTTTTGCTAAATCTAATGCAAAGCTGAATTTTGAGCCATGGGCCAAAGGACCATGTGAATTATTGTTGTTATAGATTTCACTGAAAGAACTCGGACATGATTATAAGGATTCGATGAGGTTATATTGCGACAATAAGGCTACCTTTAATATTGCTTAGAGGAATGCTAGGCCAACAAACAAATTTTACAAAAAAGCTTTTACAATATGATTGGAAATGAGATAAATTCAACTTTTGAGAAACCCAATCATATTGTGCCACATTATGTTGTAAAAGTTCTTTTGTAAAATTTGTTTGTAAGCCTAGCATTTTTCTATTGCTTATAATCCCATTCAACATGATCGAAATAAACACATTGAAATTAATAGACATTTTATCAAAGAAAATTGCATGCAAGAAGCAACTCGAGGGGCAGTGTTTTTTTTTTTTTGATAAGTAATGTAGTATATATCAAAAAAAGCGCAAAGCGCCTCTAAGTACACAATAATGTATACAAAGGAACCCAAACAAACACCCAGAAAACCCAGAAAAAAAACCAAACAAACCAAACAAAAACCCAGAAAAACCCAATCAAACCAAACACCCATCCAAAGGGGAATACAAGAGACCCAACCAAACCCCAAGAAAAGCCCTAGTGCATCTCAAGTGGAACCCTAGTGCACCTCAGGGGGGAAAAGAAAAAGCATTTTTCGATCCCAAAAAACCCCGCCGACGCCGGCCCTTCATCGGAGAGATGGAGCAATCCAGATTATTGAGCTCCCTCAACCCCTTAACCTTAGAAGCAGAAACTTCAACCTTAGGGGCAGAAACTTCAACCTAAGCAAGCAGGTCCTTGTTCTTATGCAGCTGCTTTGCGACTTTTTCCTTCACCCTCCGGGTATAAAACAGTTGGGACGAGGATATAGAGGAGTAAATGGGAGTACCACTCTCTGTCATGCGAGGAAAAGGACGGCTAAGACTCCTCCCCATCTCAGCCGCCCCATCGAGAAGGGAAATAGTCGAGAGTGAAGTGCATCCCTGCGACGAGAACAAGGAGGTAGAAGCAGGGGGACAGCCAACTTGAACCTCCACCGGCGCAGAGGGAACCAGAACGGGGTCCTTTCCCTTAGAAGACAAAGAATCCTTCAACACCACCGGAGCGGGAGAGACGGCTCTCGGACTCAAGAACCCACGTCGAAACAAACCTTTCTCCGGAGAAGAAGGACGAACAACCAACTCCTCCTCCCCCGAAAAAGGAAACTCCCTATCCCTGCAAGAGCTCGCCGGAGAGTCCACCTCCCAAGGAACAGCGAAGGCCTCCTTGAGAATAGAAAGACGAGCCGAATCAGAAATCTCCGAAGACACAGACGCACCCCGGCAGATTTCAGGCATCGAAGAAAGAGAGCCCTCCCAGTCCCTGCGCAACGTGCTCGCCGGTACAGCCTCCGCAGAAAGGGAAAAAGTAGCCCCCTGAGAGGACCCGTCACCGGCAGACCCAACAATCTCGCCCAAAACTCGCACCGGAGAGAGAGAGAACACTGCCGGGGAAGACCCATCGCCGGAATCCAAACCGGTAACCTGCAAACTCAAAGAAGACCTAGCCAACGGCTCCAAACACTCTTCAGAGGCTAGAGGAATCCCAGCCGATACAGACTCCAAAGGTAATGAGAACGAGTTATGGACTGGATCTGAGAAATCCGGATCCAAGTACTGAACCGGATCCAAATTTTGACCCAAACCCACTTCAGAGACCGACCCGGAATCACAACCCAAAACAGAAGTTGATAGGCCCAAAAAACGAACCCTTTTACTCCTGCGATTGGGCTTCGAGACAACCCCTGCACGGACCCGGTCCAACTTACGTTGGATTTGCCCTAGAAGCCTCAACAATCCACTAATACCGATCTTGCCCTTCTTCTTCTTCCTCAAACTCACTTATTCAGCCGCCTCCGCCAGAGGAGAAGACATGCTCTCCAACGCAGAGCAATCCACGGCAGAACGCAACCCCAAACCGTCATACTCTGAATCCCAACAACAAAACGACCCCGGAAGCAAATCGAGAGGCCTCGGATACTCAACTGCTCTCGCCTCGACGCCCGGAGAAGATCGAAGGACATCCACGAAAGACCTCCCGGAATCGACCCCCAAAGAAGGACCATCCATTAGAAACCCCGCCGAAGATGGAACCCCCGACTCCGCCGTACCATCCGACTTGATCTGTGCCGCCATCAGTTGCCGAAGCTCTCCCGCGAAACGCCGCCAGCCCCTCCCAAAACGTCCCTCCGGAAGCCAAATGACTCCCTTACGACCACCCTCAGCCAACACCGATACCTCCAAGAACCTTCCGGCCTTATTACCTCCCCCGTGGACCATCGTGGCCTTATCACCCTCACGGTAAGATTTGGCAATTTCTTCCTTCACCTGAACCTGAATCGCCGCTTCCACCGTTTCCACCAACCACGACGAACACCGAATGCTCGCGTAAATATACCCCACGAAACCTTTTCTCCTCTCCTCCAGACGAAGGTTAGGACACCCAACCTTTGCCGAAAGGCAGAAGGTTTTGGCTTCAAAAGAGAATCTGCGTTCCATACGCCGAACCCTAACGCGCAGCACCAGCCGCGCCACCGATCGCAGAAAAAAACTTTCAAAAATTCAAATTTTGAAATTCATCCGAGTCTAGAGAGAGAGAGAGAGACATTCTAGAGAGAGATTGTCCGCTTAGTTTTAATTCACAAAAAAAATGCTTCTTGTACGTTATGCAGAGAAGAAAGAATTCTTATGGAAATTATTTGGAGTTGTCCGAGTATGGAGGCAAAGGCCGGAGGAGTTTTGTGATAATACCAGAGGGGTATCAAGGGAAGGGATGGGAAGAATGCCGGAAGCAATTGCAAAGGCTGAAGGTGCACTATGAGAAGCAAAAAGAAATGGCATCCCCTATTGGGGCATCGGAGGGGAAGAAACTAGTAGGATAGAAGAGTGGAGCGAACAAGGAGACGCCACGGGTGGGGATCCAAGACTAGCAATCATATGCAGAGGCGGCGGTAGGTGAAAAGGGTAGGTGGGTCCAAAATTGATTATGGAAGGTGCGCAAGACAGGGAGATCATGGCCGAGAATCTCGCAGAAAATGGACTCTAAAAATTCAAAAGCAGGAAAGTATCATGCAAGGCATTAAGGAGAGTTTACTTTCCTTGTAGAAAGAAATATCCAGCTGTTTGATTAAGCTGTAGATGGGTTGGGGGAATAAGGGGAAGGGGATTCCGCTGGGTCAAGTCAACGAGGGGAATGGGCTGAAGCAATGGGCGGCAAGGGGGGAGAAGGAGGATGGGCTAGGCCTTTCTTAGCCCAAACAAGTGTTGGATCCAATTGACAGGCCCTCTCGACAACAAATCATTAAGAGGTATCACAAAATTTACGTGCGTAGGCACCTACCCAAACGACTGGTACGCTGGCGCCAAAAAATGGTGGGTCAAATGGACCAATCGGAGACTAAGGAGCCGTCGGAGAATTGCCGGAGTAGGACGTCGTAGCAGACAGGATGTGTAACTGCCACAGACAATGCCAACAAGAGCGGGGGACACTCGAGGAAACCTAATATTGGGTTTCGCATGGCCATAGAGGCGGCAATAGGAGTGGGGGTGGCGGGTTCAAGTGAGCAGCCAAAATTGAAGCAGAAAGGGCCAAAGATGGGATAACAAACCATATCGGCGCTGTAGAGGATATGGGTCAGCTCGTCGATTAGGAATTGCAAGCTCTAGACATTGCCGGCAATATTGCCGGAGATTCAATAGGGACCGAGAAGGAAGCAGGATGCACAGAAAAGGCCAAAGAGGTGGCTCTGATTGTCGAGAAACCTATGGAGCAAAGCAAAATTGGGAGAGAGGAAGAAAGGGGAGAGGAGAGGGAGGCAAAGAAGAGCCTGGGAGATGGAGCTGGGGTTTATGCACTGGTTGAGAGGGCTGATAAAGTAGATGAGATGGGGGGGACAGAGATGTTTGACATTCAACCATTGGCCATTACAGGGGCAAGAGAAACTCATTCATTATCTCCGGATTGGGTGTTAGAGAGGGTTTTAGAGTTTTGTCAGGATTTGGGATTAATTTGTGATGGGCATGAGGAGGATTTGTTGGCGCTGTTTACTGCAATTGAGGACAATAGACATAACAGAAGAGGGGGTAGTGGTCAACAAAGGAGTGCCAAATCGGGGAATCGAGGTAATCGTGAATTAAAGCGATTGAATGCACAGTGAACTATGATGTGAAGGGATCATCTAAAGTGAGTGGAAAAGGGAGGGCTGGTAAGTATTGTTAATGAAGCCAAAAATAATTTTGAGAGGTATGAATGAGCCTGAGAAAAGAATGAAAATTAGGAGGAGGTTACGAGAGTGGAAGGCAGATATTGTGTGTTTGCAAGAGACAAAAATGGAGGTCATAAATATTGAGGTGATTCAGAGTGTATGGGGGTGTACGTATGTTGATTGGATTTACTTGGGAGCTACGGGTGCATCCGGAGGTATTTTATTAATGTGGGATAGGCAAGTGGTAGAGAAGATTGAGGAATGTATAGGGAGATTTGTAGTAGCCTGTGTTTTCAAAAGTGTTCCAAGAAATTGTGAGTGGGCTTTTGCTGGGGTATATGGTCCAAATGAGGATGGTGTTAGAAGTATTCTATGGGATGAACTGGGTGGTTTAATGAATATTTGGGAAAAACCTTGGTGTGTGTGTGTGTGGGGTGGATTTAAATGTAGTTCGGACACTCTGGTGAACGATTACGTGCTCCCAGACATACACAAGCAATGATTGATCATATTTTCGAGCAAGGGCTTATAGATCTTCCAATGGTAGGGGGGCGGATCACATGGTCTAATCAGCGTGCAAGGTCCAGGCTCGATAGATTCTTGATATCTACAGATTGGGAGGAATACTTTCCAGAGGTATGTCAAAAGAGGCTGCCTAGGGTACTATCAGACCATTTTCTAGTGATGTTGGAATGTGGAATGGGAAGGGGTCGAATGCCATTTCGGTTTGAGAATATGTGGTTACAAACAGAGGGATTTGTGGAGCAGATGAAGCGATGGTGGGACTCTTATTACTTTGAAGGTAATGCGAGTTATGTGTTGGCTCGAAAATTGAAACCTCCGAAAGCTGATCTCAAAAAATGGAATGTGGAGGTGTTTGGAGACATAGGAAAACGCAAAAAGAAGTTAGAGTAGGAATTGGGTAAGATGGATCGTATTGCAGAAAGTAGATAGTTAACGGCAGAGGAGTTAATTAAATGAGATGAGTGATCTCAAAACCTAGAGAGGACTCTATTTCAAGAAGAGGTGAGTTGGAAACAGAAATCTAGGACATTGTGGTTGAAAGAGGGAGATCGGAATACAAAGTTCTTCCATAGGGTGGCCAACTTGCATAGGCGGAAGAGCACGATTGCTGCAATGATGGTGGATGGGAACAGGACTGAGGATCCAGCAATTATACAAGATCATATAGTGCACTTTTAGCTCCAACGATGGAAAATATTAATTCCATTGATGAAGGGGAAAGAGTATGGATGGAGCGAGAGTTTGAGGAAGAAGAAGTTTGGGAGGTGGTGAGGAAGTTGAAGGGCGACAAAGCACCCGAACCTGATGGCTTTTCTATGGCATTTTTTTGGAAATGTTGGGAGGTGGTCAAGAAGGACATGATCGCGGTTTTCAAGGAATTTCATGAGAGTGGAAAATTTGAGAGGAGTTTTAATGCTACATTTGTGGCGCTCATTCCAAAAAAAGCTGGAGCGATGGAAATTAAGGATTTTCGCCCTATTAGTCTTGTAAGTGGGGTGTATAAAATAATTTCAAAGGTGTTGGTTAGTCATTTGAACTCAGTGTTGGGGAAGCTTGTGTCACACACACAAAATGCATTTGTTCCAGGTCAAATTTTGGACTCCATTTTAATGGCGAATGAATGCGAGGCTAGCAGGATTCGTTCTGGGGTGCCTGGTCTTATTTGCAAGTTGGATTTGGAGAAGGCTTATGATCATGTCAATTGGGACTTTTTATTATACATGTTAGAGAGATGCGGTTTTGGGGAAAGGTGGAGAGGCTAGATTCATCATTGTGTCTCCACGATACATTTTTCTGTGCTCATTAATGGAACACCTGCAGATTTCTTTAGTAGCTCTCGAGAAGTGAGGCAAGGGGATTCTTTGTCCCCCTTATTATTTGTGGTGGTGATGGAGGCGTTTAGCAGAATCATGAATGCAGTGGTGGAGAGAGAGCTCTTGTTTGGATTTTCGGTGGGTTCGCGACATCCTGAGGTAATGGAAGTGTCACATTTACTATTCATAGATGACACACTTATCTTTTGCGAACCAAAGGCGGAACAACTTCGTAATTTGAGGTGTTTGCTGTTGTGTTTTGAAGCAGTTTCAAGGTTGAAAATAAACTTGGCAAAGTCGGTAATTGTTCCTATAGGTGAGGTGGGAGATTTGGAAGGTCTGTCAAGTATACTTGGGTGTGGAGTGGAATCGATGCTGTTGACGAATTTGGGGTTACCTTTGGGCGCTCGTTATAAGGATCTATCTATATGGGGAGTAAGGTCATTGAGAAAATGGAGACTAAGTTGGTAGGGTGGAAGCGGATGTATTTATCCAAGGGTGGTAGACTGACGTTGATTAAAAGTACGCTTTCAAATATACCCACGTACTATCTTTCTTTGTTTCAAATCCCAGTGAGTGTGGCGAAGTGTATAGAACAAATACAAAGAGATTTCTTATGGGGAGGTGTAGGTGATGAGTACAAGTTCCATTTGGTAAACTGGTCCAAGGTTTGCATGACTAGGGAGGCTGGGGGATTAGGGGTAAGGAGTTTGATTCAGTTCAATTGTTTGTGCGTTGTTAGGCAAATGGTTGTGGAGGTTTGCCAACGAAGGAGAGGCTTGGTGGAGGAGATTAGTGGAGGTGAAATATGGTATGATGAGGGGTGGTTGGTGTTCCAAGGACCTTATGGGGTGGGAGTATGGAAATGTATTCGAAGGGGGTGGGACAATTTTAAACAACATGTGCGGATTGAGGTTGGAAATGGGTCTCGAGTTTTATTTTGGCAGGATGTGTGGTGTGGAGAGTTACCATTGAAGACTGTGTTTCCCGCTCTATTTAATATAGCATCTGCAAAGGAGGCATGGGTGGAGGAGAATATGGATACAGTAAATGGTGCTATTCATTGGAATGTAAGGTTTATTCGACCGGTTCATGATTGGGAACTGGAAGAGGTTTCGCGATTTTTCGAATTGCTGTATTCCCAACAAATTAGGCATGGTGGGGTGGATAAAATTTGTTGGATTCCCTCAAAAAAAAGAATTTTGAGGTGAAGTCATACTATAAGGTGAAAGTTAATTCGGGACAAGTGGATGGCCCTTGGAAGAGTAAAGCTCCTCCGCGAGTGGCTTTCTTCGTGTGGACAACGGTGTTGGGGAAAATACTAACGATTGACAACCTACGTAAAAAAAATATTATAGTGACGGAGTGGTGTTGTATGTGCAAGAAGAGTGGTGAATCTATTGATCATTTACTATTGCATTGTGAAGTTGCTATCGAGGTTTGGAATATGGTTTGTCAGTTGTTTGGTGTTAAGTGGGTGATGCCGAGTGGGTTGAAGGAATGCTTGGGAAGTTGGAGAGGACAAAAGGGTAATTGTACAGGTCTGCAAATTTGGAGAATAGCTCCTTTGTGTGTAATGTGGTGCTTATGGAGAGAAGAATGCACGGAGTTTAAAGGACCGTGAACTTGGCATTACAGAATTGAAGAAAAGGGTGCTTCAAATACTTTTCTCATGGAGAGTTTTGTGGCATTCTTCGCAAGTTTCAACGCTTGCGGAATTCCTAGATTTATGTGCATTATTTTCCAATTAAAAGTTTGTATATGTGGGCTCTTTTTGTATATTTCCTGTGTACATGGATTGCGCCCCTTGCGCTTTTAATAAATTGATATTACCGATCAAAAAAAAAATGGAATTAGGGCTTTACACAGGAATGCACATAAAGAACATGAAAAAAAAAAAAAAAAAAAAAAAAAAAACAGAAGAATAAGAAGGCTTTTTTTTATATATCTTTTTTTCTAAGCAAAACGAAAATATATATATATATATATGTATATATATATATATATATATAAGAAAAGGCCAAAATCTTCTTTTTTTCATGATCTTTTGAGATCTTTTAAAGTGAGCATCTTACTGTCCAATGCATACTCATTATAATTTCACATTAGAAATTATAGTAGTAAAAATAGGTAACATTTTTTTCTTATAAAGAGGGCCCCATTGAGCATACATGTGTGCGTGTCACCAAAAAAGAACATGCCCATATTGCAAAACATTTTTTGTTTTCTTTAGAACTTCATACACATTCTTTCACACTTTCTCCTTGGTAATATGCAAATTGGGCAAGCAGTACTTTTTAATTGTAAATAATGATGAATCAAGGTGCTCTTCAAGGTCAAGTAATAAATAACAAAACCCCAGCAGAGAGAAAGTTACCTTGGTCAGGGAACGAGCAAACTGACTGGGTAGTGCGTCAGCATCTTCAGGTCTATTCCAGCTCTCAACAATTTGAGGCAAGCCACGCAGATGAACCAATAACCTTTCTCTCATTATCTGAATCAGCTTTGTATGTATTTCATCTCGGTGAACCTTAAAATCCTGAGCTACTCGATCAATCTCTGATAGCAATAATGCTTTCCGTGTCTCAGGTACTTTCAGAAAAAGAATTCTCCTGATATCTTAGTCCAGACAAAGAAAAAAGTCATAACTCATCCAAGAACGTTTTCTGTCAAACACAGACAATGAAATATTCACTGACTACATGTTTCTTGATTTACAAAACATGAAGAAAGAAAGCCCAAAAGAACAAAAATAGTCAAGTCAATGAAAGATTAGATATAGATATACTTATCAAAATATATATATATATACACACGAAAACATATAGTCAAGATAGCATAGGTGAAGAAAGAAAGAGAACATGCTAAATTGTGGTCACATTATTGGGAAAAAAAAAAAATCGAAACGCTAAAGAACTAAGCCAATTGTTCTAATTGCAAAATGTCAGACTTTATCTATTATTCACTGAACAAAAGATAAAGGTGAGGGTTCATTTTGGAAAAGATAATTTGTTATGTAAACCTTCTTATATGTCTATGAAGAAAGTTTTATAATATCAGCAAGACCAATAAGGAAAAGTCTATCACACTCATAAGCTCCTCGCCCGCTAATTTAACCTAAGGGATCAACAGATGTCTATGAATATGATTGAACCTTTCTATGCATCTCATTATTAGTGGTTTTCTTGATCTATATTTCACAGGAGTTCTTTCACCAATTCTCTTGATCTACTACAAATCTGAATCCAACCATTAATATGTTAATATACAATATACAATATGTAGCTTCAAATAAGTACACCTGCAACATATGGCAACAAACAAGCCACACATGGTCTATATATGTGTGTGGTTGTTCAAGGCATGATTCAATATATATGACACATTTCATTCTTCATGAATCTGTATGCCTAGCCATTTATTCACAATCAGATGCACCTATATCACCTCCCACTCCTCCCCCCACCACCACCACCCCAAAAATATATATATATTTCCCACCTTGAGCTAATTATATCATCATTAACAATTACCACATGAACAGTTAGTTGTATGTGAAGTTAAATAGAGAATCTTACCTTTGTCGGCTTATAGAACATGAAAATAATTATTTTGAAGTTCATCTGTATTACATAATTTCTAGTCGGCTAGTAAGATTTAGTTTAAGCATAGAATATAAGAACACTGTAGATCCACAATGTTTCCATGTCAACACTCACTGTTTTATTTGTTTGGATGGGCTAAAATACATTTTAGCTATTCAAACTTTTACATTTCTGTCAGTTTGGTCCCGCAAGTTTCAAAACTAGCAAGTAGCACCTTGAACTTTTGAATTGCTATGAATGTGACCCTTCCGACATTAACTATTGGGTTGTCATTTTCAAATTAGTGGCGTTTTACCTTCTTTGTTTTCATCAACCCTCTCTCTTTCACTCTCTCAGCTGCAGCCCCACTCTCTTCTTTAATCTCTTCTCACCACCCACACAACAATCCACACACCCCAACAACCCCAAATCAAAAGGATAAAGAAGGATGAAATAAAATCGGCTTTGATTCGTCGTTTTCCAAATTGCCAGGACCAGCTTCACAGTTTCATCATCATAATAACCATTTAATCAAATTGTATATTATTTCTCTCTTCTCACACACACACACATCAAGTTCACCCACCTTTTTATTGTGGGCCTTGCAAATACATGGAGCCTGCCATCCATGCCATGGACACCAAGTTCACCACATCAACGTCCATGAATTATCTTACATATTTTTTATATCTTCTTCTCAATCTTTATATTTCAATGATCTAATTATAATGAAATAGTTTCGAAGATAAAAGGTCCAAACCAAATTTATTTTACCCTTACTTCTCCCCTCATTTTGGGGTGGGGTGTTTGAAGGCTAGACTTTGGATGAGAGAGAGAGAGAGAGAGAGAGAGAGAGGAAACAGGTCGAAGGAGAGAAGGGGCTAAAGCGTAATATATTTGAAATTGGCCAAAGCATCTTTTTTTAGGCACGCCAAAATGAAACTCAAAGAATCTTGAAAGCGGTAAGAAGCCCACCATTGTTTCACCCTTTCCACAGCCCCAACGATCTTTCTGACTCTCGACTTAAGAGTGGGTTTGGATCTGGGACGATACTAGTTTTTAAACCATGACCCATTAAGACATGCCTAAACCTTTAGTTGTCACCCTATTGGCTTGGACCAACAGTGGGCGGGATCTCAAACTTGGGCATCGACAAAAGAATTAGAAAGGGCCCTCCTAACGAGTTTGGGCTTCAGCTAATCGACTACAGCCCTGTCAAGGCCTACACCACTCTCGGGGCCAAGAAGACCCTAGCCCAACTCTAATATGACAATTAAATGGTCCACTTCCCCCTTTAGAGAAACCAATAGGTTTTTAAGGGCGTAGAAATCCAAGTATACACCCAAATCACTCGTCAGCACCGGTTGGATTTCAAGGATGCTTTGAGCTTTCCCTAGACGCTCCCCTACCTCTGGCACCTCGTGCCACCAGTTCACTTGCATCAAAGTGCCCCTATGCTTTGTAGTAATTGCCGAGTCTGCCTCGACCCTACCATCACCTCTGTGTACGTCCACTTACCTATAGCCTCATTCAAGGCTTTGAGCAACAACGCCGATGGATTACCATGTTTGTCAAATGAGAACCACCTTGAATCTTCAGGGTTGACAACCCTATATTCCCAGGGCTGACAAATTACTAGAAAAATATAAGTCTTCAGCAACTCGAAGGCAAAGCCTCTCCAACCCTTACCTTCTCTGCCTTCTAGTATAACAATGAATCTTCTCCGACCACAATTTCCATACTCTTCAAGAGCCAAGAAACGCCTATGATTGTTAGAAAAACGCTGGGCAAGGTTGGCCTTATTTCCAACCCTAGAAGAGACTTCACAAACTCCTTCAACCCCTCCACTTGAGATAGAGCCTCCAGGATAGCAAACAGCCAATACACATTGACTTTACTTAAAATACCGATGGCATAACACCCCTGCTTCTTTCAATGATCCGTAAGAGAGAGATCCCCCTCAACCGCAAACTTGAAAGACTTTGCTAGAATAAAATTTATTTCAGCCTTTTGGATATGTAACACTATATCCGGAGCATTACAGGTGGGCAACACACATGTACATGAAAAGTATAAAGGGAGGCACTCTTAGACTAAATAAGCATTCAACAACTGGAAGAATATATACATAATGTATAATCCATTCATGTTTACATAGCATTTTCAATAAATTTGATTACGATTCTGAGATGATGATGGCAAATGATGGAGACTACATTTACCTAATCATTCTTTCTCTCCTCCTTTCATTTTTGGGTAGAGTTTGTGGTTGGTTGAAAAGAGAGGAAGAAGAGTGAGGATACATTTGAGAGAGAAAATTAAAGGGGGCACCACACATGTACATGAAAAGTATAAAGGAGGCACTCTTAAACTAAATGAGCATTCAACAAATGGAAAAATGTATAAATCATGTATAATCCCTTCATGTTTGCAATGTATTTTTCATATATTTGATTATGAGTATGATGATGATGATGATGATGATGATGAAGCGGTGAAATTGATTTCGAGCAATTTCAGAGATGACAAGTCCAAACTAACTTTACTTCATCCTTCTTTATCCCCTCCTTATGCTTTTGGGTAGTGTCTGTTGTTGGTTGAGTGACAGAGAGAATAAATAATACGGGCCAAAACATCAAAAATTCAAAAGATGGTTACAATGTCATCATTTTGGGAACTTAATGGCTAATGAATCCTAATGGAAAAGCCACTCTTCGACTAAATGAGCATTGACCAACTGGAACAATGTATCCCAAACCACCCTCCACTACCCCAAGAAGAAAATGAAGAAAACAAGAAGATTAATAAGCAAAATTAGCCAACCAAGAACTTGCCATTCAGGAAACTTAAGAGTTCAACCAGAAGGTGCTCTGGAATAGAAACAATTTGTTATTAGAGTCTAATATACCAATGAATACGGATCAAATTCTCACAACAATGGTACAAATTTCACAAAAGTAGAAGCGTGCTAATTTACTATCACCTACCAGGGATAATAGCATAAGTAAAACTGATTACTTGACTTGCCAGGGCCAAGTGTTTAGACGTGATAGACTTCAAACCGGACACCTGCCACACCATTTCAACCCAATCAAAAGTTACAACAATGACCACCCTCAAAATTGAGTTCACATTGAAAGCATGAGATAAAATAGAACAAAGGGCGCCTAACATATAAGAAAGAAAAATACAATAGTTTATTGCTCTATAAAAGACGCAATAAGGACCAAGGTTTGTAAATAAAACCTATAGAAAATTGAAAGGAAAATCATTCATTATTCCTTTTAGGATTTTTGAACATGACAAATAGTCGCAAGTAAGATCGCCAAAAAATTCCATGGTACCATTACATGCACGCAAGAAACTGTTATATTTGATAAACATGTCTTTCGATAACTATTCATATTGAACTAAAAAAATATAAAATATAAAATATAAAAAAAAAAAAGACAGCATAACCCTAGAGTACTTGAAGTATATCAGTTTATATATTCTGAACCCTTTCAGAGTTTTTATGCGTCAAATACAAAGGAAAAGTTTTGAGAATTCACAAATCATCTATATTGGGACAAAAAATTAGTACCTGCATGGCACCTGCACCAAGAACAAGCTGACATGTCCTTGTATTGAAAAATTTTAAAATTTCAACAACACGATGAACAATTTCTGAAGACAGTGCTGGCAAAAAGTTGTTCATATCAATGAACTCTGACAACATCTTCACTAATATTAAGCCACTGGAAGGAAAAAGAACAAAGAAAAAGATTACAGATAAAGAATAAAAAGTTTTTACATGAGATTAATATTACACGAAGAGACTCTCAATATGAAAATACTTAAAACAATTTCACATAAAACTGAGTTATCACAAAATATAAAGCAGAGCAAACACCTCATAATATAGATGAAAAGGTCTTTATAAAGACCAATAGATGCCATTAACTAAACATAAACTGGAAGTATCAACTACACTCGGACTACTTTTTCTTTCAAAGCAGACAAGAAAAAAGATTAAAAAAACAAAAAACAAGAAAAAAGTAAAATAAGATAACTAACCAGTTTACCATGTGATAACCAACATCTTTGTACATAAGAGTTTGAGAGGTAGATTTTACATGCTCCTTCATTTTATTATTGCTATTATGAGCCGAATTAGTTATGGCATCAGCTTTATTTCTTTCAATAGCCTCAGCCAAGGGAGTAGATTTCACATGTGCATTCTCTATAGATACTCCAATAAAATTAGCATCCTCAATTTGCTGCTGTGCTTTCCGTGGTCCAGTATCTGCCATGAGTGAAAAGTCATTGTTTGTGATCACTTCACTGTAGCTTGTTTCCACATTATTTTGAGCATCATGGAGGTTCTCAGAAATCAATGCTTCAGAACAAAAAAGTGAAGTGACAATGGCCTGAAATTCATCAGGAACATCTACTTCCACCCATGTTTCTTGGTCAAGCACTGCCTTAATTTTTGCCATCTACAATAACAACAAAATAATTAGTCAAGAATGACATACATAGGGTCCAGAAATAGACTTAATGAATGCAAGCAAGATCAAAAACTAACTCGAGATTCATGCTGAAAGTCAACAAAGGCTTTCGCCTGAGACTGCAGTGTTCCACGTATGCTATATCCCAACCTTCCACCAATCTGTTTATGTTAGCATAAAACAGTATTATAAATATAAACGAGAAGTTGTATCCTTCAATTTAAAAAGAAAAAAAAAACTGAGATGAACATGAATACCTTTTCTGTAGCAGTTATAAACTCTTGGGTGATGTTGTATATGCTTAAAAACTCCTGCAGTCTCAACTTGGGATGAATAAGAGCACGGACCCCAAGGAGCTTCGCCCATCTTCCATGAGCAGCATCACAAGCTGCAAAAACAGCTTCTGTGTTTTCTCTCATTACATCAGCCCTGTTTGGGGGACCACATTGTTCAGGATGTTATATTTCTTTGCCAAAGCACTTAATACAAGGTCAGGACAGAGTTTGGAAACTGAACACTTGATAAATGAGCCACAAATAATAAACAACCAATTTGAGCCAGAAATAAGGTTCTGGAAGGATTCCAAGAAGGAATTGGGAGCTGGCTTCACAGCCTATCTTGCATGTTCTATCCCAACAGTCGCTATACAGTTCCATGAGGGCCATCAGTTACAGACCATTGCAATGACATGACAAGTTTGATTTGAAAGCAGACAGATTGGTTGCCACTACCTGCCTTGGTAGTGGATGATACCATAATGTGACAATAATGGTTACTTAAAACTATTATAAACAAAGACAAGCTTGTGATCATGAGAAGTTCAGTTGAATGTACTTTCGAAAAAGAAAATGCAATGTTATCTTTTTCAAGTAAAAATAAAACAAACATAGAAGCTCAAGTATAAGTGGTTATAACATGTGAACTGTGATCCTCTTTAACCATTTACCTTATACATCCATACTATGGCAATGGGAACACAACTCATTACCTGCACGATTGAACAGGTAAATGCTGTAGTGCAGCATTGTGTTGGGCTAGTAATATATGAAACTATAACAAATGTACTGCATGCAACATTGTCATTTAATATATGACCCCACAAATACAATATAATATGAGTTAATTTCATTACCAACACAATTTTCTTTTCTTTTTTTACTGTAAGTTAAACACACACACCCAGCATGTCTTTAACCCACAACCTCACCCTCCACCCCATTCTTAACAAAACAATCATGTTTTTTCATCTGTGCCTCACCCATATTAATTTTCAAATGGATAATAATGTGCAAGTGTAACAAGGAAAAAACAATTTTGGAAATTCCTAGTAAAAATTTAATCTCATACAAACAAAATGAGCACATAGCTAAGCACCTCTGTGCCAAAACTTAAAAAATCAAGGTTTCATAAAATGTGAACAAATTTGTAAAATATAACCATGGACAAGGATTCACCTGAAATTTCTTGACATATTTGAGGGACTTGTGGCATCATTTGCTTTTCCCTGAAATGAAGGAACCTTGGCAGCTCTCTGAGGTAAATATGGCAGAAGAAAAGAACTTTCACCCTCGCTGTCTTGAGATGTTTCTGCAGTTGCAGCACCAAGTGCAATTGCAGCAGCAACTGAATCAGCAGCATAGTGACCATCAATGCTGGACATGATCCACTCAATGGCCTTTTTCACTTCGGCAGCCCGCACTAAATGTGCCTGCATTCACTAGAAGAAAATAAATCATATTACACAATACTTGCATGGAAATTATCAAGGAAAGGTTAGATGCTTCTTTGGAAAGTTATTTTGGCTAGCCCAAAAGCAAAAAATTCAAAAAAAAAAAAAAAAAAAAAGAAAGAAACAAAGAAAAAAAGGCTTCACATCCGGTAGCCATTTTAACTAAGGATTTGACTAGCTGCTCAACAAATTTGACTAGCTGTTACATTGCTGAGCATTGTAGCTGAACAACACATCAATTAAATTTTTTTTATATAAGTAATGTTGTATATAACAAAAAGCGTAAGGTGCCCCTAAGTACACAGGAAAACCTACAAACTCACAAAAAAGACCCCAATTAAAGAGCCTTGAAACCCAAAATACCCTGAGGCAACTATATCATTCCCCTCTAAATTGTCAAATCACAAGCCACTTTCAGTCTTTTTGTCAAAGTAACTACCAGCTTCAATCTACAATCATATCAAAAAATAAATTTTGTAATTGGGTCATACATTCAATCAATTGGTTAAGCTGCGAATTTACATCTTAAAGCCTCAATGTCACCATACCAAAGGCATGTTCAAAACCTATCTTTAAATGCTAACTCACTACCATCAATATTACATGCTAATTCACTCAAGCAAACTTGTCAGTAGTGGTCAGTTTCTAGTCTCAGAACTAAAGCAAAAAATATATATTATGAAGCATGCACTTTACAAGTGGAAAACTCAACATTTTCCTTCTTTCTTTTTTTCGTTTCAGTCAATTAAAATTTAACCTAAATGCATAGAAAGTATACAAGTATAGTCATATACACATTACCCGTATAATCAAGAAAATAGTACTCAAAAGTTGAACAAAGCTTTCAGATGACAGGTTCCTCAACTTGCTTGCGAGTGATGCACCTCCACCTGAGTCACCACACAACCGCAAAAAGATTGAAACGAACAGAACACAAGCTCAAAAGAACCTATTGTGTCTGTAGAGAAGATTGGCAGATATTTAATCATATAAGAAATGTATACGATCAAATAATAATTACATTAGGTGCCTCGTTGCTAATAAACATGACAGACTAATAATGTTAGAACTTAGAAACTTCTCACCATCTGCATCAACTGTTCGCTCTCCAGGCGTGAAATCTGATTCCAATGGCCGGACAACAAGAACAGGAAGCAGCTCTGCAACTGCAGTCTTAATTGCAGTTTTCATATCAGCAGTAAGTGTGTCACGATATATCCTCAATACAGAAGGGAGCTTAGCCTGTTATTGGTTACCATACATCAGATGTTTACCCAAACTGAATCCAGATCTAACTTCACCATTCAAAAGTGGACAATAAATTCCAAAGCATAGAAAATAATTATGTTCCAAAGATGAAGGTAAACATGTTTAATAACAATGTAGTAAAGAACATTGACGATAATTTGATCAAATGTAAAGCACCTAGAATCATTGGTTAGCTTAAACCAGCAAATGGACTTTGGATCAAAAGGAAAATACTGAATATATCCAACCAAACATGCCCCTCTCCTTGGAGTAAATTACTTATCAAAAAAATATATTTCCAACCTAACATGCCAAGATGTTCTGCAAAAAAAATTCAAGCAGGCCCAAATTACTAAATCAAACTCTTTATTAAAGTCTGCTTAACTTCATTCATTTATCATATTACAGAATTCATGATTACTGCAGATTTTTCGAATATTAGGATACGTTTTATTTTCAACAAAACTTCTGGCTTCTTACCTTTTTCTTTTTCTAAAACTCATTGCTTTCGCCTCTTTTTACACAATTTTTGTACCAAATTCCTGAGATGTTTGATACAAATACAAAACTCAAGTCTTGTCTCCTAAATCGCTTAAATCATATTTAGCAAAAAGACCAATCTTCAATGGCAATACATGCACACGATACTAGCTTTCCAATATTCATAGCCTCAAGCTGAAAAGCGTTTTTTCCCATATTAATAAGATACCATGAAATATAGTTAAAGTCATGTCCCTTAACACAACATATACAAGGGACATATGCAGTATATATTGAATATAACTGTCAGAATGCTAGGCTACAATATATTTTACTCTTCTAGAAGGAAATCTGTCCCTACCAGCTATGATTCTCAGAATATTCTCCCCAATCATTGTAACTAATTCTCCTTATATGTGGAATGGATTGAGAGCTGCTGATAGTAAGATACAGCCCTTCTTTGTTACGTTATCTTCTATTTTCTTTCCTCTTATCATGGTACCAGAACTTGGTTGATTATTCCCTTGCCTCTGGTAGCTTAAACTTCTTCTTCTTCTTTTTTCATTTCTATGTTTTCCTCATTTTTTTCATTTTTGGGTTGCTGTATTTGGTTGATGCAAGTTAAACATGTTCAGCATTTGCATAGCGTAGTGCAGTATACAAAGACAAAGTGGGGTACAGTCGTCTTCATCACCACGGTTGACATTGGTGAGGAGTCCATAGATCATCTTCTTCTTCTTCATTGTGAAGTGACAAGAAATTATGAGTTTTGATCTTCCTTCTTTATGGTGTAGAGTGCGCAATGCCTTAAAGAGTGAAAAATTTGTTGGCTAGCTGGAGAGGTCAGTTGGGAAGTCATAACATTTTTTTTTTTTTTTGATAAGTAATGTAATATATATCAAAAAAGCGCAAAGCGCCTCTAAGTACACAATAATGTATACAAAGGAACCCAACCAAACACCCTAACAAACCAAAAACCCAGAAAAACCTCTAAGAGCACAAGAAGGTATACAAGAGACCCAACCAAACACCCAAGAAAAGCCCTAGTGCACCTCAAGGGGAAACCTAGTGCACCTCAGGGGAAAATGAAAAAGCATTTTTCGACCCCAAAAATCCCCACCGACACCTGCCCTTCACCGGAGAGATGGAGCAATCCAGATTTTTGAGCTCTCTCATCCCCTTAACCTTAGGAGCAGAAGCTTCAACCACGGGCTCCCTCTTTTCAATGACGGAAAAAAGGTCCCGAAGTTTTTTGTCTTCAACTCCCCAAGACAACCCCACAACGGGAGTGAGATTCATCGCATCAAGCCCCCTATCAGAATAGCCCTCCTTCCCTTCCACCGAAGAATCAACCACAACCTCAGTAAGCATGTCCTTGTTCTTATGCAGCTGCTTTGTGACTTTTTCCTTCACCCTTCGGGTATACCACAGTTGGGACGTGAATATAGAGGAATAAATGGGAGTACCACTCCCATGAGTCGTAACATTCTAAAATGGGTCGTAACATTTTAGAAGCTTGAAAAATGGCACCTATGTGTCTAATGTGGTGCATTTGAAGAGAGCGGAATGCAAAAAACTTTGAAGATTTGAGATTTCGGTTGTAGAGCTAAAGACCGTTATGGTCAAAGCTCTTTATGCTTGGATGATGGCGTACAATAGTCCTCAGTTTTCTAATTTTACTGAATTTGTGGACTTGTATTCTTCTTTTTCTCCCTTTTAAGGGATCTATCTTTTTTTTTTTGATAAATAAAGATATATATATCAAAGGTGCAGAGGGGCGCAACCCTAGTACACCGGGAATATACAAGAGAGCGACTAAGAAAAAGAAAAAGAAGAAGAGAACATAAAAAGAAAATCTTAGAAGCTGATCACCATAGGCGCAAGCCAACTAGCAGTCCAAGTGAAGAGGGTGTACAAGAAAAAATGCATAAGGTCCTCTAAATTCCTAGCCAAGTCTTCAAAACTTCTTGCATTTCTCTCGTTCCAAATGCACCACATGAGGCAGAGAGGAACCATCTTCCACACAACTATCTTGTATACCTCATGTGTACTCGGCTTGCACCCCTTTGCGCTTTTCAATGAGATTGAATTACTTATTTCAACAACAAAAAAACATGATCATTAGCTTTTTCAATATCCAATTTGCAAAGCACACACCTATCTCTCCAGACCTGATCTTGCTATTAAGGCATAGCTATGAGAATGAAATCTAGAACCTGCATAACCCTAATGAACGTGTTCTAAGGCTTGCATATATAATCTTCTCCACAACCACTTTCAACATGTTAGCTAGAAATTTGGTAACAATTTTGTAAACTCCACCCACTAGGCTAATAGGACAAAAATTCTTAATATCAATGGCCACTGATTTGTTCAAAATAAGACCAATGAAATTAGCATTAAGACTTCTTTCAAACTTGCTTTTGGTGTTAATAATGAAAAACATTCATTATATCTTCTTTAAGACATCCCAACAAGCTTGTAAGAACACCATGGTAAAACCGTTAGGGCCCAAGGCCTTATCAGTGTTTCAGAGATTTCATCACCCCAAATACCTCATCCACCTCAAATGCCCACTACAACCATATGGCCTCAACCACACCAAAGGAGTCAAGAGAAATGCCATCCAAGTTAGGTCACCAGTCGCACTTTTTGATAAACAAACTATTATTAGTAAACTACACAATGTGCTCTCTAATCTCAGTATGATCGGAAGAAACTGTACCATTAACCAACAAAGATTCAATCCAGTTCTTTCTTCTATTCGAGTTGGACACTAGATGGAAGAACTTTGTTTACTTGCCACCCTCTCTTAACCATAATGCCTTCAATTTCTACCTCTAATTCACCTCTTCCATGTCCTCTCCAAATCACTAACAGCTTTATCCATCCTCAATATCTACTCATCACATAAAGCACTCTCTTATTCCAAACCATCAGGAATTCGTAATTCATTTAAAATAAGCTTTTTCTATCTCTCTACATTCCGAAACACCTCCGCATTACAGAGTCTTGAATTAGTTTTAAATGCCCTAAGTTTGTGAGCAAAAATGAGAGAATCTTAAAAGCGGTAAGAAGTCCACCACTATTTCTCCCTATCCACAAAACTCTCTAATTTTTAACCGCACATTCTCAAACCTAAAATACCTTCTACCTCCGTGAATGCCTCTACAATCAAGAAGAATGGGGAAATTATCCGACAAAGTTTAGGCAACCTCTTTTTTTTGATAGGTAAAATTGTATATATCAAAAACCCAAAAGGGGCGCAACACGATTACATAGGGAGTATAAAAGAGTGCGTCTAAACACCCAATAAAAAACCCTAAGCTCCCAAGGAGCACCCACAAGGAACCCAAAAAGATCCACCCAAGAACTCAAAACACCCTACACAAAGGCTAACCCACAGAACCCAACAACTCACATGATCACCCCACATCCCTAACCCTACTCGAGCCACCGCCCCTAGCCTCAAAGTTATCGGAGCATTCCAAATTCTTCACCCCCAACAGCATCTTTTTCTTATGTAGCTGTTTAGCTTCCTTATCCTTCGCTCTCCGTGTATACCCCAAATTAGACTTGGAAACATAGGATTGTTTATCTATCAAAACTTTGGCAGGTGCAGGAGGAAAAGAGAAAACTGGAGGAACAATAGCCATCACCGGAGGAACAGTAGCCACCACCGGAGGAACAGAAGCCTCATCCCTCATCCTGCACTGAAGCCTCGCCGGATAAGTAGAAGCAACCGCAGGAATCACCGGAGGAAAAGAGAACTGATTCACAGGCGAAACAGAAGCCACCGAAGAAACAGTAGCCACCACCATAGGAGCAGTAGCGTCATCCCTCAAACTGTGCCAAAGCCTCGCCGGAGAAACAGAAACTGCCACAAGAGTCGCCGGGGAAGATTTCCGTCCAAAATCCCCAATTTGAACATTCTTAGCAAACCCAAGAGACTCCGGGGAAGACTTATCTGAGTGCAACAAAAACCCATCGCTGAACTTATCGGCATCGTCAAGAAGCTCCGACAATTCCAGCGAATCGGGATCCAAAATAGGGCCGCAAATGGGAATTTGAACCACAGCCGACCCTGAAACCGACCCGGAAACTGACCCAGAAGTATGCCCATCATAACCCAAAAAAGCAACCCTAATCCGCACCTTTGGGCTTCTCACCCAGCCCGCCAAGGATTCGGTCCAACTTATCACAGAAAAACCCTAATCGCCTCATCGACTTGTTCCTTCTAACCTTAGCTGCCGCCGCCACCGGAGACGAGAAGCTTTGCTCAATCAAAGGATGAGCTTTCTCCATTTCGTAACAATCCATCGCGAATCGTATTTCCACTCCAGCGTTCCCCATCTCGAAACAGCTCGCCACCGGGAACAAGTCAATCTCCTGCGACAAAAGAAGCCGCGCCCCAGCAATGTCTGCCACCTCGCAGGAAGAAGAGCGCAACGCTTCGACGAAAGACTGTCCATCTTTTATCCCCGGAGAGGAACTCTCATAATTCGAAAACCCTGGAGAACTCGCCTACGCAGCCAGCAATGAACGCAGCTCCACCATGAACCACCGCCAACCCCGCCCAGAACGGGCCTCTAGGATCCAAATGATACCTTTCCGTTCGTCCTCCAAATAGGCAACCACCTCCAGGAATCTCCCAACTTTGTTACTACCCCCGCTCACCGACAAAGACTTCCCTTCCTCGCTAAATTCAAGAAACTAGGTTTTAGGCAACCTCTTCTGAGACAATTCAAGAAACTAGGCTTCCCAATCAAGAAAGACGAGAAATCTATCAATTCTATATCAAGAGGGAAGATCCCGATTATTCGACCATGTAAAAATTCCACCTACATGGGGAATATCCATGAGACCCTGATCAAAAATGAAAATCTGAGAACTCCACTAAAGCTTGACAAAAGCAAACTTCACATCTCTCACATAAGCAAGATCCCACCAGAAGACCCTCTCGAATCTAAACAACATCAATCCACGTGTTGGCCACCCCACAAATTACGAACAATGCTATAAGACATCCTCAAGGTTAGTTTATTGAAAATGGATAACATTTCCCTTCCACTCTCTGTCAAATTGCTCACTTTTAGGCATTTATCCCTCATTCAACCCTCTCACATTCCAAGATAGCAATTTAGGGTTCAAAAGAAATCAAAGAAACCCATCCCTTTAGCTCTACCCCAGCTAGAACTACCACCTTTAAAATCATAAATTAAGTACAAGACAATCATGTTAATTCTTTGTTCTCTCTATTAACCAGGTTTGGGATGCTTTGGGTTATGCCTTGCAGGGTAAGGGACTTGTTCGATTGCTGGTGGACTGGAGGGCATTCTCGAAGTGCGGTTGTGTGGAAGATGATCCCTCTTTGTCGTATGTGGTGTTTATGGAGCGAAAGAAATGTTAGATGCTTTGAAAATTCCACTAGGACTTTAGAGGAACTTATTCATTTTTTCTTTTTCACTCTTTACTCTTGGACGGCCGCTTGGCTAGCTCCTTTAGTGATTAGTTTTTTTTTACTTTCTCTTTCATTTTTCTCCCTCTTAAGCGCTCTCCTTTTATACTTCCCGTGTATATGGGTTGCACCCCTCTGCACTTTTGTTTTATATCATCATTACTGATCAAAAAAAGAGCTAGAGGCTGAATCCATCTGGAAGCAACTTGCTTCGATGGCTATAAGAAAAGCCATGAGCTCCTCTTCAAAACCCTCACACGATAACCTCACATGATGACGAAATTCCTTCATTTTCCACAAGACACAAGCTTAACGTAGCGGAAGATTAAGGTAACTAATCAAATAGCAGCATCTTTGATTCTGCAAGGAGAAGTGTCTTCGTCTTCTACCCAAAAAGATAAAAAAAACCAGCAGGCTAAAAGAAAGATAAAACTCCGGAGAGTATTTGAGAAATAATTCTCTGATTTGATAATAATTCAATGAGTTGAGTTTTACATAATAAACAAGCCTATTTATAGAAGATAAATACTTGCAGAGAAAGTAAACCTACTTCTAGTAGGAAAAAGTAAATCTAATCCTAGTAGAGAAAGTAAATTTAATCCTAGTAGGAAAGTAAACATAATCCTAGTAACAATAATAAACCTAATCCTAATAAGGAAAGAAAAAAAATTAAAGCAAATCTAACCCTATTAAGGAAATGAAATAAAGTCCAAATAAAATTAAATAAAATCCTAATATAAAATTGACAATCAGCGGGAATCGTGACAATCTTGCCTTTTGTACTTCCATTGTCTGAAAACGGATAAAATTCTGATCAAGTGGCGCTGCTCCAATATTATTTTTGATATTTTTCTTATTTTCGTTTTTACCGAAAATATAGGTAAATATCGTCCTACATCAGACACCCCCACTTGAAAAAAAGTCGTCCTCGAGTTTTCTTTAGGACATGGCATGCGCAGCTCCTCTGCATAAATATATTTGGAGAAATCTACATAGATTTCACACATTTTCTCCTTTTCGTCCTTTTCCATAAAAATTCCCCCAACAATTTCTTCATGGACGTCATCTTCAACTTCACCGTTATCTTCCAAAGGATCGCCAATTTTTGTGGTGATCGTGATGAGTTGCACCTGTGGGGGAGGAGGTTGCATCTGTGGTGGAGAAGGTTGCACTTGTGATGAAGGAGTTTGCAACTGTGGTGGAGGAAGTTGCACTTGTGGTGGAGGAGGCGGTAGCTGTTCCTCCATTGATGTAATCATTGGAATCAATGATGGTGGCTGCACATATGTTTTCTCTGACAACAACTCTACTTCTTCAACCAACTTAACATCTTCCACAACTTCTTCACCATAATTAAAATTCTCTTCATAGGTGAAGGACCTATTTGGAGAGTTTTGAAGATGATTATGGACATGACGAAAGTGGCTTACGTCATCCTCACGGAATCGGTCAACATAAGGATACCGAACGGGTTCCCTTCGAATCCCATAGTCATATGGTGGTAGGAACCGAGCATTGAGTAACCACTTCATCTTGGGCCAAGATGTCACGAGTCTTTTTCCTTCCCTAGATCGAGAGAGCTTCGACCATTCCCACCAAGCGGATGCTCCACCTTTGAGCTTATAAGCCACCAACTTCACCTTCTTTTCTTCCGGAATACACATGTACTCAAAGAATCTTTCTACCTCCATTATCCAGTCAAGGTAATCTTCAATGTGAAAATAACCATCGAATGAAGGGAGATCGATATTCATCTGGTACTCCCGGGTGTCTCTGTGATTCCAATGGGCACGCATCTGCCTGCGTTCAAACGACTCGCACAACTGGCGCACCTCTTTTTGCATCATCTGCGCCGTCTGCCGGAGCTCTTGGAATTCAGCTCTCAAAGGAGCCTCTAATCGCTTGATGTATCGCTAGTAGTCAGATCTCGAAACATCTCTCTCACAAACGGCGTCGTTATAGAAGTTGTTGTAGTATAAGTTGGCCATCGAATCCGGATAATGCCAGCTTGGATACCCCATGAATTTGGCTCTTGAAAGAGCCTCTCCCCTACAAGCAGCGTTGTTGGAGAAGTTTGTCACCGTTGGGCTGATAGGCCATGATCAAGATAAAGCCTGCTCTGATACCAACTGACGTAGCGAAAGATTAAAGTAACTAATCAAAGAGCAGCATCCTTGATTCTGCAAGGAGAAGCGTCTTTGTCTTATACCCCAAAAAATAAAAACAAGCCCGCAAGCTAAAAGAAAGATAAAACTCCGCAGAATATTTGAGAAAGAATTCTCTAATTTGATAATAATTCAATGAGTTGAATTTTACATAATAAACAAGCCTATTTATAGAAGATAAATACTTGTAGAGAAAGTAAACCTACTTCTAGTAGAAAAAAGTAAATCTAATCTTAGTAGAGAAAGTAAATCTAATCCTAGTAGGAAAGTAAACATAATCCTAGTAACAATAATAAACCTAATCCTAATAAGGAAAGGAAAATAATTAAAGCAAATCTAACCCTATTAAAGGAAATAAAGTCCTAATAAAATAAAATAAAATCCTAATATAAAATTGACAATCAGCGGGAATCGTGATAATCTTTCCTTTTGTATTTCCATTGTCTGGGAACAAATAAAATTCTGATCAAGTGGCGCTGCTCCAATATTATTTTTGATATTTTCCTTATTTTCGTTTTTACCGAAAATACAGGTAAACATCGTCCTACATCAAAGCTAAAGACTCTTACCCAAGCTATTGAAATATTACCGAAGAGTTAGGGAAGCCAGGGGCAAGCCGGCGAAAGATTCCTTAGTGTTGGAGGAGTTGGAGATTCTCAATGCTCCTCCGTTGCAATTTCAATCCTTGCCTACTGCTGGGTTTTTTAAACAGCTATCTTCTAAGGCTATTCATATTGGAGCTGCAGCTAGGATTAAATTGGAGACTCTCAATGCTGAGGTGGGCTATCCGGCGAGTATTCCTTGCTTGGTGGTGGAGGATGCGGTGGTTTCTGCTTCTTCTCCTTGTTCGCAGGGGCTTGATCTGGCTGTTCTCAGGTCTAATAAAGCATTTGGGCTGTCTTTGGGGGTCTGCAACTCTAACGCCATAGCTGTGGAAAATGGTCTGACCAAACCACAGAAGTGGCTGCTTGAATGGTTGAGGGAAAGTGTAAAGCACGATGAGAAGCATTTGGCGTTTTTGAAGGTCATGGAAGAGGATACACATCGAGCAAATAAGGTTGCACACCCCCCGGATGGTGTTGAGGAGTTGGCGTTGATGTAGGAGGTGATATGGAATTGAAAGGTTGGGCAACCTCGGACTAAGAGCAAGAGAGAGCTGCTAAATTTAGAAAGCTCCATTAACTATGGCATAGCTAGCGGGCCTTCTCGGGGAAGGAAGGGCAATAATATGGTTTGATGGGTTTGCTTATGTGTCTTTGTGATCTTTTTGTGGGAGCTCATAGTGAGCTTAGGGTTAGAAACGTCACCACAAACACCCACGTCAGAGTGCCAAGAGCTGAGAACGACTGTTGTAGCCTCATCACCAATGAAATCCAAAGGTTGGAGAGTGAGAGAAAGGCTGATTGGCTGTCCAAAGACACCACCAATGAGAGGATTCTCAATGTTTGCACCCTCAATATCCACGGACTCCCCTTCTGAACACCTCCCACACAAGAACCGAGGTCAACAAGACTAAATGGTGAAGCTACTGGAGAACCAACAAGCTGGACAGAGCTTGTGCCCAGGCCCTTTCCAGAGGAAGAGGCAACCCCAACCCATGACTTAACCATCAACTTAAGAGTGATTTAACCCTGGCCCAAAATGCACGTTTTACTTAGGGGGCAATCAGGCTACTCCATTTTTTGCAAAGTTAGATTGGCCAAACGACAGTGATTTTGGGCCTTGGGCTACAACAGAGGTCTTTTTAGAACGTTGGACCTTCGCCGGTTTATTGGACTTCAACACTTCTGCGTTTTTTATATCATTATTACTTATCAAAAAAAAACAACGGCTTGTTAAGATCCAACCCAAATGACTCTTGGCTCATGTCCAACCTCTCAATAACCTAGTACACTTCCCCCTCTTAACAACTCTAGCTGGTTTCTTAAATTTTGAAGGGCCCCACTGACATCCTTACAACCCCTTGAACCGCTCCCATGATTACGCATTTTTCACCAGCACAAAACCTAAGATTCAATGTGTCCCCAAGCACTCCAGGACCATTGGCCTTTTGCACTTCCAACATAGTATCATCGGGTTGGTTGTAGCCCTCCCTAAGTGATGCGGTGCTTGTCATACACTGCCCCAGTCCTACCAAAACCTTGAGATACAACCTATTATCAAGTTATCAACATCATATGTCGGCGCACACACCACCGATGCCATTGGACGCACATTTGAGCGAGACGAAGAGTACCACCAAGGGTTACCCTAGGATGAAGAGCTTTTTAACCATCGCTGAAATATATCTGGAAAATGTCAAGGATCTTCCATAACTCGAGAACAAATGCTGACCATCCCCTACCACCTCTGCCTTCTCATACAACCACAAAGCCCCTCCAATAGCTGCCTCCACATTCCGCGACAACCAAATATCATCCAAACTTCTTCACACACCATTGGGCGATAAAGGCTTTAGAAACTACCCTAGAGGATCTCAAAAACTTCTTCAAGGCCTCTGCTAGAAGCAAATCTTCCATGGTGGCCAACAACCAATTCACGCTAACTATACCAGGGATATAGAGCGCACGATGCCCTTACTCCTTTCGAAAACTCATTAAGACTAAAACCCCCTCTTCTAATGCAAACTCAAATGACTTAGCTTCCATGTAGAGCCAACTCGAATAACCCATTGCAGAATACCAAAAAGAACAAACTACGCTAATGCCATTGCTAGAGAAACTATCAGACAGCTAAGGAGAGAGAGGAGAGGCAAAAAAGGCATTTTTTGATGGCTTAGTAATCAGCCAGCATTACCATGTAGGATGATGCATGGATATGAAAGAGAAATGTTTGGTTTCATTCTCTGACACATCTCTTGTCAATCTCCATACAAGAGATGTGCAAATACACCATTGAATATGTGAGACCCACACATGGGTCCGATAGATTCAATGGATGGTTTAAAAATAAAATAAAAAAGGGGCAAGGGCTGTATAGGAAAATGACACCAAACACATATCGCTATGAAATGGGAGTCTGATAATTATCACAACTAAGGAAAGAGTATTGATCACTCTTACACTTCCTATGTTTTAGACATTGCAGTCTCTTACACGAAACTACAGCCAAAGGCATGTTTAATCAAAGTCAAGCAACATTAACTTCACCAAATTCGCAGCTTAATAAACTTTCCTACTCTATTATCAGAAACAAGATGTGTGACATAGGCGCACAAAAAAAAAAATGCTTACTAATATAGTTAACAGTCTAAACACAATCTCAGGACATCTGCAAACAATTACTCACAGTTCTGAGCAATCCAATTATGACAGGAAGAAGATGATCTCGAAAATTAGTGGTCTCTTCTTCATCCAACTTAACCTGCTGACATGTCAATTCAGTTATCAGTTCATGGCTTCATCCAAAATTAGTCTTGGAAGTCACAAAAATTCTAAATAAAATACTTGTCAAAAACAAAAAACAAAAACAAAACCAAAAACAAAAACCAAATACAAAAAACAAAACCAAAACAAATAGGATACAGAAGCAACTGTACAATGAAAGAAAACAGTGAACCAAAATTTCAAAACATGCGACTGTATGCATGTTAAACACGAGGAAATGAAATGAATGCAACGATCAAGGCACCCAACCAAACAAGTAAAAAAATCATCTTGTATTTCAGGCACCAAAGGCTCCAAATAGCGAAACCATTAGAGTTGTGAACGACAGGAGGAGTCTAGTATGAGCCAGACTTATGAGCCAAATTTATGTTTACCAAGAAGGGGAAAATTGAGGAAAGGGGAGAAGCTGTAGATAAAATAGAAGACAGATAACTCCAATCTAAGATATGCTAAAAATAGAATTGTCAATCAGAAAGGAGGTTCTAGTTATGAAAATGGTTGGGAATATTAGAATATAATATTACGGCTATGAGGGCAATCTTATAGCATTAGAATATAATATTACAGTTATGACGTATATTAGAATATAATATTCCTTTGATGGCCTTATCCGAATTTTTCAGGCCCAACAGATATATGGCAGAAAAGAATATATAGGTGCAAATGGGATTATGATGTTATGCTAAAGCAAGTGATCATCAAAAATTTGAAACATAAGCAACAACTGAAGATAATCCTAACCCAAAAGGTAACAAACAGAACCACCACTGGGTAGATGATTGACAGCTGCTTGTGGAACAAGATGGAACATTAGTAGCCAAGACAATGATACTTGCATATTAGGATCAGCAGTCAGCCTTTTATGTAAAAAACTATAAATGAATGTAGAACTTTGAGTAGAATCAGAGTGTTCCAGCTAAGATGAATGTTTGTTTCATTGTCCAAACTAGAAAGCCTTCACAGGCTTGATATTATTGTCTAGTATTCCCGAATATATTAGCAATTGAAAAGGACATTCAAGACATGTTTCCTCTGATCAGTAAAAAGCTCCCAAAGGAGAACATTACAATCTCTAGCACGGATGCAAGATTTGTTAAGTGTACCAAATAGAAGAATCAGTACATTAAATTTCAAAGGCAGAAAAAAATTTAAAAATTATATATATATATATATATATGCCACTGAGCTTACATCATCATCTTTCCCATTTATGGGAACGGAAGCCCTTGCTTTCACTTGGGACAAAATTACCACATCTGAACCTCCAGCATCATGTATTGAAGCACGCATAAATTCTGCTGAAAGAATGCTACAAGAATAAATGTAATCAGTTACTGTTGACGTACACATTCATATCTCTTTTTTATTTTCATTTAAATGAAATAGTTAGTCTAGAAAAGAAGCAATATGTCAATCAGTAATACTAAGTTTTGGCAGAACTGAGTCATAGAAAAGGGCCAAATTAACCGTAGGTCTGATTAAAAATCCAATATATCGAGAAAAGTGTATTTCATGAAATTATGGCATGCAGAAGATGGTGTAAATTATGAAAGATTATATACAAAACAAAATTTAGTGTCTGAAAAAAAGAACCTCAAAAACAAACCCAAACAATCATACAACTAAGGCAAGCATACCAAATTTCCAAATTTTAACGCATTATACCTTGGCCAAAAAACAGATCAAAAGAAAAAATATACATGAGGCAAAGATATAAACCCACTAGAAAAATAATGTATTCATGTGCTTATTCACATAACCAGATTCACTCTATCGAACAGCTCCCAAAAGTTATTTGATAGACAATGAAAAATCAGTTAAAAGAAAGAGCACCAGAAATAAAAAAGGCCCTAGCAAACAGCACATGGAGGAACAATCATGGTTCTTAAAACTTAATTCCACGGGATAAACCCAGTTTTTGGGTTAAACTGGCTGTTGTCAATAAATTCTTCACTAGTCAAAATATATAAATACAGAGCCAATTTGCGGAGGGGAAAAAGGAAAATTGTTAAAAAACAGTATGCAAAAATATGATATTCATTTGAATAGTAAATATACATTTTATTGAGCAATAAAATTAAGAGAAATAACTCAAGTACATTGGATGTTGTAATCGAGCCAAGTCGAGCCAAATATTAAAAGTTCAAAATTGATTTATTTAATTTTATTTCAAGTGTGAGACGAGCTCAAGCCCTCAACAAAGATAGATTACATATTCAAGCAAAGTTCATTTATTTTTTAAAACAAATTCAAACAAGCAGGTTGATTAACTTATTCTTGTCTCAGACAGACTAAACACCATCACTACAATTTTATAGCTTTTTATAAATCTATGCTAATTATTAGTTAATTATTATTTTTTTCGTAAGTAATAACTTAATTATACTTATAGTTATATCATTCAAGTTTATTAGATATTATGATCTTACAAAAAGTAAATTTACCGCCTTGTATCATTTGAGCCCATCAACTATTTCAGCCCAGATCTAAATCTCATGTGGAAAGTGAGGAGCATTAGGGCATACTCTGCGAGCTCAGGTGCAAACGCGAGCTTGAGTACTCATTCGACTCATCCCACTATCGCCCCGATAACTTTGAAGGAACTCCCTAGAGGCAATGCCACTCTTTCGGATGGAGATCAAAAAGAGAATCTAAGCATCTTGAGGGGTATCTCAATAAAGAGTCTCTCGATAGCGGTCTACTGTCAACGTTGGTTTAGGATTCCCAGCCGCCACTAGCACTTCAAGCACCCTCCTTTAGCAAGAGCCTCCACTCCAATGACTTAGTTACTAAGGGAGACTCATATGTAACCTCATTAGTCGGCAAGGTTGAGCAATCATAGTCTATCCCCCAACACCCAAGTTCAGCAGTTACTAGGGATTTAAGTAGTGCTAACAGTCTCCACCTCTAGGCATCCCGATTTTGGTTCCAGTTACGGGTGACAATTCATGTTCACATATCAAGTTTGGGTCGTGTCTAAGCATAAATATAAGACTATATAAGTTAACCCTAACCCAACCCATTTAATTAAAGGGGTCAAATCACTCAACTCTAACCAGCTAATTTCGTGTTAGGTCATGTTGGGTTCGCAAGTAGAGTAACAAATTGTCAACCCTAAATAGCATGTCTGGTTCAAGTCACATCGAAGTATAAATATAAAGATTATATAGGTCAACCCTAACTCGACCCATTCAATTAAACGGGTCAAACTTCTCAACCGTAACTAGCAATAGTTCATGTCGGGTTGGCAAATCAAGTCAAAAATTTCTAGCCCTAGTTCCACTATTATGGATTCTAGTCTTGGGAGGATGCCTAGCCTTGTCAGGCATGTGAATTTTAGCGTCGACATGGCTAGTTGCTAACGGCATTCGGGCTACTAAAGCTAATGCGATAGCCCAAGATATGTCTATTGTACTTAGTATGGGTCAATTAGGCACTAAGGCATCTTCAAAGTCCCCTTATTGGGTTCTCGTGGAAAGCGGGAGGAAATGGGTCCCTTGTTGAGGCTTTGATCCTTTCCTTTTACCTTCTCTTTCTAGGTAGGGGGCGGGAAGAGAGAGAGTCAATGTTGGGTTCGAATTGGGTTGTGTAGAAGATAATTGTCCACGCATTGTGGAGACAAGGCACTGTCACACCCAGATTTGGAAGTTTACAGGAGCCTATTTTCTATGAACCTTTGAATTCTTTCCCCCTTGTGTAATCGAAGAACTTGATTGTTAAGAACCAGTGACATCAAATTGAGTACTGCAAAAAGTGATGGGTTTTTATCGTCAGATGCGGCTATCATGTGAGGGGTTTGAAGGCAAGCTCATGGCCTTATTTACAGCCTTCGAAGCAAGTCATTATTAGAAGGAATTGGCTTCCAACACCAAATGAGTTAATAGAGGTAAAAGATAATTAAAAAGAATGGCTTCCATTATCAACTATGATTTTTTAATGGTGGAAGTTCTAGTTGAGACAGAGTTAAGATGAGGGTTTTTTTTATTCTTTATTAAGCCTAAGTTGTTATCTTGAATGAGGGGACAAATGCCCAAGGGCCGCAATTTACTCAAAGAGTGGAAGGCAGATGTTGTTTGTTTTCAGAAAACTAAATTGGAGCATGCCTTGTAGTCTTGGGCATAGTTTGTAGGGTTACCAATATGTGGGTCAGTGTTGCTTAAATTCTAGAGGGGCATTCATTGGGAATCTACTTATGTGGGATAGGAGAGTGGTTGAAAAAGTCAAACAATGTGCGGGGTAGTTTGTTGTAGGTTGTTCCTTTGGGTTTTGAGAGTGTAAATGGTCCTAAATTTTGATTGCTATTTTTTATTTTTTGGTAAGTAATGTTGATATAAAACAAAAGAGAAGAGGGGCGCAACCCAAATACACGGGAAGTATAAATAGAGAGCGCCTAAGAGGAAGAAAAATGAAAGAGAAAGTCAGAAAAACTAATCACTAAAGAAGCTAGCCAAGCGGCCGTCCAAGAATAAAGAGTAAAAAAGAAAAAATGAATAAGTTCCTCTAAAGTCCTAGTAGAATTTTCAAAGCATCTAGCATTTCTTTCGCTCCATAAACACCACATAAGACAAAGGAATCATCTTCCACACAACCGCACTTCGAGAACGCCCTCCTGTCCACCAACAATCGAACAAGTCCCTTACCCTGCAAGGCATAACCCAAAGCAACCCAAACCGACTAAAAATAGTATGCCAAAGAGCACTTGCAATCTCGCAGTGAAGAAGAAGATGATCGACTGACTCTCCGTTCTTCTTACGCATACAGCACCATTCCACTAGCACAAAATTCCTCTTACGCAAATTATCGTGAGTCAGAATTTTGCTGGGGGCCACAGTCCACCCGAAAAAAGCCACTCGCAACAGCACCTTAGTATACCAAATACTCTTCCAAGGAAACACCTCATGGTCGAAGTTGGACAAGGCCTTATAGAATGACTTCACCTCGAACTTACCCTTCTTGGAAGAGGACCAGCAAATACGATCCACAATACCAAGGGAGATCTTACAAGAGTACAACCAATCAAAGAAAGAAAGGACCATATCCATCTCCAAATCCTGGACAGGCCGCACAAAAATGACATTCCACTCGACGACCCCATTCCTCCAAGTAAAATTATCCTTCACCCAAGCTTCTTTGCATCTAGCAATACTGAACAGGGAAGGAAAGGCATGCTTCAAAGATTGTTCCCCACACCAATTCTCATGGCAGAAACGAACTTTCGAACCCACCCCCACTTCAAACCGAATACCTTTGGCAAAAAAGTTCCAACTTGTCAGATATGCTTCCATAAAACCACACCATGAGAGCCCGAAACCTCCTTCATACACCATCCACCATCCTAATCTTCATACTTGGCTTTGATAATCTTGTACCAAAGAGCCTCACTCTCATTTGCATATCTCCAAATCCATTTCCCCAAGAGAGCTTGGTTAAACTTATGCATCTTCCAAATGCCAAGACCACCGGAGCGCAAGGGACGACAGACTTGATTCCAACTTACAAGATGCAGCTTAGGCTCATCTCCCATCCCTCTCCACAAGAAATCTCTTTGGACTTTCTCAGGCCTTTTTGCTACACTCATAGGAATAGGAAACAGAGACAAAAAGTAAGTCGGAAGATTAGACAATATACTCTTAATGAGAGTTAATCGGCCTCCCTTAGAAAGATACATTCCCTTCCAACCAGCCATCTGACGCTCCGTCTTTTCAGTCACATCATTCCACATAACCGTATCCTTATACGATGCCCCAAGAGGCAGACCCAAATACTTCATAGGCAAAGCAGCAACACTACACCCAAGGATATAAGCTAAAGCCCCAATGTTCTCCACCTCACCAATAGCCACAATTACTGACTTTCCAAGATTAACTCTCAAACCCGAAACAGCTTCAAAACATAAGAGTATAAGGCGCAAATAACGGATTTGCTCGAGAGAAGCTTCACATAAAATCAAAGTATCATCAGCTAATAAAGAGAGAGAAACCACCAACTCTGAGAAGACCCTTTCTCTCACAGAGAAACCAGTCAAAAGGCCTTGCTCAACAGTCGCATTCACCATCTTACTCAGGGCCTCCATAACAAGCACAAAAAGTAATGAAGGGAGAAGATCCCCTTGCCGAATTCCCCTTGAACTGTTAAAGAAACCTTCCAGAAAACCATTCACAAGAATGGAGAATCTTACCGACAAAATACACCACTCTATCCAAGCCCTCCACCTCTCACCGAAACCGCACCGATGCAGCAAATACAAAACAAAGTCCTAGTTTACGTGGTCATAAGCCTCTTCCAAGTCCAATTTGCTAAGAACACCTGACACCCCTAATCTCATACAACTATCCACACATTCATTTGCAATGAGCACAGAATCTAAGATTTGACGACCACCGATGAAAGCATTTTGAGAGTTGGAAATAATCTTACCCAAAACAGTTCTCATCCTATTGGCAAATACCTTGGAAACAATTTTGTACACCCCTCCACCAAGCTAATGGGCCGAAAATCCTTCATCTCCACCGCATCCGCCTTTTTCGGAATCAAGGAAATAAAAGTTGCATTCAAGCTCTTCACCAACTGACGTCTTCGATGGAATTCAGCAAAAACAGCCACAACATCATGTTTTACTACACCCCAACAAGCTTGAAAGAAAGCCATGGAGAAGCCATCCGGACCCATTGCCTTGTCACCCTCCATACCTTTTACCACCTACCATACCTCCTTTTCTTCAATCTCTTTCTAACCAATTATTATCCTCCTCATCAATGGACAAAAAAGACTGGTTATCCATTCTAGGTCTCCAAGTGCTTCACTCTGAATATAAGCTTTGATAGAACTACACAATATGATCTTTTACCTCAATGGGATCGTCGAGCAAGACACCATTGATACAAAGCACTTCTACACGATTATACCTACGATGAGAATTAGCCACCTTGTGAAAAAACCAAGTATTTCGGTCCCCCTCCTTCAGCCACAAAGCTCTCGATTTTTGACGCCAATGAATTTCTTCACACAACAAGGTATTCTCCAATTCTTTCAACATATCCGCCTTTTTAAGCTTCTCCTCCTAAACTAAGCCCCTAGACTCTGCCAAAGCATCCAACTCCTGAATTCCTTCCAACAACTCCTTCTTTTTCCTCCCAATATCACCAAACAGCTCCTCATTCCACTTTTTCAAATCTAGTTTAAGGGATTTTAGCTTATTAGCTAAAACAAAACTAGGTAAGCCCTCAAATAAATATGACCCCCGCCAAGACTTGACCTTGTCAACATACCCTTCAAATTTAAGCCACATATTCTCAAATTTAAAACACTTGTTACCTCCGCAAGGAGCCCCACAGGCCAGTAACAAAGGGAAATGATCGGAGAGTAGACGCTAAAAGTCTTGGTTGTTATAGAAGGTTTTTATGGGAAGAGCGGACCGGTTTGCTTAATCGGTGGGACTTGTCGTGGAGCATTGGGGGATATTTTAATATCACTCGTTTTCCTAGTGAGAGATTGGGTGAAGCCTATTTTTATCCAGTTATGGTTGAATTCTCATATTTATTTTCAACCAGGGTCTCATGGATATTCCTCTTGTAGGTGGTAATTTCACCTTGTCGAACAATCGGGATCCTCCCTCTTGGTCTAGAATAGACAGATTTCTAGTCTCCCCTTATTAGGGAGGCCTAGTTTCCTGAAGTGTCCCACAAAAGGCTGCAAAGACTTTGCTCGGATCACTTCCCTATTCTTCGTGATTGTGGAGACTTACATGGAGGTAAGGCATTTCAAGTTCAAAAATATGTGATTGAAATCATAGGGTTTCGTGAAATGAACAAAACAATGGAGACTTCTTACCACTTTCAAGGTTCTTCGATTTTTATTTTGGCTCACAAACCAAAGGCTTTGAAAGCGGATTGGAAAGTCTGGGACAAGGTGTTTGGCAATGCAGAGAGACAAAAAATGCTTCTTTTGGATGAATTACACTTGATCATTTGAAAGAAGAAAGAGCTATATGTAATGAGGAGAAAATGAATGCTTTACTATTAGTGAATTGGGTCCACTCTTATGGAGGAAGGAGTAGGAGGAAGAAATCAAGAGCATTGTGGCTTAGAAAGGGTGACAAGTGCACTAAGTTATTTCACCAATTGGCCAACTTGATCAAACGAAATAACTCCACTGAATCTTTGATGGTTAATGGTACAATTTCTACTGATCATTCTAAGATTAGAGAGCACATTGAGCAATTCTACAATAGTTTGTATACCAAACAATTTAGTTGGCGGCCTCATTGGATGGTCTTTCTTTTGATTTCCTTGGTGACGTTGAGGCTAATTGGTTCGAGAGGGCATTTGAGGAGGATTTTGAGGTGGTGAATACACTAAACAATGATAAGTTCCCAAGCCCAACGGTTATTCTAAGACGTTCTTCCAAGCTCGTTGGGATGTTTTAAAAGAAAATAGTATGAATGTTTTCCATGATTTCCATGCTATAGGCATGTTTAAAAGAAGTCTTGATGGAACCTTCATTGCTCTCATCCCCAAAAAAAAAAAGGGACTATTGATATTAGGGATTTTTTACCAATTAGTTTGGTGAGTGGAATTTAAAAATACGTTGCCAAAGTACTTGCCAGCAGGTTAAAAACAGTTTTTCCAACTCTTAGAATGCATTCATCAAGGGAAGGTAGATTCTAGATTCTGTTTTCATTCTAATGAACGTCTTGGTAGTAGGATCTGATATAGGGAGCGAGGTGTTCTTCGTACATTGGATATTTAAAAGGCTTAGTATGATCATGTTGATTGGAGTTTTTTGTTGTATATGCTGAGTTGTGGTTTTGGGAAGAAATTGTGTAATTGGATAGTTCACTATATCTTCAATGCGATTTAATGTTTTGTTCACTACAAAAAATCAATATATTTGATGTGATGGAAAAGTGAAAAAAATTTGTTTTGTAGTGATTTTTTTTATTTGAATAGTAGTAAAAAGTGATTAATGCGATGTAAAAAGTAAGAATGTTGGGAGTTAAATTTTTTTGATGAATAGTAACAAGCTCTTGCCAAACGGTGCCTTAGTGCCAGTACAATGCTCTAGCCAAGACAACCAAAAACACTTCCAAAAAAAATTATTAAGTAACACCCTTTTTCAATAAGATAACCACACACAGAGAGAGGTGGCAAAAAGAGCACTAGTAAAGAAAATTTAGTGCATTAGTTGATAACCTACAATGTCAAAGGGCACCTATTGTGTATATATCTGCATAAATCATTCTTCCTGAACTGAACCCAATTGTCAAAATGGTCAGTTTGGCCCATAACAACATATAAACATGAAACGGTCCTGCAATTCCAAAATGCACGATCCACATTGCACACTCATGAGCATACAAAATTTAAATACATATAAATTTTTTTTTTTTTTTTTTTTTTTGATGTCAAAGAACCTCTCCAAGGCAGGGCCCTTCTAACCCACCCCTGCAGAGTAAACCCCGATCCCGTGCACCGCACCCTCAGAAGTTTCCCTACACGGAGCTGGTTAAATCCTTAACTTTTCACCAGGGGGTGTGACCCCAAGGAATTGTTTGCACCTATGAGGTGTTGAACCTTGGACCTTGAAGGGAGAAACCCCAAGACCAAGGCCTCCACCACATGGGCCAACCCCTTGGAGTTTTTAAATGCATATGTACTAAGAAAGGAACTACTGAAAAATAGTATCTTGATGGGGGCTAGATCTCAGATTAAGAAAAGCAACATAGACAAACCCCTAATACAGCATTGATCAACATATCCCATCTAGGGCATCAGCTTCTGATGAATCATAGACCAATATTATCTCTTTCTTTATACCATAATCAAAATTCTTTCCACATTCTTCCTTGTAAACTCATTCCACTTTACTCACATTACTCGGCCTCAAAGGTTCAATCATTGGTTTTAAATGTTCATCACCAAATATTTAAAATAACTATTTTATCCATGAATGTGAATATTTTTCTTGCTCATTACATTTTCTATTTTTTTTCCATCCATCCATCTCATCATCCTCCTTCCTGCAACATTAGACATGTTCAGTGATGAACAAGAGTGGATCACTGAGGGTATGATGTGCTCATGCTATGAAAGGAAGAAAGGAAATGGGAGATGATGCTGAGCAAAAGCCAAAAGATAACCAAACTGTAGGGGAAGATAGCGCAGTCATGCTTAAAGCAAGTAAGGGGGATTAAGGAAAGGAGTCAAGGAGCATGGCAGCAAGTGCAACTGTGTGTGGTTCTTTGATCTTCAAGTGGCAGATAACACAGCCATTTACCTAGTGAAGGACTACTATGACATGAAAGTAGAGAAGTGCAAAAAATAAAGAAAAAGCATTCATAATGTGGATGGCAGATATTTCAAACTTACTAGACTTATATATGCATAAATGTCCAAGCAAACCAAAGATAAAGAAGGGACCAAAACATCAGGCGAGGAAAATAGTATTACAAGGCACAGAAATGACTCTTCTGGCCCGAAAGGACAATCCTACCAGCTGGATCATTCTGATACAATAGGTTTCAGATACTTGCTACAAGCAAAACTCTGGTTCAGGATACCCCTTTATTTCAGCATTCGTGCCAGCTTGGCAGCTGTTGATTATTTTTTCTATAGGATACATAGGTCATTCTTGGTGCCATTGTCCTTGTAGCTCAATACTTCAGTGTTGATACACAAAAAATACAGAGAGAGGTTTTTCAACTACCCAGCAATATGTACCACAAGGCGTGGCTCCCATTTCATATAGCCTTTTAATGAAATTATTCATTCACTTTCAATATAACTTTGTAGATTTCACCACACCCCACAAGTACAAGTCAATTTAATTCTGCCTCGATTTTAGGGCAGACAAACTACTTTACCTTCTCCTCTTTAATGATCAATCCAAGAGAACTAAAAATAGACATTTTTGGCTATTTGTTGGCCACCAAATTATTTCCACATTCCTAATTCTAGGTATTATTTACACCACATTCCATATAAATTGCCTCCACACTTGATATCCTGCAATCATTCAATTATAAAGTATCTCACCAAAGTTCTAGTCTATTTTTCAATCTTCTCTTGTTTCTAAAGAACATTATAAAATCAGAGAAGGACAAGCACCCTGAGCCATTGTTTACTCACATCCCCTAGGAGGAAAATGGAAAAAGGGAAAGAAACAAAAACAAAAACAAAAAAAAAAAAAAAAATTCCAAGAACACAATACTCTTTGTCCTACATCCAACGAGAGATTAAACATCCCCACCCCAACCACCAAAAAAAAAAAAAAAACTGGAAGGACAAAAGCAAATGAGCGAATAAGAGAATCCGAAGCAATGCAAAAACTGTGGCACATGTTTCTTCAAAATCCAGTGTTACTATTTTTACAAATATGTACCTGTTTATAGACTCTATTGAAGCTGCTACATGATCTCGAAGGTGACGAAAACAGTGTAAACCTGTAAGTTCATCCCCATCCTATCAAACATAAAGAAGATCAATAAGAAAGATGAAAGTGGTTCTCCAACTGATTCTTGTCTCCTTTCTACAAATGTGAAGCGCAAAGGTATTTACTTTCAACGATAATGAGTAGGTGATACGTAAAAGCAATTGGGGGAAAAATAATAAATATATAAGAGATGCTAAAAGCGATTACAATAACTAAGAGTCAATTTAAATACAGCCATCTAAACTGGAAATGTAACAAGAGGAAAAAGGGATGTAACCTATTCTATATGTTTATATCTGTGCAACTATTCGCTATTCATTAGAACTAGGTCAAGAACGAGGAAAAATGAAAAATAAACAAAGAGTACTCATAGATATAATAGTCAAACTTCAACCCTGAGTTCTACAAGTCCAATCATCCCTAACACAAAAAGCAGCCACTCTCCGGATATTCCTACAACATAGCAGCCTTTTTTTTTATAAGTAATCAAAATATCATTAAAACTGCAAAAGATGCAACTCAGGTACACAAGAAGTATACAAAACACTTGACTAGAAAGAAAAAGACAGTCAAAAGAACCATGAAAAGAAAGCAAATAAGTCGAAACCAGCTGCCCGGAGGAAAAGAGTATTGAAGGACTTTAAATCCACCACCATCCTCTTACAGTCTTCAAAACTCTTGTCATTTCTTTCCCTCCAAATACACCATAAAAAACAGGACAGCACAATCTACCACACTACAACTATTTAATTTGCCATAGTTGCAATTAAAAATTAGAGATTTTTCTACCTCTATTTGAACCCTCCAGTCTTCGACCCGTAATAAGTCTAGGGTAAACACATTTCCTAAACTCTAGCCCATTCCCTTGAACATGCTGTAGACAGCTCCATAAAACTCGGCATTACCATCCTCAATTACAGCCACATCTTGAGACCAGAAAAGAAAGAATGCATGACATAGGAAATAATGATCTTGTGAATGATTCAAATGTTTAACTTTATTCAATAACGAATATAGCCCTCGGCAGTTGAAAAATGCACCGAATATGTTTCTATAGTTTCCAAGTAGGCTACTAGTAAACAATTGTTTCGGTCAGTATTTTTCAGTGTCAGGAGAACCTAAAACCTCATGGACTCACTCACTTAAAGCATCACAACATCCTCAGCAATGAGGATCATAAGAAAGCAACCTGTAAGAGAATTGCATGCATGATTCACAAATGGAGTAGCCTGTCCAATTCAATTAAGTAAAATGTCTAATTCTTGGTTCTTCTGAGTAGAAGCAAACCCTTCTTTGTTTTTTAACACTAGTTGGGACTTCCACCAATTGGAATGAAAAAATAAAAAGAAAGTATGAAATAGATCACAACTCTCTAACGAAAAACTTTGATAAACCATGGAACATCAAAAAGAAGAAAGAAAACTTGAACTTGAACCTCGAGAATAGCAACAAATAAAAGGATTCCATGAGTTGAGAGCATACCAGCAAATGCTGCAAATCATCAGTGATGTCCAAAGCTCCGGCACAATCTGCAGATGCAACAAGCTGTATGACAGAAAAATGTATCACTTATAGCATATTGACAAGCATCAATAAAGCTACTACCTATGACTCAAACAAAAAAGATCTTTAACAGGTTCCTCAAGTTGACAATCTTAAGCCATGACAGAGTAATTTCATAACCAGAGTGTTAATAAAGGATATTTGTGGAATAAACGAATTACTCTGTGTTATAAAAGTAATTTCATAGTCAAAACTCCATTGTTGAAATTCTAAGGAAAGAGGATTATGAGTGGAGATAAATTCTGTAAGGTCTGTAGAGCATGTGAGAAGGGTGAATACCAATTTAAGAGCGGAGAGAGCCTGGTTGACGTATAATATGAGCGTCAGTTTCTGCTGAAGAGCCAACAAGTTGGTCCTCGTGGCATTCAAGTCCTGAATCAGTCTGGCGGAGTCCACCAAATCCACATCCAACAGCCTTATCGTCTCCTTCAACTCTCGAATGCGACTACACCCCTCCACGATCTTAACATTCAAGTCCTGCAGCTGCCCCTGGGCCTCGAAGAAGGAGTTGGAGCGCAGAGAGATCTCTTTCACCAGGTGAAGCTCCACCACGTCCAGGTACTGCGTCAGCTTATCCTGCAGCACCAGGTTATCCGTCACGTTCGAGAACGGGCACGCCGCGCGGAACGTGCCCCCCTCTTCCAGCGCGAAATCCTCCTTGAAGAAGAGCGCGGGCACTTCTCGCAGGCACGCCACCAGCGCTTCGCCTTGACCGCCGATGCTCTCCAAATCCACATTCTCTTTGCTCGCGTGCTTCCGGATGTCCTCGAATCTGTGATAGGGCTCCGAAATCGAAGCCAAATAGCTCTGGAAATCGGATCGGGAAACCTCGCAGGAGGAGGTCAAAGACACGAACTCAGGAGGGGCGACGGAGGAGGAGGAGGAGGAGGAGGAGTACCACCACCAATCCGATTTGGCCACGTGGGGATTGTTGAGGATGGATGACAAGCTCTGGCTACTCGAGAAGGAGGAGGAGGAGAGGATTTTACCGGCAAGCGCGGGAGATTCTTCGATTGATGGGGACCTTCCCAATTGGGAAGGCAGCGAATCCATATTCAAGATCTTAGAAGCATTTAGAGTTTGAGCTTCAAATTTGAAAAGATAATTCGATAAACCCTAGCATGAGATTGAGAGACGGCGAAATGCGATCTTGGACGTTACGCGATTGGATCTGCACGAATAAGGAAAAATCGTGCGAGAATTTGGGGCCTCTCTGTTCTTGGTGATGTCAGAAATGGAGAGCGAGAAGAGAAACAAAAATGGCGACTAGCGAGTGATTTGTAACCGGGCCGGACCTACTCTTCTGTTTATTAGCACTGAGTTGGATTAAAATTATTGTTATTTTTCCTCGTTTGGATGTTCATTTGTTCTCGTTTCAGTGGATTTTCTTTTGACTAATATTTACTGGGAAGGTGTGTTTATTTGAATCGCTTGTTTGGAACTGTGATTCCAAAATAATAATTTTAAAATGTGTGATTTAAAAATTGATTTTTAAACACATAGTTAAGTGTTAGGTAAAATTATGATTTGGCCTTTAAAATCATATTTTAGTTTTTAAAATTGTGCATTTTTAAGAAAGTACCACAATACCTATGATTTAAAAACGCTTAAAATTTATGTTTTTTAAATCGTAATTTTTTTTAAATGTAATCTCAAATATTCAAGTAGTAGGAATTGAAACAAACAAAAAAAAAAGTCACAAAATGCTCAAATTTTCTTGTCTATGCTTTTTTATTTGTAACTAAGCATTATTCTCTCTTGCCTATGATAGAGCACAATTCACAAATCTTACAAAATCTCTATTGCTCTAACTTGGGCTTACTAAGGGACCGTTTTGGAGTGCGTTTTTAAAAAAATAATCTGCATTTTTAAATCAAATTGCAATTTTGTAGTGCTTGGAATTGCGATTTTAAAAACGTAAATTTTAAAATCGTGAAAAAATTCACGATTTGTATAAACTGACTAGTGGGTGTTGATTTGAAAAAGTGCGAATTTAAACCAAAATTACGATTTCGCTTAAAAAAAATATTTTGCACAATATTTACCTATTTTTCGAGCTGGAATGAAAAAAATTTCATTAATACCCACCAAAAATATATTAAAGCCATTATTTTCTCTTCTTTTTCTTCATGCTCTCTCTGCCCCAGCATCCTCTAACTACCTCTGTGTTGTTTCTCGTGCCGTTGTAGTTCATCCTTTTCCTAATATTTTCTTTTTCTCCATAGAACTCTTTTACTTTTATAAAGCTCTCTACCGTTTTGTGTTTATGATGTTTGATGTTGTTTTCTGTGGTTTCGTGGTTTGTGTGCTTTTTTTTTATATGCGTTTATGGTGTTTGACGCAGTTTCTATGAATAAAAGTTTTGATTTTTTTTCTTTTAAAATTATATTTAGATTATCCTGCACCGTGATGTGTAATCCATCACGTAGTATGCAATGATGGATCACTGTGCACTATGCACTGTGCAGTGCTCAATGATGTGTACAGTAATGTCTTTTTTTTCACAGAGTGCTCAGTAAGGTTTTTTTCCCGGATAGGTTTTCTTTTCCTCCATAGTGACCGTGCGTTTTTTTTTTTCTTTCTTTTTAATTTTTAATTTTATTTTTTTTATGCTCAGTATAATTACAATTATTTTTTTTTATGAGCACTGTGCACTATTCAGTGATGTGCACACTAACCGTGAGTTCTTTTTGCAATGCAGTAAGGTTTTTTTTGGGGATCACTGTGCATTGATCACTGCGCAATGCACAGTGACGTGCACAATGACAATGTGCACAGTAGTACACTGCATAATAATCCATCATTTACGTTGTTTTTTTTTATTATTTATCAAGTACTAATTTAAATTATTGGTGAATTATGTAATAGTTAAATTTCATAAACATTATTAGTTTAATTTGATGGATTGTTGTTCTATTTTCTATTATAAGTCTGTGTGGATTATGTCTCAAGAAAAAACAAAAAAAAAAAAAATACACACAAAACAAAAAAAAAAAGCATATAGAAATAAGTAATATAGCAAAATATGTCCCAAAATTTAAAAATAAATAAATAAATAAAAAGTAATATAACAAAATATAATTGCCTAAGTAAAAAACTCAAAGTTAATATCAAATTATAAGTCATACTTTTGTTTGCAGATGTGTTAAAAATGGAGGCTTATAGACAATGTTAGTTATTTTACTGTCTTTTTTGGTAATTTGGCCATAAAACCACGATTATATGCTAATGTTATCCAAACACTCAATTGATAAAAAAAAATATATACTTTTTAACATGTTTTACTAAACTCCTGTACGATTTTAAAACGTAACAATTTTAAAAATACATTTTTTAAAATCGCACTTATTGAAATCGCACCCCCAACACAAGCACTAACAAGTTCTCTCCCAAATTTATAAGAGTGTCGTTGATTTTTTCACATTGGTAAGTGTCTGTTTGGACCTAGGCCTACAGCCCAAAAGCCCATTAGCACTCACAGGCCTTCCCAAGGAGAGGTCCATTAGGAAGAATCAAGATCCAATGCCCCAATTGACTAAGCCGCTCGATTCGTGAGAGTCCAATGATCACTCCCTTTGAAGGAGTAGCGATCACCATACCCAAAGGGTTGTGGGGAACCTATTGTCTGAGCTCTTGCCCCAATCGCTCCAGAACAACCCTTAACAATTGGACATTGCTGTGTGGGACCCTCGACAGTCAAATCCGCCACTCTTGGAACCCTAAGCTCGAGAGGAACTACACCTCACATCAATCAAGCCCATTCTCAAGGCCCTTCACAATCCACACATGGGAAGAATGGAGACCATCCCTTTTATTGGCACTTGGTGTTCCAATCACATCACACCATACGTCAAGCCACCAACTTCAAGACAGTGGGAGAGGAATATCCAGATCATTAGATCCCCGATCAATGTACAAACCTGCAAAAAATGGAAAAGCAGCGTCAAGACGTGGATGTCGTTTGGTTTCTTCTCAGCTTGAAACCCGAGTTTGAGTCGGTTCGCGCGCAGATTTTGGGTGGTTTTGACCTCCCCTCATTTCCTGAGGTTTTTTCTCGGATTCAGCGTGCTACTATTTTTTTTTTTTTATCATGGCTTTCAGTTGAGTTATGAGCTTATTGGTGAGTGCATTGCTTTTGTTACTACTCATGGCAGCTCTAGTAGTTATCGTGGCGAACGTGGCGTTTGAGGTGGTTGTGGTTTTCGTGGGGCCGTGATTCTCGAGGCAATGGTCGAACTGGTGTGAGCCTCACAAATGTACTCATTGTGGTCGTAGTAATCATTCTGTGGATTTTTGTTGGGATTTACATGGCAAGCCATCTGGTTTTGCCAATTAGGCTTTTTTTTTGGAGGATTCTCCTGCTATTTCTGGATCACCTGCTAGTTCAAGTCCTGCTCCAGATTATGATCTCATCTCCATTCCGAAAGATGAGTATGCTCAGTTGTTAGCTCATAAGCGTGCCACTTCCATTTTCATTACTACTCTTGCTCAGTCAGGTACTGCATTTGATCACTGTCTTTTATCCTCTACTTGCGACCCTTAGATTATTGATTATGGTGTCGATGAACATATGACTAGTTCGTCTACTTCTCTCTTTGATTATCATATTGTTGATACACCCCACAGTGTCACCCTAGCTAATATTTCCCTCTCCACTGTAGCCGACTCAGGCCACACACATCTGAGTCCAGAGATTGAGTTGTTGTCTGTTCTACACGTTCCTGGTTTTCCTTTCAGTTTATTATCCATTAGTAAAATTACCAAAGCTATTAATTTTTCTGTTAGTTTTGACCCTTCTTTATGCATTTTTTCAGATCTCAAGACACGGAAGATGATTGGTATGGGGCATGAAGTTGGTGGCTTGTATCTGGATCTCGCACCCTCATTTCCCTCTCGTGCTTTACAATCGTCAACCCCAGCTCTTCAATGGCATTCTCGTCTTGGTCATTGTTGTGAAAAATTGAATACTTGCAAGTGCACAAATCGTTTACAGTAAAAGAGTTGCAAGTGCGAGGTCGATCCCACAGGGAATTGTGTTTTTGAAAGTAAACTTAAGTCTAAATCAATTAAACCCCAACCTAGTTTCAAAATTTGAGGGATTGTTTTGTGAATAAAAAATCGAAAGCATAGAAAGTAATTGATTAACGAAGTACTAGGGTTTTGAAATCCGCACTCACAAATTCATAGCAACATATTTCCATTATCAATAGTATTTCCCGAAGTTCTCACAATAAAATCTTAGGTATGTTTTACTTTTGCTTCAACGAATTAATCAAAACCATCCCATGTATCCATTTATTACCCAAATTACAAAAGAAATACAATATCAATTAAACATCAATTGAGTCTATAAATCACAAAAAGATATCCAATATCAATTAAAACATCAATTATATTCGAAGAATAAATCACAAGGGATATCAAATTTTTCACGAAGAAAACCAAGCAGTCAATCATATTAAATTATCTCAAATCATCAAATGTATCATTGAATCACAAAAGATATTCAAGAATCATTCAACACAATTGATTTAAAGTAAAACAATAGGAAAATCAATTCATTAAATTGGAAAATACCACATACATGAAAACAATGTTGCTAATCCTAGGTGAGGCTTCATCATCAACCTTAGTTGAGGGTTTAGCCTCTCATGATATTGAAAGACAAAAAGAAATTAATTGAATTCATGACAAATTGAGTGCTTACAAGTTGAAAACCCCAAAATTAAGATCCAAAAGCTAGGAAACCCTAAAACTCTCTTCTTTCTCTTATGAAATTTCATAATTCGTAGCCTCTCTGAAATAATCTGAAGATTTCTCTATTTATAGGCTTAAAACTAGGGTTTATAAGGGCTTTAGAGTTAAAAACGGCGCCAGGTCAGACAAGTGCGCTCGATCGCACACTTGCTACGCTCGAGCGCACTCGAGCATATGAATTTCTCCTGCTACACAGCCCGCTTGTGTGTTGGGGCTTGACTTGGGCGCGCCTACACTCGATTGTGACTGCGCTGGGCTCGAGCGTGGAGTGTTGCGCTCAATCCCACGTCTGTTGGCAACTTTTCTCCAAAGAATGCAACTTCCAGATAAAACTCGCAGTTTTTTCCTAACAACCTACAAAACACTAAAAACACAAAACTATCCCAAAACATCGTATTATAATACAACTAAAGGATTAACAAATGTAAATTAAGGGTTCCAAATATGCAATATTTGGCACATATCAAACACCCCCAAACTTACCTTTTGTTAGTCCCTTAGCAAAACAAAATTAAAAATAAAATAAAAACAAGAAACATAAATCCTTTATTGTGGGAAAGATGATTGCATTTAGCATATGCAACAAGCCTTTAAACCCCTAGGCATCCGTAGTGGACGGGTGAAGTCTCGTGAGGATTTAACATGAATGATATCCACAAACATTGTAGCACTATGTTGTTATCAAGAATGAAGTTTCACACCAACAATGGTTCTTATTCATGAGCAAGCTTAAAAAGACAAAAACCATCATCATAATTAAAAGGGAATCCAAAATCAAATCACTCATAAATTGACAACTAAGACATCATATGTTCTGGAAAGTGCAAAGTGACATTAGCATACAATCATGAAGCTTTCAATTTAAACTCAAAACAAGTTCCTCAAAATTTGTAAGAATCCCTAACAGATGAAACAACCAAGGCAAGATATGCATTTTTTTTGTGTGTGTAGGCTATGCAATATCTAATTCATTTGAGCTTTCTAATTGACCCATGTAACAAGTGTTAGGCGAGTGACTCCCAAACCAAATGATTCTAGCACACTAGATGTAGAACATCCCTAAGGGCTTATTAGCTCAAGTCAAAAAGGCTACAAAGTCAAACTAGCCATACCATCAATCCACTTGAACTTCACACATTTTTACTCAAACACTCAATGCTTAATGAGGAAAGATGTCCATTCACTCATTGAAAAACCCAAAATGAACTTCTTTGTTTTTTTTTCTTTTCTTTTTTATCTTACAAGCCAAGGTTATTCATCAATAGGTCATCCAACAAATCTTAAAACGAACATGATTAAGCTCAAACATCATACCCCACGGAAAACATGCTAATGTGCTCATTAAAATTCAACTCAAAACAAGTAAAATCGCTTTTACCAAAAAATAAATCAAATAACTCAGAATCCTAATGACATGATGATGTGTTCAACACTTTAAGCAAGCTAATGAAATGCAAACCACAGTTACAATTTAACTCAAACTTGACAACATAATATCACAAAATTAAAAAAAAAAAAAAAGAAAAAAAAAAAGAAAGAAAACAACAAAAGGAAAAATGGAAAGTAGCAAAAACAAGAAACAAATAGAAAGAAAACAACAAAAGGACAAATGGGCAGCGGTTTTCCATACCCCCAAAATTGAATTATATATTGTCCTCAATGTGGGTAGAAATACAATACCGATAAGCGAAGAGAACTGGAGTGAGCAGAGAGACACGTCCCCCAAACTTACTCGTGAAAACACCTGTCCTGAAAATCACAACAACAAAAACAAACACAAACAAAACAAACCAAATGACAAAAAATAAAAGGAAAGAGTGGTGCCTCCCACAAGCGCTAAGTTTACTGTTTTCAGCCAGACTTTCCACAGCAGATAATCAGTTAGAAGAAGTAGGGTCCTCCAAGGGCCAAGGGCATTTCTTCAATATCTTGAATCTTTAGTTTCAAGAATGGCGTCAGTAGTTGACCATTGACCTTGAGAGTATTTCCACCCTTGGGATTCTCGATTTCGATGACTCCATGAGTAAAAACTGCACACACTATGTGTAGCGCCCCGGAATTTTCAAAGTTATTTAAATAGATTATTTTGATGATGATGTTCTTTTGATATCCATTTTAGCCTATGATTTTAATTCTGGGGAAATTTATGATATTACAGAGAGTGGTAATTAGATAATGGTAATTGGTGAAATAATAGGATAGTAAATGGTAAGAAAAAATTGTAGATGGATAAATGTAGATATAATAATGTTGGTAGATGGAATAGTAAGGGAAGGTAGAATAGTCAATGGGAGGTATAATAGTATTAGTAGAAGGAGGGTAGAATTGTAGATGGATAAATGAAGGTATAATAGTGTTGGTAGATGGAATAGTAAAATGGAAGGTAGAATAGTAAGGGAAGGTAGAATAGTCAATGGTAGGTATAATAGTATTAGTAGAAGGAGGGTAGATTTATAGATGGATACTAGTAGAATGGAGATTTATATATGGGTACTAGTAGGTGAAGATTTATAGATGGATACTAGTAGGTGAAGATTTATATATAAGTACTAGTGGATGGAGATTTATAGATGGATACTAGTAGATGGAGATTTATAGATAAGTACTAGTAGATGGAGATTTATAGATGGAGATTAGTGGATGAAGGTTTGTAGATGAAGATTGGTAGATGGAGATGGTTTCCTATAAATAGAGTCCTCACCCTTCACAAATTTCACCACTCCTCTCCCTTCTCTTCCACATATTCTTCCTTCTTCCGTTTTCTACTCGGTCTTTCTTCTTTCTCTAAGTGTTTACACGGAACAGAGAGAGAAAGGGCGAGACAAAGCGTTGCAAGAAAGAAAGAACACGAGAGAACGGACTCGAGAAATTAGTTTCAAAAGATATACTAGTGGTGTTAGTCAGATTGGAGCAACTAGATCCTTCAGACCACTTTTAGCTTCAATCTAGAAGTAAGTAAATTCACTACCCCTTCTAAAATTACTTCATGTCATGCTATTTATTCATTCTTGTATCAAACTGTAAATGATTATTTTATTTACCTGTCATGGAGATATGTTGCATGCATAAAGGATTTCTAAAAGAATTATTTAGAAAGTTTATATTTCTTTAAATGCTTTCTAAGTACACAAGTTTATATTTGGAAAAGTTTCCATTTTTGAGAAAAGAAAGTTGAGAAATAATGATGATTATAAGAAAGAAGAATGATGATAAACCCTCCTACATGTTGCCCTAAGATGCATCAAAAGAAGTACAAAGAAAAGTACAAGAAATGTGTTAAATGTTTATGAAATAAGGGCACATGTATAGAGGAGAGTATTTTTGGCCCCAAGATAAGATGAGATGAGTTCGGTACCGATACTCGGATGGAGGCGAAACCACTGAAGAAGGCTATGCCAGAAGGTGGTATTCCATCAACAGACCGTTGAGTGCACCAAGAGAAAGAGTTAATTGACGGTCGGGCATGGCTGAGGCCTCAGTTCAGTGCCATGGTCACAGGACCCGCGACCCTCGTACACAGGGGTAACAGTGTACATGGGCCCTAATATGAGAAAATGATAATATAATTTCAACGATGATATATTATGACGATTTACAATGATGATTTACAATAATGATTTATAATGATGCATTATGATAATGATTTATAAAGACGATTTTTTACGATGATCTATTATGAGATGTAATAGTATGTATATGCTACGGGAGATGCAACCGTACATACATATATTATTATGGCTAGAAGTATATTTATTTGCGAAAACGATTTTCAAAACTGAGAACAAGGAGTAAAACTATTTATGGTTGTGGATGTTACTTGCTGGGCTCCCTTTGGGCTCATTCAGTTTTATTTCTTGTTTTCAGGTAGAAAGGACGCTGGAATAGGAGGCCGGAATGGGGACGGGAATAATTATAAATTTTCAAAGTCTTTTCATATCAGTTATTGTAATAATATGATATTCCGCAACTAAAGTTTAATGTTTTCTAATTTCGCTTGTAATAAAAATCTTTTGAAGAATGTTTTATACATTTATTGTACCTTTTAAAATCAAGTACTCTGATAGACCTTATAGATCTTTGCAAAAATGTTTATTGTAAAAGAAGAGAAGTGGCAAACTCAGCCTTAACGGGCTGGGGATGTTACACTATGAGTGGTCTAGTCCATCGAGACTTAAACATCCCTGGGAAAAGATGCAAACGTGAATTATATAAGAGAGCTTTCTGACCAACTTCAAAAGATCTCAAAATATTTTGGTTGTGAGCCTTCTTCATCTGACCTTTGTACAGCTTGGCTTCCTTTGATCGCCAGCCTTGATGAGATTGAAATTCAACTGCTTGATAGCCCAATATACACAGGGCTCCAATTCTACATGAAGATGACACGCCTTGCCATACACAAGTCGGTAGGGAGACATGCCAATTGGAGTCTTGAATGCTATCCGGCATGCCCACAATGCATCATTGAGTCGCAAAGACCAATCCTTTCTTGTTGGGTTCACCGTCTTTTCAAGTGTCTTTTTGATTTCTCTGTTGGATATCTTGACTTGACCACTTGTCTGAGGAGGGTAGGGAGTTGCAACTTTATGAGTGATACCATACTTTTTCATGAGTTGCTCAAAAAATCGGTTGTAGAAGTGCTACCCCCCATCACTGATTATGGCACGTGGTGTCCCAAAACGTGCAAACACATTGTCCTTCAGAAATTGCAGTACGACTATATGATCATTAGTCAAGCACGCAATGGCCTTCACCTACTTGGAAACATAATCAACCGCCACAAGGATGTAGAGGTACCCATAAGAGTTAGGGAAGGGTCCCATGAAGTTGATGCCCCAAACATTAAAAAGCTCCAGAATCAGGATCAGGTTCAACGGCATCATTTTCCTTTTTCCAGTATGTTGTGCAAATTATATTAACTCGCAAGTGCATGAATCGATTGTAGTTAATGGATTGCAAGTGCGAGATCGATCCCACAGAGATTGTATTTTTTAATAACAATTTATAACTAAACTAATTAAATATTAACCTAGTTCCAAAAGGGTTTTGAAAACTAAAAGATAAACATAAACTAAATGAAGTAAAACAAAAGATAAAGGTACTAAGGATGCAGAATCCACACTCACCAAATCATAACAACATACTTCATATTCATAAATATTAATCCAAAGTTCTCACAAATTAAATCTTATGTATGTTTTTTTATGCTTCAAAGAATTAATCAAAACCATCTCATGTATCTATTCATTGCACAAATCACAAAAGGAATCCAATATCAATTAAATCATCAAATGTATCCGTAAATCACCAAAGATATTCAATTTTAATTGAAACACTAAATGTATCCGAAAAACAAATCACAAGAGATATCCAATTTTTAGGCATATAAAACCAAGCAATTAATTATGTGAAGCTATCTTAAATAATCAAGTGTATCCTTGAATCACAACAAGATATCCATGAATTATTCCATACATTGAAAAGAAGTAAAATAATTGAAATCAAATTCAATAAAATCGGAATAATAAGAACTTATATAAAAGTAACGTTGTTCTTCATCGGTGAGACTTCATCTCCAACCTTAGTTGGGAATTTAGCTTCACATAAATAAAACTAAAATCTAAACCTAAACTAAAGAGAAAAACTATAGAATTTTGCTCTCTGGGATTCTATATTTTTCTTAAATGCAAAGAGGTCTATTTATAGGCTTAGGAAAGTTTTATAAGCCCTAGTAAACCTAGATAATTCAGAGGTCTGTCTCCTAGTCCAAATAGAAGTCTGAAATCGGAATAAGATTTATCCAAATTTATGTTATTTTATTGTGGGATAATTTTGGCATAATAAACGTCTGAATTAGGAAACTCCTATTTCACAATTAATTGTAGTATTTTGAGTTAGCTTTCCAATGCCACTAGTTTCATCTCAATTAGATACTTGAGCACAAAGCTATGGTCAAAATAATGGGACATGTGCAGAATCTGAATTTGAATCCAATCCGATTTTGACTCCAATTAGATAAATTCCGATTATTCCTTGATTGGGTTAAACTTAACCACATCATCTAGGTCTTCTCAAAGTGTGCTTTCTTCCAAACTTTGTATTTTTCTTTTTAAAGATGCAGTTTTCCTTCAACAACCTATAAAGCACTAAAAACACAAAACTAAAACAAAATATTAGATAACGACATAGCTAAATGATTAACTAATGTAAATTAAGGGTCCCAAATATGCAATATTTGGCATTCATCAAGCACCCCCAAACTTACATTTTGCTAGTCCCTTAGCAAAACAAAATGAAAAATAAAATGAAAGCAATAAACATAAATCCTCTTTCTTGGGAGAGACGATTGCATTTAGCATATGCAACAAGCCTTTTAAACCCTAGGTATCCCTAGTGGACGAGTGAAGTCTCGTGATAGCTTAACAGGAATGATACCCACAAACATTTCAGCACTATGTTGTTAAGAAGAAAGAATTTTCACACAAACCATGGTTCTTATTCATGAGCAAGCTTAGAAAGATAAAACACCATCATCACAGTCAAAAGAGAATCTAAAATCAAATCACTCATAAATGGACAATTAAAACATCATATGTTTTGAAAAGTGTAAAGTGAAATTAGCATACAATCATGAAGCTTTCAAGGCAAGATATGTACTTTTTTTTTTTTTTTTTCCTTTAATCACAAGCTATGCAATGTCTAACTCCTTTAAGCTTTCTAATTGACCCATGTAGCGAGTGTTAGGAGAGTGACTCCCAAACCAAATGATTTTAGGGCACTAGATGTAGAACATCCCTAAGGGCTTATTAACTCAAGTCAAAAAGGCTATGAAGCCAGACTAGCCATACCCTCAATCAACTTAAACTTTACACCTTTTGATGCGACACCCAATGCTTAATGAGGCAAGAGGTCTGGTTACTCAGTAAAAAACTCAAAATGATGATTTATTTTATTTTATTTTTTTAATTTTTTTTACCTTGCAAGCCAAGGTTTTTCATCAATAGGTCATCCAACAAAGCTTAAGCTAAAAAATCATACCTCACAAAAAACATGCTGATGTGCTCAAGTGAAACCTCTTTTACTCGAAAATAAATCAAAGGACTCAGACTCTTAATGACATAATGATGTGTTCAACCCTTTAAGCAAGCCAATGAAATGCAAACCACAGTCACAGTTTAACTCAAACTTGACAACAACATAGCTCATTTTTTTTTTTTGTTAGAACAAAAAGACATAAAAAAAAACCAAATTAAAACAAACAGACAGAATGTCTTTCCGTACACCCAAACTTGATTTACACATTGTCCCCAATGTGTCTTATAGAAATACATTACTAGAAGTAAGGAAATCTGAGTGTGAACAAGGCCAGGGCGTCCCCAAACTTAAACACCAAAACACCTATCAACAAAACTAATAGCAATATTTTTTTCACAAAAACAAACACCAAAAGATTAATTGCTGTTAGAAAAAAAAATGTAATGAAAAATGAAAGAAAAAACTTGTGGAGTGAAGTGCAGAAAATAAACTGGAGGAGAAAACTTTACAATGCTTCTCCCGATCATGCGGATGTCCAACCAATCCCTTCTACCCTTTTTTCTTCGAAACTTCATAGCCCTTTGGAAAGATGTTTCGCCATCTTATGTAGAATTGCTTGCTTTGAAGGATTTTCTTAGGAAAGTGGTTCATAGATTTTTGTGCTTGTGTGCATAAGTCCTTGAGTAGCTTGACATAAGATGGCTCTTTGAGACATTCTAGAGATGAAGCTTTAGATTCTTGATGTGTCTCAAGAAGGACAGTGATGCAGGTAGGAGCTTCAGTACTCACTTTCATGTCACTGGGTAGATTAGGATCTATTGGTGGCTCACTTTTCTCATGATGCTCAACTTGCTCAGGGTGCTCAACTTGCTCCTCTTTTTCTTCCTCCTCATTTTTCTTCCTTTCTGCTTGCATTGTCCAAAAATTGAGTTATTGGGTCAAGTTGATGTTCAGCTGATATTCATTCTCACTCTGGCCAATCCATTCTTCCAACCCTACGGTAGCTTGAGTGTTGGCATCTTTGATCTCTTGCATGGCTTCTTTCAGTTCTTGCCTCGATTGTTGCAATTCTTGTATTATTTGGTTATTTGACTGTATGGACGCTTTGAGCATGTCTTCCAGTGATGATTCTTGTGGAGGATAATTTTAGGATGAAGGCATGGAAGATTGGTTATCGAACTGCTCATAGTTTGAATGGTGCAATTCATCAAATTAGGGAGCATAATTTCCTATAGCCTGAGCTGATCATGAGAAATCAGATTGGTTGCTCCAGTCCAGGTTGTAAAAATTAGAATTTGAATCAAACCCCAGACTAGAGAAACTGGTGTTCATTTGTTCTTATGAAAAATTAGATCTAGCTACTCTGATTTGGTCTAATTTGTCACGTAAGTATTTGATCTCAGCTCGCAGATCTTGATAATTGTTATCCTCATGATAAGGATTGAAACAAAATGAACATGGTTTATGTGGGTAAAATTTTTTAGAGTAGTTGGTAAGAACTGGTGTTCTACAACTAGGAGAAGCATGTTGTATAGAAAAATCATTAAACGGAAAATCCATACTTCACCCTCACTCTTTAGCATGCAATTATCCCACATAAACATTAACCATTTTTTTTTTTTTAAGAAAATAAACTAACATAAAAAAAAGACCAACAAAATACCAAAAATAAAAAAATAAAAACGAAAACTTAAAAACTCACAAAATGACCAAAAATAAATTTTTGGCTAAAATCTACGAAACTATTGCAGGTGCTGCTCACTGAGTAGGTGCGCTCAATCCCTTATCACCTGCACTCGAGCTGATGATTGTGCGCAGATGCGCACAATTCAATTGTTCTAGCCGTGAGTGAGCTCAACCGTAGCAGGGTTGCGATCGATCGCACTAGCTGGAGCAGATGCGATTCGGAGTTGCAAAACAGAAACTAAAAAAAATATATTCTTTTTGTTTTTTGTTTTTATTAGAAACATGAATAAAAATTGCAAAAAAATAAAATCCTAATTATAACTAGAAGAAGAATTAAACTAATTTAGAAATAAATTGGAATAAAAAATTTAACAATTCCCCCGCAACAACGCCAAAAACTTGTTGTGCAGATTATATTAACTCGCAAGTGCACGAATCGATTGTAGTTAATGGATTGCAAGTGCGAGGTCGATCCCACAGAGAAGTGTATTTTTGAATAACAATTTATAAATAAACTAATTAAATTCTAACCTAGTTCCAAAAGGGTTTTGAATTTGGGTATTGAAAATTAAAAGATAAACATAAACTAAATAAAGTAAAACACAAGATAAAGGTACTAAGGATGCGAAATCTACAATCACCAAATCATAACAACATACTTCATGCTCATCAATATTAATCCGAAGTTTTCACAAATTAAATCTTATGTATATTTTACTATGCTTCAAAGAATTAATCAAAACCATCCCATGTATCCATTCATTGCACAAATCACAAAAGGAATCTAATATCAATTAAATCATTAGATGTATCCGTAAATCACAAAAGATATCAAATTTTAATTGAAACACCATATGTATCCGAAGAACAAATCACAAGGGATATCCAATTTTTAGGCATATAAAACCAAGCAATCAATTATGTGAAGTTATTTTAAATCATCAAGTATATTCTTGAATTACAACAAGATATCCAAAAATTGTTCCACACATTGAAAAGAAGTAAAACAATTGAAATCAAACTCAATAAAATCGGAATAATAAAAACTTACATAGAAGTAACGTTGTTCTTCATCTGTAAGGCTTCATCCCCAACCTTAGTTGGGAATTTAGCTCCACATAAATAAAACTAAAATCTAAATCTAAACTAAAGAGAAAAACTGTAGAATTTTGCTCTCTAGGATTCTATATTTTTCTTAAACGCAAAGAGGTCTATTTATAGGCTTAGAAAAGTCCTAGAAGCCCTAATAAACCTAGATAATTTGGAGGTTTGTCTCCCAGTCCAAATAAAAGTCTGAAATCGGAATAAGATTCGTCCAGATTTGTGTCCTTTTCTTGTGGGATGATTTTGGCATAGTAAACGTTCGAATTAGGAAAATCCTATTTCACAATGAATTGTAATATTTGGAATTAGATTTTTAATGCCACTAGTTTCATCTCAATCTGATACTTGAGCAGAAAGTTATGGTCAAAATACTGGGACATGTGCATAATCTGAATTTGGATCAAATCCGATTTTGACTCCAATTATATAAATTCCGATTTAATCCTTGATTGGGTTAAACTTAACTACATCATCTAGGTCTTCTCAAAGTATGCTTTCTTCCAAACTTTGCCTTTTTTCCTTTAAAGACACAGTTTTCCTTCAACAACCTATAAAACACAAAAAACTAAAAATTAAAACAAAACATTAGATAATGACATAGCTAAATGATTAACTAATGTAAATTAAGGGGCCCAAATATGCAATATTTGTCACCCATCACAATATTCCCCAATTTTTGGTATCTCTCATGGGCTAAACGGTAGGCATGGGCATAACAAAAGTTGGAGGGCCAATAGAATCCACTTTGAAAAATCTTCGCCGTGATCCTTTTGGAATTGAAGTGGCCTCCACATGCATAATCATGGCAAAAGGAGAGGACATTTTGGTGGTCACTCTTAGGAATGCATCTCCTTATAATTTGATTTGGGTAGTATTTGAACAAGGGATCATCTCAAAAGAAGTACTTCACCTCAGCCAAAAATTTTGATCTGTCTTGCTTAGTCCAATGTGAGGGCATCTAAGCAGTGACAAGGTAGTTCACAATGTCTGCGAACCAAGGTGCAGGAGTTTGGGAGATGTGCATCAGTTTTTCTTCAGGGAACATCTTAGCAATGGGCACATCATCTTCGTTGAAGTCCATAATCAGCCTGGGTAAATGGTCAGCTACCACATTCTCATAACCCTTCTTGTCCCGAATTTCAATGTCAAATTCTTGTAGCAACAGAATCCGCCGGATGAGACGAGATTTAGCATCTTTCTTGGACAAAAGATACTTCAAGGCAGCCTGATCCGAGTAAACTAAGACTTTAGACCCTAACAAGTAAGATCTAAACTTATCCAAAGCAAACACAACCGCCAACAACTCATTTTCAATGGTAGAGTAGTTGAGTTGTGCACCATTCAAGGTCTTGCTGGTATAGTAGATGACATGAGGAAGCTTTTCCATCCTCTACCTCAAAACAGCTCCCATAGCATAATCAAAGGCATTACACATTATCTCAAAAGGCACATCCTAATTGGGTGGTTTAATGATTGGTGTGGAGGTTAAGGTCTTCTTAAGGATATCAAAGGTTGTATGACACTTGTCATTGAAGTTAAATGGAGCATCTTTTGCAAGCAAGCTGCACAAAGGTCTCGCAATTTTACTGAAGTCCTTGCTGAATCTTCTGTAGAATCTTGGATGTCCCATAAAAGATTGAATCTCTTTCACTGTCCTCGAGGGCGGAAGGTTGGAGATCAAATCCACCTTGTCTTTGTCAATCTCAATACCTTTTTGAGAAATGACATGCCCCAAAACAATCCCTTATTTTACAATGAAGTGGCATTTCTCCCAATTAAGGACGAAGTTCTTGTCCTTACACCGTACCAACACCAAGGTGAGATGGTGCAGACACTCCACAAATGAAGATCCAAAGACTGAAAAGTCATCCATAAATATCTCTAGGTGATGTTCAACCATATCTAAGAAAATGTTGATCATGCACCACTAAAAAGTAGCAGGTGCATTGCACAACCCGAAAGGCATACAACGGTAGGCAAACATACCGGAAGGACAAGTGAAAGTGGTCTTCTTTTGATCTTCTAGATCCAATGGAACTAGATTGTAACCAGAGTAGCCATCAAGGAAACAATAATAAGCATGGCCAGCCAATCTCTCCATCATCTGATCAATGAAAGATAGAGGAAAGTGGTCTTTCCTTGTCACATAATTCAACTTTCTATAGTCGATCCACACTCTCCATCCCGATTGACCAGAGTTGGGACCAACTTATTGTCCTTGTTCTTGATCACTGTAATCCCTGCCTTCTTGGGCACTACATGAATGGGACTCACCCATTTGCTGTCAAAAATTGAGTATATGATTCCTACATCTAAAAGTTTGATCACCTCAGCTCGAACTACCTCTTGCATGGCCGGATTCAACCGTCTCTTTGGCTCCCGAGAGGGTTTAGTATTTTCTTCTAGATGAATCTTGTGCATCACCACTACAGGACTGATTCCCTTGATGTCTCCAATACACCACCCTGTGGCTTCTTTATGCTCTTTCAAAACATCCAACAACTTCTGTTCTCAAGCATCATCCATGTCGGAAGCAATGATCTCAGGTAGAGATTCAGTAGAACCCAGATATTTGTATTTTAGTGTGTCAGGTAGAGGCTTCAAATCCCGTTTGGTAGGCTCAGCCGCTAATGAAGATGGATTGGGGGATGATGTCATAGTGGTTTCCCCAGTATCAGTCTTTATCTTAGGAGTTGAGTTCAACAAGGCGTTAGCTTGCTCAAGTAATGTGTCCAGGTCCATGTCTCCTCCAAATGTAGTAAGGCACTTTTCCAAAGGGTCTTCAATATTTGGTCATTAACAGTCTCCTCCACTATTTCCTCAATTGAGCACACACTTATGATTGCCTCATATTCAAATGGCTGCCTACTGATATAAAAAATATTCAGCTCCATTGTCATGTTCCCAAAGAAAATCTTCATTACTCCAGTTCTACAGTTGATTATGACATTAGCCGTAGCTAAAAAAGGACGCCATAATATTATTGAAATTTGGATCTCCAAATTTATAATCGGTTCTGTATCTAAGACGATGAAGTGCACAGGGTAATAGAACTTATCAAGTTTGATTGTAACATCTTCAATGATTCCCCTCGGGATTTTTATAGATCGGCCAGCCAACTGAAGTGTCATTGAAGTGGGTTTTAGCTCTCCTAATCCCAGCTGAACATAGACTGAATATGGCAAAAGATTCACACTAGCCCCCAAATCCAATAGAGCTCTTTCAACTTGTTGTCACCTATCATGCAAGCAATTGTAGGAGATCTAGGATCCTTATAATTGACAGGAATTTTGCATTGAAGAATAGAGCTGGCCTGCTCAGTCAGGAAAGCTTTCTTAGGAACATTTGTCCTCCTCTTGATGGTAACCAAATCCTTTAGAAATTTGGCATACGAAGACACTTGCTGGATGGCTTCTAGGAATGGAATGTTGATTTGCACATGTTTAAACACCTCCAAAATGTCATCGAACTTTGAGCTTTTCTTGGGAGCCATCAGTCTTTCTGGGAAAGAAGCTTTGGGGACAAACTTCTTGGGGAGATCCTTAGCAATTGGAATGACAGTGTCCAGTCTAGCATCTCTTGCAGGTTTGTCATGGCTTTCCTCCTCTTTTGCCGCCTCAGTGGTTTATTCAGGCATGGCCACTTGATTATCCATTTGTTTTCCTGACCTCAAAGTGGTGATGGCTTGCATATGTTCCTGTCCATGAGTAGAGGCATAATAAGACTAAACCCTACGAATTTTCTAGGTTTACTAGTGTGTCAAGGACTTCTAAAAGCCTATAAATAGACCTCTAAATCCTGAGAATAATCATCCTTGAATAGACACAACTTTAGGAAGAGGAATTAGAGGCTACTTCTAGTAGCGGTTTCCGGTTCTTTCTTTTCCTTTTCTTTTTAGTTATATTTTAATTATGTATAACTAACTCTTAAGGATGGCTAGATTGAAGCCCTAATTATGTTTATTTAATATTTCAATATTGGCGCCTTTGTGATAATCATATTGTGTTGCTTAACTTGAGTAATTCCTGTTTTCTTGAATTCCTCATTATATGCATGTGGTATGGATTAGTTAATTAAATCAATTTTGATAACCGAGTCCTGAGTTTAATAAGAGTAACAATAGAAATCCACACCGGATTCTTGGGTTAATCAACATGGAAAACCAGGAGTATACACCCATGCCCTAGGTTTTGTGTGTTTGTCGATTTTCATACATTTATACTTTCTTAAAAAACAACTTAGTATACACCCATGCTAAATCCTTTGAGAAAGAAAAGAGTTAGAGTATACACCCATACCTAACTCATTGCATAAGGGAAATCAATAGCTTAAGAAGTATACACCTATGCCATTAGGTTGATAAACATTAGGTATTCATATTATGATTGGATCATTAGCATAATGTTATATTATTTGAGCATGATTAGTGGTGGATATCAAAGCCCTACCTTTACCTTTATCTTTATCTTTATCTTTATCTTTATTTCTTTTCCTTAGTATTAATATCAATTTCGTGATAATTTTGATATTTTAATTAATTATAAATAAAATCAACAATCCTTGTGGGATCGATCTCGTGCTTGTTGTACTATACTATTGTTTGATCTTGTGCACTTGCGAGTAAAACGTACCAAGTATTTGCCTATTAATTTAGGTAGGTATTTGGCATAACAAGTTTTTGGCGCCGTTGCCTGGGATTGTTTGAATTTTTATTTTTTTCGTTTAATTTATTTTTGTTTTAAATTTTTCTGTTTTACTAGTTTTTTCTGCAGTTCCTGTTATGCCTCTGGAGGTGCGCTCAAGCACCCAACCAAGGCGATCGAGCACACCAGTGCAATCGAGAGCACCTCACGGTGTGATCGATCGCACATCCGGACAGCAACACAGTTACTGTACTAATTATAGATTTGATTTTTTTTTTTCATGCAGGGTCAGTTGAGTCTGCATCTTCGTAAGTTTTAATTTTAATTTTGCTTTTATTTTAACCTTTTGTTGTTTTTGTTTTCACACATGTGGGGTGGCATTCCGACACCCCATAAACCATGTTTATGTTGCCATGACCCTTATCACCATGTTAGAGGATGTCCTACAATAAGACAAATTTCTAACAAATTTTATGAGTGCATGAACACATCGTTCTCTAGACCGGGGAACGACCACTATTTTGATTCCTGTTACCCATCATGGAGCCAACAGTCCAATCTCTCATGGCAAGCTCAAGCTCCTGGAATATATGTTCCACAATCTCATGGATAGCAACATTACTCATATCAGTAATTCCATGATCATGCATATTCCTCTCAATCAACTCCACAATAGCAATATCAGGCTGAACCACCTCCTCTTGAGTTTTCTGAGAAAACATTAGCTATGATTAGTTCAGAAATTAAGGAGATAAAGAACTCTTATTTGAAATCAGTTAAAAGAACGGAGGCCCACTGTACACGAAGAACAGATTTTTTCAAAAAGGAAGAGCCCCAAAGTTAGTCAGTTACCACTCTTCATGGACATTATATGGAGGAAGAGAGTATTTGCTATCATGAAGAGGAGCCATCTCCGCAGTTTTATGATCAATCTTCTCCCTTTGATTGGCCTTAACAATACCAAGAGCAACAGCAATACCAAGAAGAACCACCTCCTCCAAAAAGGCTTACCTTAAAAGAAACAGTGTCAGCTTTTCTTAGCCACAGTAAAGCCTGTAATCAACGGTTGCAATCAACCATGGCCAAGATAAAGGATCACTTCAAGCACATATCAGATATCCTCAAAGAAGAAGAGTGTCAAGGTCAGTTCATGGCAAATCTTAATGGACTATACATGGAGGAAGAGTGCACCTACTATCATGAGCAAACTGTCACATTGAGGAGTGAAGAGGTGGTTGAAAATCAAGTGGAAGAGGGGAAGGAGGAGCAAACCGAAGTTCCACAGGAGCCAACATCAGTAAAGAGAAGGAAGTACTAAGATTTTTTCACCATTAGCTCTTATTCCTGAAACACCAAGAGGCCAAGAGAGAAATCTGTTAAAGCTACCACATGAGCAAATTGAGGACATCAAGATAGAGAAGTTCCTTGAGTTTTTCTTCCTACTTTATTCCAGTTCATGACTCCCCACTGGATGAGAAACTGCTTGAGAAAACTCAAAGTGGTCCTCCCCGATCTATAGACATTCAGAAGCATCTAGCAATAGGAAGGATTCATTCCCTTTGGTGTAAAAGAAGAAAAGACCGGTGCTTCAAGTTTAAAGAGTCACAGTCTGGCTGAAGATGTTAAACTTAACGCTCATAGGAGGCACCCCAAAGCATATCCTTTTTATTTCCTGTTTGTTTTATTTTTCTGTTGGTTATTTTTGGTTTCGTTTTGTTTTCCCTTTGTTACTTTAGTGTTTTAATTTTCAAGAACAAGTGTGCTTCAGTTCAAGTTTGGGGGTGTGCTATGAGCTATGTGATAAGTGCCAAATATTGCATATTTGGACCCCTTTATTTACATTAGTTAATCCTTTAGCTGTGTCGTTATTTAATATTTTGTGTTAGTTTTGTGTTTTTAGTATTTTGTAGGTCCTTGAAGAAAAATTGCAGCTTTAAAGGGAAAAATGCAAAGTTTGGAAGAAAGAATACTTTGAGAAGACCTAGATTGTGTGGTTAAGTCTAACCAAATCCAAGAAAAGGTTAAATCAGATTAAAGTTCAGATTGGATAAGATTTCGGATCGAATTCAAATTCAGATTTTGTACATGTCTTAGTATTTTGACCATAACTCTCCGCTCAAATATCGGATTGAAGTGATTCAAACGGCATTGGAAAGATAGCTCAAAATACTACAATTTGTTGTGAAATAGGATATTCGTAATTCACACGGTTTCTATGACAAAATCGCCCCACAATTAAAGGACACAAATCTGGACGAATCCTATTCCGATTTCAGACTTCTATTTTGACTGGGAGACAGACCTTCGAATTATCTAGGTTTACTTGGGCTTCTAGGACTTCCCTAAGCCTATAAATAGACTTCTTTGCATTCAAGAAAAGTGACACAATCCCAGAGAGCAAAATTCTTTTGTTTAGTTTTTCTTTAGGTTTAGGTTTAGGTTTAGATTTTATTTTTATGTGGAGCTAAATTCTCCAACTAAGGTTGGGGATGAAGCCTCACCGATGAAGAACAACATCACTTTTATGTAAGTTTTTATTATTCTGATTTTATTGGGTTTTATATTTCAATTGTTTTACTTCTAATCAATTGTATGGAGTGATTCTTGGATATCTCTTATGATTCAAGGATACATGTCATGATTTGAGATAATTTCATATGATTGATTGCTTGGATTTTAACTCATAAAAATTGGATATCCCTTGTGATTTGTTCTACGGATACATCTGGTGTTGTGTTTCAATTGAATTTGGATTTCTTTTGTGATTTGGTCAATGAATGGATACATGGGATGGTTTTGATTAATTCTTTGAAGCGTAGTAAAACATATCTATGGTTTAATTTGTGAGAAGTTCGGATTAATATTGATGAACATAAAGTATGTAGTTATGATTTGGTGAGTGTGAATTCCCAAACCTTAGTACATTTATCCTTAGATTTACTTATTTTATTTAGTTTATGTTTATCCTTTAATTTTCAAAACTCAAAAATCAAAACCTTTTTGGAACTAGATTAGGATTTAATTAGTTTAGATATAAATTGCTCTTTCAAAAATACAATTCTCTGTGGGATCGACCTCGCACTTGCAATCCATTAAACTACAATTGATTCGTGCACTTGCGAGTTAAATAAATTTGCACAACAAGTTTTTGGCGCTGTTGCCGGGGAATTGTTCAATTTTTGAAACCAATTTATTTCTAAATTAGTTTTATTCTTCTACTAGTTATAATTAGGATTTTATTTTTTTGCAATTTGTTTTGTTTTATTCGTGTTACTAATAAAAAATTAAAAAAAAAAAAAAATTTCTTGTTGTGTTTTTTTTTTTTTTTTTTGGCTTGTTTTATAGTTCTGCCGCAATACCTTCCGCACATTAGCGCGATCGAGCGCACGCACAGCAAAGGCAACAATTGCAGCAGTTCCGTAGATCTTTGCCAAAAATTTATTTTTGGTCCTTTTTGTGAGTTTTTGAATTTTAGTTTTATTTGTTTAGGTAGTTAGTCGTTTTTTTTTTTAGTTTATTTTATTTAAAAAAAAAAAAATTAAAATGGTTAATGTTTTATGTGGGATATTTGCATGCTAAAAAGTGAGGGGAAGCATGAATTTTCATTTTAATGATCTTAATGCCTCTCCTAGTTATAGGACACCAGCTCCTACCAACTACCATCAAAAATTTTACCCACATAAACCATGTTCATATTGTTTCAATCCTTATCATGAGGAAAACAATTGTCCAGATTTGCGAACTGAGCTCGATGACTTATGGGACAAATTAGACCAAATCAGAGCAGCTAGATCTAACTTTTCATATGAACAAATGAACACCAGTTTCTCCAGCCTGGGGTTTGATTCAAATTCCCATTATTACAACCCGGACTGGAGTAACCAATTTGATTTCTCAGGATTAGCTCAAACTACAGGAAATTATGCTCACCAATTTGATGAATTGCACCATTCAGAATATCCGCAGTTCAATCATCAAGCTCAACCCCCCTGTTTATCAATCTACCACTCAAGTGCCACAGCCTACACCACAATCATCACTGGAATACATGATGAAAACATTAATAGAAAAAATCGACCAGTCCAACTCCCAAGCTATACAAGAGCTCAAGAATTCCAACTCCCAAGCTATACAAGAGCTAAAAGGTTTTACCAATCAAGCTGTACAGGAGCTGAGGAATTCCAACATGGCTAATGGTAGAGACATACAAGAACTTAAGCAGGCCATGGCCAAGATAGAAGGACAGATCGGTCATCTAGTTGCTGACTTCAACAGAATAGAGAAAGAAGAGCTTCAAAGTCAGCTGATGGCTGAAAGGCACTACATGATGGATGAGGATGATTCCGAAAATTCTTATCATGAGCATGCCCAAGTCACCATCACACTTGAGAGTGAGGAAATTGTGGATAACAAAGAGGAGGAAGAGAAAGATGAGCAAGTTGAGCACTTTGAGCAAGTTGAGCACCATGAAAATAGTGAACCCCCAATGGATCCTAATCTGCCCAGTGACATGGAAGTGAGTACTGAAGCTCCTGCCTGCATCATTGTCTCTCTTTTAGACATATCAAGAGCCCAAAGCTTCATTGCCTAAATGTCTCAAAGAGCCATCTTGTGTCAAGATACTCAAGGACTTGTGCACACAAGCACACAAATCTAGGAACCACTTTCCTAAAAAGATCCTCCAAAGCAAGAAATTCTACATAAGATGGCGAAATATCCTTCCAAAGGAGTATGAAGTTTTGAAGAAGAAGGGGTGGAAGGGATTGGTTGGACATCCGCATGATAGGGGAAATCACTGTAAAGTTTTCTCCTCCAGTTTATTTTTTGCACTTCACTCCAAAAATTCTTTCTTTCCTTTTTCATTACATGTTAATTTTATTTGTTTTTGTTTCTAACAGCAATTAATCTTTTGATATTGTTTCTATGAAAAAATATTGCTGTTAGTTTTTGTTGACAGGTGTTTTGGTGTTTAAGTTTGGGGGACGCCCTAGCCTTGTTCACACTCAGATTTCCTTACTTCCGGTAATGTATTTCTATACTACATATTGAGGGCAATGTGTAATTAAAGTTTGGGGGTATGGAAAAACACTTTGTCTATTTATTTTTGTTCTTATTTGTTTATTTGTATTTGTCTTTTTGTGTTAAAAAATTTGAAAAAAATAAAAATAAATTATGCTATGTTTTTGTCAAGTTTGAGTTAAACTGTGACTGTGGTTTGCATTTCATTAGCTTGCTTAAAGGGTTGAACAAATTATTATGTCATTAGGAGTCTGAGTCCCTTGATTTATTTTTGGGTAAAAGAGATTTCACTTGTTTTGAGATAAATTTTCATGAGCACATTAGCATGTTTTTTGTGAGGTATGATGTTTGAGCTTAGGCTTGTTTTCTTTGAGATTTGTTGGATGACCTATTGATGAATAACCATTGGCTTGCAAGATATAAAAAATAAAAATAAATAAAAAAATAAATAAAAAAGAGAAGGAAAAAGAAAAGAAAGATCATGTTGAGTTTTTCATTGAGTAACCGGACCTTTTGCCTCATTAAGCATTGAGTGTTCGCGTCAAAAGGTGTGAAGTTCAGTGTTGATTTATGATATGGCTAGTCTGGCTTCATAGCCTTTTTGACTTAAGTTAATAAGCCCTTAGGGATGTTCTACATCTAGTGCCCTAAAGCTACCTGGCTTGGGAATCATTGGCCTAACACTTGTTACATGAGTCAATTAGAAAGCTTAAGGGAGTTAGACATTGCAGAGCCTGTTTAAAAAAAGAAAAAAAAATGCATATCTTGCCTTGGTTGTTTCATTTGTTAGGGATTCTTTCAAATTTTATGGAACTTATCTTGAGTTTAAACTAAAAGCTTCATGATTATGTGCTAATTACACTTTACACATTTCAGAACATATGAGGTCTTAATTGTCCATTTATGAGTAATTTGATTTTGGATTTCCTTTTGATTGTTATGATGGTGTTTGTCTTTTTAAGTTTGCTCATGAATAAGAACCATGGTTTATGTGAAACTTCTTTCTTGTTAACAGCATAGTGCACAATGTTTGTGGGTATTATTCCTGTTAAGCCCTCACGAGACTTTACTCGTCCACTAAGGATGCCTAGGGGTTTAAAAGGCTTGTTGCATATGCTAAATGCAATCGTCTCTCCCACGAAAGAGGATTTATGTTTCTTGCTTTCATTTTATTTTTCGTTTTCTTTTGCTAAGGGCCTAGCAAAATGTACGTTTGAGGGTGTTTGATAAGTGCCAAATATTGCATATTTGGACCCCTTTATTTACATTAGTTAATCCTTTAGCTGTGTAGTTATTTAATATTTTGTGTTAGTTTTGTGTTTTTAGTATTTTGTAGGTCATTGAAGAAAAACTGCAGCTTTAAAGGAAAAAATGCAAAGTTTGGAAGAAAGAATACTTTGAGAAGACCTAGATTGTGTGGTTAAGTCTAACCAAATCCAAGAAAAGGTTAAATCAGATTAAAGTTCAGATTGGATAAGATTTCGGATCGGATTCAAATTCAGATTTTGCACATGTCTTAGTATTTTGACCATAACTCTCCGCTCAAATATCGGATTGAAGTGATTCAAACGGAATTGGAAAGATAGCTCAAAATACTACAATTTGTTGTGAAATAGGATATTCGTAATTCAGACGGTTTCTATGCCAAAATCGCCCCACAATTAAAGGATACAAATTTGGACGAATCCTATTCCGATTTCAGACTTCTATTTTGACTGGGAGACAGACCTTTGAATTATCTAGGTTTACTTGGGCTTCTAGGACTTCCCTAAGCCTATAAATAGACTTCTTTGCATTCAAGAAAAGTGACACAATCCCAGAGAGCAAAATTCTTTTGTTTAGTTTTTCTTTAGGTTTAGGTTTAGGTTTAGATTGTATTTTTATGTGGAGCTAAATTCCCAACTAAGGTTGGGGATGAAGCCTCACCGATGAAGAACAACATCACTTTTATGTAAATTTTTATTATTTTGATTTTATTGGGTTTTATATTTCAATTGTTTTACTTCTAATCAATTGTATGAAGTGATTCTTGGATATCTCTTGTGATTCAAGGATACATGTCATGATTTGAGATAATTTCATATGATTGATTGCTTGGATTTTAACTCATAAAAATTGGATATCCCTTGTGATTTGTTCTACGGATACATCTAGTGTTTCAATTGAATTTGGATTCCTTTTGTGATTTGGTCAATGAATGGATACATGGGATGGTTTTGATTAATTCTTTGAAGCATAGTAAAACATATCTATGATTTAATTTGTGAGAACTTTGGATTAATATTGATGAACATAAAGTATGTTGTTATGATTTGGTGAGTGTGAATTCCCAAACCTTAGTACATTTATCCTTAGATTTACTTATTTTATTTAGTTTATGTTTATCCTTTAATTTTCAAAACTCAAAAATCAAAACCCTTTTGGAACTAGATTATGATTTAATTAGTTTAGATATAAATTGCTCTTTCAAAAATACAATTCTCTGTGGGATCGACCTCGCACTTGCAATCCATTAAACTACAATTGATTCGTGCACTTGCGAGTTAAATAAATTTGCACAACACTATTCCTTTCCAAACATGTCATCCATCTCTCAGGTAAGAACTTTCCATGTTATACACACATTGGGGACAATGTGTAATTTATGTATGGGGGTGTGGGAGACACTTACACACACTTTGTCCCATTTTTGAAAAAGAAAAATATATATATATTTCATGTTGTCTTAAAATTTTGAACACATGATCTAATGATAGGATTTTTTTTTTCAATTTGGTTACTTGCTTTTGGCAATTGAGAATTTATATGTTCGAACTAATCTACACAAGTATATTAGCACATAATTTGTGGGGTATGACATGAAAGTCTGATGTGTGTGTTTCTATGTCTTGGGTGAAACTGGATGGCTTATTAGATGGATACTTTGACATATTTATATATATAAAAAGAGAAAAAGAGTATAGAAAAAAGAAAAAGAAAAAAATGAAGATCATTGATAAGCTTTTCACTAAGTAACTAGACTTCTTGTCTCAAAGCATTGAGTGTTCACGTCAAAAGATGAAGAATTTTGATTTGGTTAATGTCATGGTTAGTTTAGTTTTGTAGCCTTTTTGACTCGAGTTAGTAAGTCTTTAGGGGCGTTTTATACCTAATGCCCTAAAACCATTTGGTTTGGGAGTCATTGACTTAACACTCGTTACATGGGTCAATTAGAAAGCTTAAGGGAACCAAACATTGTATAGCCTGACTAAAAAAAAAAAAAAAAGGAGAAAGAAAAAGAAAAGTTATGCTATAGTTATTCATTCTAATGAGGATTTTAGTGAACTTTGAGATATTGAGACATTGCACATTGGAAATAATTAGAAGCTTCATATTTATGTGCTAGTTTACTTTACACTGTTTCAAACTTGTGATGCCTTACCTTGTCTTTTGAAAGTAATTAGACTTTAAAATTTTAATTCATTGTGAAGATGAAGTTTATCTTTTTAAGCTTGCTAATGAATGAGAATCATGGTTTTGAGTGACACTTGAATTGTTGAATAGCATGATTTTTTGCATAATGTTTGTAGGTATCATTTCTAGAAAATCCTCACGAGATTTCACTCGTCCTTTAGGGAATTCTTATGGGTTTAAAAGGCTTGTAGCATGTGCTAAATGCAATCGTACATCCCACGAAAGATGGATTTATCGTTTTGTGTTTTTTTTTATTTTTATTTTGTTTTTAGTTTTGTATTGCTAAGGGACTAGCAAAATGTAAGTTTGGGGGTGTGTTAAGTGCCAAAATATTCATATTTTAGCTTTTAAACTTATATGTGTTAATTCCTTAAGTGTTGTTAATTTATGCTATTTTAGTTCTTTTATGTGTTTTTCATGCTTTTGTAGGCTTTTGGATGGAAAGGAAGTAAATCTGGAAGATTTAGGCTCAAAGAGAAAATTTGGGAAAAGTTGGAGTTTCTGGTAGTGCGATCGATTGCAGGAGACCTGTGATCGAGCGCACACAGGCTATGATCGATCGCATCCGCGCGCTGGAGAACAATGAGTTGCGGCCAGACTCCCTTTCCTTCCATATTAGGGTTTTCCAAGTCCCACTTGTAATAAGACTAAACCCTACGAATTTTCTAGGTTTACTAGTGTGTCAAAGACTTTTAAAAGCCTATAAATAGACATCTAAACCCTGAGAATAATTGATAAGTACCAAAATATTTATATTTTAGCCCTTAAACTTATATTTGTTAATTCCTTAGTTTTGTTAGTTTATGCTATTTTATTTCTTTTTTGTATTTTCTTTGTTTTATAGGTTTTTGGAAGAAAAGAAAGCATTTATGGAAAAGTTCCAAGCTTAAAGGGCAAATTGGAAAGAGCTAGAAGATATGGTTAAGCTTAACCAATTATAATAGAGGACCTATATGATGTAATTAAGTTTAATCAAATAAATGAAATGATTAAATTGGAATTGCTCAAATTGGAGTCAAAATCGGATGGGATTCAAAATTGGATTCTGCATATGTCTCGGTATTTTGACCATAACTTTTAGCTTAAATATCCAATTGAGGTGATTTAAGCGGCATTGGAAAGCTAACTCAAAATTCTACAAATCGTTGTGAAGTAGTATTTTCCTAATTTGGAGCGCCGCTATAGGAACGCGATTCTGGACGAATCCTATTCTGATTTGGACTTAGGTTTTCTTTATCCTAATTGGACTAGGACTTAAATCTTCGAATTTCCTAGGATTACTAAGGCTTTTAGGACTCTCCTAAGCCCTATAAATAGACCTTTAAGCCACACAATTTAATAGACAATTTCAAGGATACAACTTTGGGGAGAGGAATTGGAGGCTACTTCTAGGAGCGGTTTTCGGTTCTTTCTTTTCCTTTTCTTTTTAGTTTTATTTTAATTATGTGTAACTAACTCTTAAGAAGGGCTAGATTGAACCCATAATTATGTTTATTTAATATTTCAATATTGTCACCTTTTTGATAATCATATTGTGTTGCTTAACTTGATTAAGTCCTGTTTTCTTGAATTCTTCATATGTATGTGATTGTCCATTATATGCATGTGGTATGAATTAGTTAATTAAATCAATTTAAATGATCGAGTCTTGGGTTTAATAAGAGTAACAAAAGAAATCTACACTGGGTTCTTGAGTTAATCAACATGGGGAACCGGGAGTAGACACCCATGCACTAGATCTCATGTGTTTGTTGATTTCCATAGATTTATGCTTTCTTAAAGAATAACTTAGTAGACACCCATGCTAAATCCCTTAAGAATGAAAAGAATTAGAGTAGACACCCATGCCTAATTCGCTACTTAGGAAAATCAATGGCCTAAGGAGTAGATACTCATACCCTTAGGTTGGCAAACACTAAGTATTCATAATATGATTGGATCATTGGCATATTGTTATATTATCTAAATATGATTAGTGGTGGATATCATAGCCTTGCCTTTACCTTTTTCATTTATCTTTATATGTTTTTATTTCTTTTTCACAATATCAATTCAGTAACAATTTGATATTTTAATCAATTCTAAATAAAATCAACAATCCCCGTGGGATCGATCTTGTATTTGCTGCACTATACTATCGTTTGATCTTGTGCACTTACGAGTAAAACGCACTAAATATTATCTATTAATTTATGTAGTATTTGGCACAACAAGCTTTTGGTGCCGTTGCCGGGGATTGTTTGATTTTGTTTCGAATTTTTTTCCCTTAGTTTATTTTTGTTTTAATTTAGTTTTCTATTTTCTGTTTTTCCGCAGTTACCTTTTTGCCTCCGGAGGTGTGCTCGAGCTCCCATTCCAGGGCGATCGAGCGCACCTGACGATGCAATCGATCGCACATCCGGACAGCAGCACGGAAATTGTGTTAATTATTGATCTGATTTATTTATTTTATTTTTGTTTTTATTTTTGTTTTGTTATTTAATTTTCTTTTTGTTTTAATTATGTTGAGAAACACTACACCTCCGACACGAAGACCTATGAAAAGTTCATTCAGTCCCCAGATCCTGAACCAGCTAACATGCATTAATTTCTAGCCCATTGTGCAGAGCAGTTACGATTTATCTCCGCTGCTCAATATGAGTCCACACTATAAATGCACACCTACAGAGAACCCATATTGGCATAGTCGAGAATTCAGTGATCTCTGCAGGACTCAAAATGTTCAGGGTTTAACTCCAGAAGAAATCAGGTTAATCCTCTTCTCTTTTTCTTTAAAAGATAATGCTAAGATATGGTACAATTCTTTGGCCACAGGTTCTATTCATACTTGGGATGAGATGGCCACAAAGTTCTTAAAGAAATTTTTCCCAGCCCAAAAGACAAGGCAATTGAGAAGGAAAATTATGACTTTCCAGCAAAGAGATGGAGACCTTTTCTTCGAGGCATGGGAACACTTTAATGAGCTACTTCTCAGATGCCCTGATCACCATATATCTCAAGACGATCAGGTATTGGCATTCTATGAGGGTTTAAATGATCCTAACAAGAGTCTTGTAGATTTAGCTTGTGGTTACATGTTGATGGACAAAAGCGGCGAGGAAGCCATAGAACTCTTTGAGACCTTAAGTGAGAACTCCCAACAATTCCCATTTAAAGGGAGACAAGGACTCAAAGGAAAAGGCATATATGAAGAGAGCACCAATGGAGGAATTCAGGCTCAAATGACTGCCATGGAGAAAAAGCTGGACATGCTCATGAAAGCTATGACTAATCATAGCAGTGCTCCTGTTCAACAAGTTACACAAGCCGAGGTACGTGCCATATGTTCCCATATTGACAACACCACTAAGACTTGTCCCATGTTTTCAATTGTGGATCAGGAGTCATCTCTCATCAAGTTGTCCCAACATTATCATGAAGAGGAGCCATCTCCCATCTATTGGCCTTCACAACACCAAGAAGGGGAGCCATCTCCGCAGTTCCATTGTCAATCATACTCCTTTCTTAGCTACAATGAAGCCAATATGCAACTATTGGAATACGTTGCCAAGATAGAAGCTCATGAAGAGGAGCCACCTCTCATCAATTGGCCTCAACAATACCAAGAAGAAGAGTGTCAAAATTAGTTTGTTGCCAATCCTAATGAACAATACATGGAGGAAGAGTGCACTTACCATCATGAGCAAGCAATTACCACATTAAGGAGTGAAGAAGCGGTTGAAAATCAAGGGGAAAAGAGGAAGGAGGAGCAAACGGAGATTCTAGAGGAACCACATATGGAAAAGGAAGAGAGCACTGAGACTTTTTCAACATCAGCTCCTATTCCTGAATTACCAAGAGTCCAAGAGAGAAGTCATCTGGGGTTATGTGATGAGCAAATTGAGGACATCAAGATAGAAAAGCTCCATGAGTTTTCTTCTTATTTTATTCTAGTTCATGATTCCCTTTCGGATGAGAAACTATTTGAGAAGACTCAGAATGGTCTACCCCAATCTACAGACAATTGGAATCCCCCTGCTATAGGAAAAATTTATTCTCTGTGGTGCAAGAGAAGAAAAGATTGGTACTTCAAGTTTAAGAGGAGGACAATGGTCTGGAAGACATTAAACTTAGCGCTCATGGGAGACACCCACAACATATCTTTTTTATTTCCTTGTTTGTTTGTTTTTATTTTATTTTTATTTTTATTAGTTTCCTTTTGTTTCCGTTGTTACTTTAGTGTTTTGTTTTGCAAGGATAAGGGTGCTTTAGTTGAAGTTTGGGGGTGTGCTATGAGCCATGCTATTCTAGACAAGTTCGTCCATCTCTCGGGTAAGATACTTTCCATGTTATACACACATTGGGGACAATGTGTAATTTAGGTTTGGGGGTATGGGAGACACTTTACACACACTTTGTCCCATTTTTGAAAAGAAAAAAAAAATGCATATTCATGTTGTCTTAAAATTTTGGTAGATCTAAAAAAAAAATTGTGATTTGATTTCATTGGTGAGCTTAAAATTTTGAACACATGATCTGATGATAGGATTTTTCAGTTTGGTTACTTGCTTTTAGCAATTGAGAATTCACATGTTTGATCTAATCTACACAAGCACATTAGCACATAATTTGTGGGGTATGACATGAAAGTCTGATGTGTGTGTTTCTATGTTTTGAGTGAAACTTGATGACTTATTAGATGGATACTTTGGCATATATATATATATATATATATATATATATATATATATATATATATATATAAAATTATCATTGATGAGCTTTTTACTAAGTAACTGGACCTCTTGCCTCAAAGCATTGAGTGTTCACGTCAAAAGGTGAATAATTTTGATTTGGTTAATGTCATGGTTAGTTTGATTTCGTAGTCTTTTTGACTTGAGTTAGTAAGTTATAGGAGTCTCTATACACCTAATGCCCTAAAACCATTTGGTTTGGGAGTTATTGACTTAACACTCGTTACATGGGTCAATTAGAAAGCTTAAAGGAACCAAACATTGCACAGCCTGACCAAAAAAAAAAAAAAAAAAAAAAAGGGAAAAAGAAAAGTTATGCCATAGATATTCATTCTAATGGAAATTTCAGTGAACTTTGAGATATTGAGACATTGCACATTGTAAATAATTGAAAGCTTCATATTTATGTGCTAGTTCACTTTACACTATTTCAAACTTGTTATGCCTTAGCATGTCTTTTGTAAGTAATTAAACTTTAAAATTCCAATTCAGTGTGAAGATGAAGTTTATCTTTTTAAGCTTGCTAATGAATGAAAATCATGATCTTGAGTGATACCTTAATTTTGGATAATATGATCTTGTGCATAATGTTTGTGGGAAACATTTATGAAAAACCCTCACGAGACTTTACTCGTCCTCTAGGGAATTCCTAGGGGTTTAAAAGAATTGTTCATATGCTAAATGCAATTGTACATCCCACGAAAGATGAATTTATCTTTTTGTTTTGTGTTTTTCATTTTGTTTTTAGTTTAGTATTGCTAAGGGACTAGCAATATGTAAGTTTGGGGGTGTGATAAGTACCAAAATTTTCATATTTTAGCCCTTAAACTTATATTTGTTCATTCCTTAGTTTTGTTAGTTTATGCTATTTTTTATTTTATTTTATTTTTTTTTGTATTTTCTTTGTTTTATAGGTTTTTGGAAGAAAAGAAAACGTTTCCAAAAAAGTTCCAAGCATAAAGGGCAAATTGGGAAGATCTAGAAGATATGGTTAAGCTTAACTAATCATAATAAAGGACCTATATGATGTGATTAAGTTTAATCAAATAAAGGAAATGAGTAAATCGAAATTTCTCAAATTAGAGTCAAAATCGGATTGGATTCAAAATTGGATTTTGCATACATCTCGGTATTTTCACCATAACTTTCATCTCAACTATCCAATTGAGGTGATTCAAGTGGCTGGAAATTGAACTCAAAATTCTACAAATCATTGTGAAATAGTATTTTCCTAATTCGGAGCGCTGCTATGCCAAAATTACCCGGCAAGATGAATTGGACTTAGGTTTCCTTTATCCTAACTGGACTAGGACTTAAATCTCCGAATTTTCTAGGATTACTAGGGCTTCTAGGACTCTCCTAAGCCTTATAAATAGACCTCTAAGCCTCACAATTTAGTAGACAATTTCAAATAGACAACTTTGGGGAGAGGAATTGGAGGCTACTTCTAGGAGCGGTTTTCAGTTCTTTCTTTCCCTTTTCTTTTTAGTTTTATTTTAATTATGTGTAACTAACTCTTAAGAAGGGCTAGATTGAAGCCCTAATTATGTTTATTTAATATTTCAATATTGACGCCTTTGTGATAATCATATTGTGTTGCTTAACTTAATTAATTCATGTATTCTTTAATTCCTCATATACATGTGATTGACCATTATATGCATGTGGTATGGATTAGTTAATTAAATCAATTTGGATGATTGAGTCCTAGGTTTAATAAGAGTAACAAAAGAAATCCACACCAGGTTCTTGGGTTAATCAACACGGGGAACCGGGAATAGACACCCATGCCCTAGGCCTCATGTGTTTGTCGATTTCCATAGATTTATGCTTTCTTAAAGAATAACTTAGCAGACACCCATGCTAAATCTTTTAAGAAAGAAAAGAATTAGAGTAGACACCTATGCCTAATTCGTTGCTTAGAAAAATCAATAGCTTAAGGAGTAGACACCTATACCCTTACGTTGGCAAACATTAAGTATTAATAATATGATTGGATCATTGGCATATTGTTATATTATCTAAATATGATTAGTGGTGGATATGAAAGCCCTGCCTTTACCTTTTTCATTTATCTTTATATCTTTTTATTTCTTTTTCACAATATCAATTCAGTGACAATTTGATATTTTAATCAATTCTAAATAAAATCAACAATCCTCGTGGGATCAATTTCGTACTTGCTGCGCTATACTATCGTTTGATCTTGAGCACTTGCGAGTAAAACGTACTAAATATTATCTATTAATTTAGGTTGTATTTGGCACAACAATAGTCATCCTTGAATAGATACAACTTTGGGGAGAGGAATTGGAGGCTACTTCTAGGAGCGGTTTCCGGTTCTTCCTTTCCCTTTTCTTTTTAGTTATATTTTAATTATGTATAACTAACTCTTAAGGATGACTAGATTGAAGCCCTAATTATGTTTATTTAATATTTCAATATTGGCGCCTTTGTGATAATCATATTGTGTTACTTAACTTGATTAATTCCTGTTTTCTTGAATTCCTCATATGCATGTGATTGGCCATTATATGCATGTGGTACGGATTAGTTAATTAAATCAATTTGAATGAACGAGTCTTGGGTTTAATAAGAGTAACAATAGAAATCTACACTGGATTCTTGGTTTAATCGACATGGAAAACCAGGAGTATGCATCCATGCCCTAGGTTCCCCGTGTTTGTCAATTTTCATACATTTATGATTTCTTAAAGAACAACTTAGTATACACCCATGCTAAATCCTTTGAGAAAGAGAAGAGTTAGAGTATACACCCATACCTAACTTGTTGCATAGGGAAATCAATAGCTTAAGAAGTATACACCCATGCCCTTAGGTTGGCAAACATTAGGTATTCATAATATGATTGGATCATTGGCATATTGTTATATTATTTGAGCATGATTAGTGGTGGATATCAAAGTCCTACCTTTACCTTTATCTTTATCTTTATTTATTTTCCTTAGTATTAATATCAATCTCGTGACAATTTTGATATTTTAATTAATTTTAAATAAAATCAACAATCCTCGTGGGATCGATCTTGTACTTGTTGCACTATACTATCGTTTGATCTTGTGCACTTGCGAGTAAAACGTATCAAGTATTTGCTTATTAGTTTAGGTGGGTATTTGGCACAACAGGCGGACGTACGGCCACGAGACCAGACGTACGGCCATGAGACGAAACGTACGAGCCTTCTAGCCGGACGTACGGCCACGAGCTCGGACATATGGTCAGAAGTGATTCAGGGAACGCCACTTTGGCTAGTCATCTGATAGATTCTGATTTCATGTTCTAGGTTCGTATTTGTTGGATTTAGAACTAATGATAGGTATTTTCTCAGTATTCGAGGTTATGCTTGAGGAAATTTTACGAAGAAGCCTTACAACCTAGGTGACTATAAACTCACATGGATGCTTGTTGTTACTTTTCCCGCATTGCATGTCTATTATATATATATATATATATATATCCTTGGATTATGAAATGGCAATATATCCATACAGAAGACAAGATCCAACGACATTGGTATGCCAAATGGTGGGATAAATGCTCACTAGTTGACTCCATTGTCATTTCTGTTAAAGAATTGGCTCAAGCCCCAAAGGCTCTTACTTTGCTCTAGAATAAATCCCCTCTCTTAATAACCCCCAGTACTTTCACCACTTCCCCAACGGAAGAAAAGATTAAACCACCTGATTCTTCTCCCACTACTTCATCTAGTTCTTCAAAGAAGAAAGAAAAGATTAAAGCTCTCCTTGCTGCTCTTGATGATAATTCTGATGACGATGATGAAGAAGAAAAATTTGAAGCATCGTCTCAAAGTCCTGTTCAGATTCCCCCATATTTTGAAGATTCACAAGATTATTATCCCTATCTAGGGATAGAAGATTTATAATTGGTCTCATAACGGCTACTTTCTCAGATTTCAGATTGGCTTATAACAGCCTTTTCTCTCTAGACTTCAAGAATGGCCTCATAACGGCTCTTGGTTCTCAGATTTCAGACTGCCTCCATAACGGCTAATTATTATTCAGATTTGCAGACTGGCTCATAACGGCTGGTTTCTCCCCTCTTCAAGAATTTTCTCAAAGATTTCTCCAGATTACTATTCATCACTATTTGAAGATTACTGTTCCTACTCACTATTCATATTTTGTCTGCTGACACTACAGTGCCGACAGTTACTATTCAAGATTGACAACTTTTACTGTTCCAGATTGGCGCCGACTCTACAGTGCGCATGCTTTACTGCTTACTTTTGACTGTGGACTACACAGTACTGCAAAATCTGCTTTTCACTATTTGCTCCATGATTGTATTTTGTTTTATTTCTTGTAAGTTGCCTATATAACGGCACCCCTCTCCCCATTGTAAGGCAGAAGCTTATTACTGGAGAAGCTTATTACCCATTGCTTCAGAAGCTCTCTACCCTTTTCCCTGCTTTCTTATTTCGATTTCTTCTTGTATCTCCTCCTCTTCTATCACTTACTTATGTAAGTCCTATCACTTACTTTTGTAAGATATTTTATCAATATTACTTTCAAGTTTTGATTTCAACTTCTCAACTAATTTTAATTTCAGTTCTTTAATCTTATTATACTATTGTCATTACCGCTTCATGGCTAGTTTTACTGCTTTGATTTAAATGTTCTTTTGCATAACTATCATCTTCCCCTACTACCCTGCATTATTTTGCATATTGCGCTTCCTCCCCCTCCGTTTTGGTATCAGAGCCATAAGAGTTGTGATCTCTTTGCTGCCTTGATGTACACCCTGCTCTCTCTTGACCTCCCTGTGTCTCGTCTTGCTTTTGATCTTTCTGAGTATTTACTCCCTGTTGACCTTTCTCTATGTAGAGCTCCTAGTTGTTAAACGGTAGTCCACCACCCTGTCAGTTCAGTTTGCAAGGTATCTGTAAGTCCAGTTGAAAACCTAGGGTTGGCATGTTAGGGCGTGAAGAAGGAATTGTGTGTTAGGCCAAGGGTATGTGTGGATAGTTTTGCGTCTAGGAAGGACATGCTTAGGAAGTTTGCCTTGTGAGTGAGTACCTAGGATGAGATTCCGTAAGCCGATGCCCAGTGAGTGATTTTGTGTGTAGTTTGTGTATCAAAATGTGGAGATCTAATTCTTCTGTTAGCTCTAGTTCTAGCTTACCACCTGACGTGGTTAATTTCGAACAATTTTCTGTTGAAGGTGATGATAATTTTAAATTTGATAAATGGAACATCCCCAAGCTTTCTGCTAAAGATGTTTACACTACTTTTTGGTTAAAATCTTTTAAAACTGAATATTCTGTCAAAACTGTTGAACAAACATTTGCTATTTCAGGTAATAATCAGACTATTACCTTGTTTAATAAGAAATTTATTAATGATTCTCTTGCTAAAAGTTACAAATTTCTGTATATTGGTTCTGTTCAAGTTGCAGTCAAGCCTTTGACTCGACTTGGTATCAATGCTTCTGTTTTGTTATGTTTGCGTGATGCTAGATTTGTTGATTTTCGTACCAACATTCTTAGTATGATTCAGTCTTCTCTGTTTAATAGTCCTGTTCATTTTGATGTTTTCCCTCATATTTCTCTTGCTTTAAATGATGTTCATATTCTTAAAGCTTTAATTTTGAATATTCTTACTTCTGGTTATAATATGGAAGAAGGTAGCAGACCTCTTGCTATCATCTACCGTATTTATTATAAATTGATGAAAACAAATCTAGATCCACAAGCTGTGATCAAGAATCCAGGTGAATCTACTTTGTTAATTCAAAGTTCTATTCATAATGCTAATATTAAAACTCCGAAAATGATTCGATGGGATGAGATTGACCTCCCCAACGAATGGCTTTTGGAAAATGTTACAAAACCTTCTCGAGTAGTGAATGATGCCTCTAATCTTGATTACATCCAACAATACCTGGATGGATGTGTTAAAATCAATTTTTCTGATTTAGGACTTTCAAGTAGAATTGAAAGACCTCTTTTGGTTAACGAACGAAGGAATTCTTTTGTTGGTTCCACAACCACAAAAGGACTTCGAAGTTGTGATAAGGATGTGGATGAGTCTCTTAATCCTCCTCCTCTTTATCCTACAGTTAACCCTGATTTGAAACTTAAAGGAATTTCTACTGATTCCCAAGTTTCCTCTGCCTATTACTCTACTAGAAATCATCCTCCAACGGATGATGAAGGTGGATCTATTTCTCCTTTTGCTTCTGATTTTAATGCTCCTCTTCCCACTGATCATTCTCATCAGTGTAATGTTATTACTGCTCCCATTAAAGATTTCTTTTCTATTATTGATTGGCCAGCTTTGTCCAAGGATTTTAACTCAAAAGAAAATCGTGATTTACGGCATGCTTACCATGCCAAATATTTTGAAAAGGAACGAAATCTTATTAAAGTCAAATGGACTGAGATGATGATTGAGTCCCAAAAACATATTTTATTTTTTGATTAGCTTCAAAAACATTTCCCTGTCGATAATGTTTTGAATGTTGTCAAACAGAATTTTGTTAATGAAGATAAATCTGTTGTTAGATCTTCTCATCCTCCTCTTGAAATACTCTTCTTGAATGTAATAAAGTTATTGTTAAATGTTCCCCTTTCAAAACCCATGATAAATATCCTATTAATAACGATAGGAAAATTATCGAGCAAAATAATTTTGTTAATCAATCTCTTCATATTATAGGACAACAATTAGATCGTATTGAAGAGAAAATTCCCTCTCCCTCTACTGATTTAAGAATTTCTTCCACTCCTTCTAAGATTGAAAAGCCTCTGATTTCCCTTCCTGATCTAAAGAAATCTTCTGGTTTAAAAACTACTTCTCAAATGAACCTTGAGAAAGTAGACCAATTACTTTCTGAGTTAAAAACTACTCGTGCCAGTACTTCTGGACAGAATTTTGCTATTGAAAAAGCTTCCTCTTCTGATTCTGAAATTTCTCATGATTCTACTGATTCTGATATTAAGATTCTTGAAGAAAACTTTGGCAAGATTGACTTGGAGCCAAAACTCCAAAGGATCTTTGACGGATCCAGATCTTTCAATCCCACAAAGAATTTTTATCCAAAACCTACTCCTCCTGATTTACAATTTGAAGAAAGATTTCTCCAATCTCAATTTTCTGTTTCTGCTGATAAATTGTATGAATGGAATATTGATGGTTTGTCTGAGCAAGAACTGCTTAATAAGATGAATCATATGTCTATGGTTGCTAATGCCTATCTTACTAATCACAATAAAAGCCAAGCTGATATTGTGGATTTACTTGCTACTGGATTCTCTGGTACTCTTAGAAATTGGTGGGATAATTATCTCGCTGAATAGACAAGAAACCAGATCAGGACAGCAGTAAAGTGTAATGAAGACGGCGAACCCATTCTTAACGAAAATATGGGTGAACCTGATGGTGTTAATACTTTGATTTATACCATTATCAAAAATTTTGTTGGTACTCCTTCTAATATTACTTCTCGTATTTCTGATTATTTGAATAATCTTCGATGCCCTACTATGTCTGACTATAGATGGTATCAAGATGTTTTTCTTACTCGTGTTATGGTTAGACCTGACAGTCAAAAACCTTATTGGAAAGAAAACTTTATTGATGGATTGCCTTCATTATTTGCTCACAAAGTGAAAGATGAATTGATTAATTCTAATACTGGTCTCATTGATTACGAAAACTTGACTTATGGAGACTTATTCTCTACTGTCAAGAAACTTGGTATTAAAATGTGTATTGATCAGAAGATGATCAGACAACAGTTAAAGAACGCCAAGAAAGCTAAGTATGAAATGGGAAATTTTTGTGAACAGTTCGGATTGCCTCCTATTGCTCCCTCTCATAAGCATAGGAAGAAATCTGGCAAGGTTTTCATGAAATCACCCACTCCATATTACAATAGTCATAAGAAAAGAAAATTTAATAAACCTAACAAGAATTTTTCAAAAAATCCTAAAAAGAATAACGATTCTAAATTTGAAAAATATTTTTCGAAAAATAAATGTTTCAATTGTGGAGAAACAGGACACTATGCTGACACGTGCCCTAAACCTCCCAAAAAGATTAAAAAATAGATTAATGCTTTAGACATTGATGAAAACAATAAAGAAATTTTTTTTAGAATTTTTCAAAACAATGATTTTTCTGACTTTTCATCTGATAATGATTTTCTATCTTCAACTGATTCTGATTATCACTCTGCTTCCGAGATTTCTGAAAATTGTATTAAATTTGGTTGTGCTGATTCTTGATGCAATACAAAAACTTGTTCAGTTCTGACTAAATCAGAAGAACAAGAAGATTTACTTACTTTGATTTCAAAAATTGAAAACCCTGATTTGAAAGAAGAATATCTTAAAAAACTTAAAAAACTTATGGTAAAAGATTTTGAAAAACTTGTTAGCACTAAAATCTCTTTTGAGGATACTTTGAAACGATTTTCAAAACAAAAATCCAAAGTGGTTACTATCTCAGAGTTGCAGCATGAGATTAGTAACATCAAGAAAGATATTGTTAACTTGCAAAGTGACTAGCATATTGTAAAAACTGAGAACAAAGACTTACAACAAAAGCTTTTGCTTTTAAGTCTTAAAGAATGTTTTCTAGAAAATGTTTCTAATAATGAAAATGATAAAAAAATTGAGCATGATGATGAAGCTAAATCCAGCTATAATCCTCTTTCTAAAAAGATTGATTCTAAGGCTCTGGCCCTGAAACCAGAGTCTACTGTTGCTACTTCCCTACCTATTTCTTCTATTGCTATTACCAACAAATTTTCTCCCTTCAACCCTGGTTCCCAAGTTTCTTATTCAAGTACCCTTGCTTCTCCTTATGATCCCTTTGCTGATAATTCCCAAAGACCTCGAGCTACTTTCATTAGGTATGATAAGACGTCTGCCTATGTGACTCTTACTTATTCCCAGAATTTGTCTTTCATTGAAATGAATCGATCATCTTCTTCTAAATCTCCAGGAGATATTGCCCTCTCCTATTTTCTTCCTAATTTCCATTGGATTCCTGAACATCCTCAAAAGAATTTAGCATATTATTCTAGTATTTTACGTCAAACTGATTCCTTCTTTTTTAAGACTATTTTTTGCAAAATTAATCCTCAGAAATTACTTTTCCATAGTGTCTATTTTAAAAGAATTATTTCTGAAAAAGAATGGGGTGACCATCCCTCTGCTCCAAAATCCCTTAACGGATTCAACATTCCTTTTACGTATTATGATTATATTGAAGCCTGGTTTAAGTTTATGCTTTACCAAACCTCGAATTTTGATCATTCTTGGTTTATTAATTTTAATAAAAATTTCTGCGGAATTCTCCCTCTCTGGTTCTCCAGATGGTGGATGCAATTTGGCATTCTTCCTGAAATTCTCCCTCTCAAATTAATTGAAGCTTTCTAGAATTTTAAGGTTACTTACAAAGTTGATGCTTATGGTTCCAAGTTTCCCCCCATGCTACACTTTGTCAATATATATATATATATATCAAACATGCATATTTTTCAACTCTCTTGAAATACATTTTAGAACTACAATGAACTCTCTTTTGTGAAAACGTGTGTTGATTAATAAGATAACAATGAGGCTTGTAAAACTATGCATGTAAAAGACTGATAAGATTAATTGTATCGTATGACATGGTACACTGGTACGTGCGGGATAACGGCCATGGGCTTACTATACATATTAACTTTATTGTCAAATGTGTGTGTGTGGGCTTCGATCCAATGGTTTCATGACCAAGGCGCATCCATTCCCTAATGGATGGTCTCTATAGGATGGACATCATTAGTGGTGTGGGCCACCCGAGGTCGGACTCGGTCATGCCACTAATGGGATGGACGGTAGCGTACAATATCCGGGGCATCAATGTTGTATTACAGGTCACTTGGGACAGCGCCAACCTTGCTGAGAAGGGGTAATATCTCGGGTAGACTATACGGTTAAACTATTACTGTTACTCATAATTATATGCATATATTATATCTATATCACATCCATGATAAACTGTCATCTCATAATGTTGCATGTGCTTTATAAACAACTGAGTTCACCACTTAATGACGGGTACGTTATATGCTTTTATACTTACTAAGTCATTGGACTTACCCTTGTATTATTTCCCTTTTTTCTCTATATGTAAAACTATGCGGTTATAGATAGTTTAGCAGAAGATCGATACCGTAAAGCTTCTGGTTATTGTGGAAGATTTGATCTAGGAGATGCTTGAGGACTTACAACGAGCTTAAGTGGGTGCTCATGGTAATTAGTACGTTACGTTATGTTGTAGACTTAGAGCTTTTACGCATGTCTGCATGTTAAGGTATAGCATGAATCCCTTTCAAAGTTGATGATATGTATAGTATTTCAACTACTTTGATGTTCCTTGGTAGATGCTCTAGTTGTAATGATTAATGTTTATAGAATCTTTTTGTTTCTGCTGTTTAGTATCCTCTGTTTTGACGAGTAGAGGTCCCTGAGTCTTGTTCCGTGAGGGAAAGGCTGGGAGACGAATCATGGAATTAATTACCAGTTAATTAATTTTCGAGGTGTCATAGTTATGACCTATAAGGCATTAGTTTTTCCTGCATTAAAATACTTAGGCGATTGCCGTCGGAAGTATACCACTCTTTTATTAACTGAACAATACTTTTATGGTGTATTGACAGAGACAACATCTCTTTTAAATGTTTACTAAAACTGCATATTTATTTCTGCTTAAATTGGCTCAATCATACCTAATTGTGAGGTTTACTTACTACGTCGTTAGACTTACGCTGTTATTACCCTTTAGGAAGTTTGTCACTAGAACCCAAGAGTGGCATGGTTGCCACTACGGACCTTGCTTTAGAATCTTCATGTTGCTTTCAGGTTTGTTTTACATTATTATTAGTTGCTCCATGTATTTAATTTCGAGAAATCTACTTATCCATTTGATGATTTAATAGTAACTCAGATTTGTTTCACCTTCCTATGCATTAACTTTGAAAATGCTTAGAGGGGCGATTTCTCATTTAGCCACGAGTTGGTTTAACTAGGGTAATTACCAGTAACTCTGCCACGTTAGCCAAGGCTAATTTTGAGGATGTTAAAGGTTGTGGCGCTTAAGTGGTGGACTGATAAGCAGGAGGTTGAGCTTGGTGAGATGAAAGGAATTGATTCTGAGCTTGTGAATGGGGTCCCGGAGGGTATTGATTCTAAGCCTAATAGATGTACCTCCTTGATTAAGTGGCTGATTCTGCTTCCAAGAGAAATTGGGGTGATTCCGCCACCCTAAATTGTAAGTCTTAGCAAAAGGTCCACTTGAGGGTTTCCTGTACTCCTTGAAGGCACTGACTTGCTTCGTCGGATACTCAGCAGATATTGACAGAGATGGGCAATTTTGGGTAAAGTGCATCAGGGCACATAACGAACATACGTCAACTTGGTAAGCATCTGCTGCATTCACTGGTTTGTTTAGAGCGATAGCTTCAACCTTACGCATGATATCTTTGAGTTTCCCCCTTATATTAGTATCATCCTTCATCTCATGGAGGCCTCCCTTTTTGGGGGCGACAGAAGATTTACCTCAACTACTTGAAAAGTCCCATTGTTGTGAACTGTCGAATAGCTCATCCAAAGATCTGTAGGCTTCTTCCCTAGGAAGATTCAAGAATCCACCATTCATGGACTCGATCATGTTATGCTCCGGTTGAGTCAACCCATTGTAGAAAAATTGAACAAGCCTCCATCTCTCAAAACCATGGGGTGGACATTTCATAGTCAACTCTTTAAACCTCTCCCAGCTTTCAAAGAATTTCTCATCCTCATTCTGACTAAAACCGCTGATCTCTCAACGGAATTCATTGATCTTGGATATTGGGAAGAATTTATTGTAGAACTTGCTTAGTAGAATTTCCCAAGAGGTGGTGGATCCAGGCATGTTGGAGTGTAACCAGGCTTTCGCCCTACCATGTAGGGAAAAAGGAAACAACCTAAGATACACTGACTCACTAGAGAAGTTTTGAAATCTGAAAGTATCACATATCTCCAAGAAAGTCTTCACAAGAGTGTATGGATCTTCATTCTCTAGACCTTGGAAAGCAGGATGGATATTAATCACATTCGGCTTCAAGTCAAAATGAGTGGCATTGGTAGTAGGCAACACTATGCATGATGGAGTGTTGGTAGTGATGGGTGCAAACAACTCCCTGAGTGTCCTAGGTGGATCCCCATTCTTAGCTTGTTCTCCCATCTCAACAAACTCTTTCGAATCAAACTTGAAACTTTGAGAGTTGGCAAGTGAGTTTGGTGGCGTTCTTAGATTCTTTCTCGCTGTTTTTTCAATCTCAGGATCAATGGTAGTTAGCTCTAGATTTAAAGATCTGTGACCAAGCATGCAAATAGCAATTAAAAACTAAAAACTCAGCTGATGATCATGCGCAGGTGCGCACAACTCAGCTGCTTCTACTGTCTCGGCCGCTGGTGTGCTCGAGTGTAGCAGGGTTGCACTCGATCGCACTTGCGTTGGTGTGCAGGAGTAGATGCGATCCAGAGTTGCAAAATAGAAAATAGTAAAATTCATTTTTTGTCTTTTTTTTTTGTAAGATCACTGGAACAATAAACAAATTGCAGAAAAAAATAAAATATTAATTATAACTAGTAGAGAGATTAAACTAATTTAGAACTAATTTGTTTTCAAAAATCAAACAATTGGGGCGGCAACGACGCCAAAAACTTGTTGTGAAAAATTTAATACTCGCAAGTGCACAGATTGTTTCCAGTAAAAGGGTTGCAAGTGCGAGATTGATCCTAAAGGGAATTGTGTTTTTGAAAGACTTAACTCTAAATCAATTAAACCCTAACCTAGTTCCAAAATTTGAGGGATTGTTTTGTGAATGAAAAATCAAAAGCATAAACTAATTAAAGTGAAAGTAATTGATTAACGAAGCACTAGGGTTTCGGAATCTGCACTCACAAATTCATAGCAACATATTTCCATCATCAATAATATTTCCCAAAGTTCTCACAATAAAATCTTAAGTATGTTTTACTTTTGCTTCAAAGAATTAATTAAAACCATCCCATATATCCATTCATTACCCAAATCACAAAAGAAATCAAATATCAATCAAATCATCAATTGTATTTGTAAATCACAAAAAGATATCCAATATCAATCAAAACATCCATTGTATCTGGAGAATAAATCACAAGGGATACCCAATTTTTAACAAAGAAAACCAAACAGTCAATCATATTAAATTATCTCAAATCAAATGTATCCTGGACTCACAAAAGATATCCAAGAATCATTCAACGCAATTGAATTGAAGTAAAACAATAGGAAAATCAATTCATTAAATTGGGAAATACTACATACATGAAAAGAATGTTGTTAATCATAGGTGAGGCTTCACCATCAACCTTAGTTGAGGGTTTAGCCTCACATGATATTGAAAGACAAAAAGAAATTAATTGAATTCATGACAAATTGAGTACTTACAAGTTGAAAACCCTAAAATTGAGATCCAAAAGCTAGGAAACCCTAAAACTCTCTTCTTTCTCCTATGAAATTTCGTAATTCGTAGTCTCTCTAAAATAATCTGAAGACTTCTTTATTTATTGGCTTAAAACTAGGGTTTACAAGGGTTTTAGAGTTAAAAATAGCACCAGGTCAGACAAGTGCGCTTGATCGCACACTTGTTGCGCTCGAGCGCACTCGAGCATATGAATTCCTCCTACTGCGCAGCCCACTTGTGCACTGGGGCTTGACTTGGGCGTGTCTGCGCTTGATTGTGACTACGCTGGGCTCAAGCATAGATGCACTCGAGCGTATAGTGTTGTGCTCTATCTCATGTCCGTTGGCAGCTTTTCTCCAAAGAATGCAACTTCCACATAAAACCCGCAAATTTCCCCTAGCAACATACAAAACGCTAAAAACACAGAACTATCCCAAAACATTAGATTATAACACATCTAAAGGATTAACAAATGTAAATTAAGGGGTCCAAATATGCAATATTTGGCACATATCAGTCATCTTTCCCTTCCTATGTTGAAGCATCAAGTCCCGAGCCTTCGTCATGAGTTGTCCGTGTCTTGCAAAGGTTGTCAACTTAGTAAGCACCGTCGTGTTTCTTTTCGTCAAGAGTTGTTAGTCGGGTATCCCATCCTTTTGAGTTAGTTCATTCTGATGTATGGGGCCCTTTGAATATCGCATCCAATAAATTTCATTATTTTGTGACCTTTATGGATGATTTTTCTCGTATGACTCAGTTATTTTCAATGAAAAATCGTTCAAAATTATTTTTTGTCTTCCAAATTTTTCGTAGTATGATTAAGACTCAATTTACTAAAAAAATCCGTATTTTGATTTCTGTTAATGCCAAATCTAGTTCTTTTGCCTCTTATTTGTCTGATAAAGGCATTATCCATCAAACATCGTGTGCTCACACACCACAACAAAATGGTGTGGTTGAACGCAAGAATCGTCATTTATTAGATGATGCATGGTGTCTCTTATTTCATATGCATGTCCCCAAACATTTTTGGAGTGACGTTGTTCTCACTACTTGTTATCTCATTAATCAGATACCCTCCTCAGTCTTAGATGGTGCTTCTCCTCATTCTCTCTCTTATACTCTTCTTCACTTCCGTTTCCCTTACCACTAAAGGATTTTTGGGTGTGTTTGCTATGTTCATAATTTGGGTCCTGGTTTTAATAAACTTGATCCTTGTTCTATTAAATGTGTCTTCCTTGGTTATTCCACAACTCAGAAGGGATATGTTCTTCGCCACTACTTCACTAGCGCCGATGTCACATTTGTTGAGTCTCTTTCCTATTTTCCTATTAATGCATATTTTGATGCACCTCCATGCTATGCCTATAAATAGAGAGGAGCCTGGGGCTCTCAAATCATTCACTCAAGTATTCTTGATAATAGTTTTTAGAAACTCTATGAAAACTATATTAGGTCTTTGTGTTAACTCACAAAGAACAAAAGTTTAAGATTTGAAGAATCAAGTAAGAGCCCAAGCTCTCTTAGTTATTATCATTCATTGGCGAGAATATCTAAAGGTCTCGATATTCCAAAGCTCTTTGTGTTCTTGAAGAAAAGAAGAATTTGTTCTTCGTGTTCTTCAAGAAAGTAGAAATCGTTTTTTCATGTTCTTGAACAATAAAGAACATGTTTTTGGAGAAGCAAAATGATTTTTTCCTAAAGCCAGGAGTGACCGTTTATATTCAAGTAAGTGTTCTTCTTCCTTGCAATTTAATTTTAAATAGCAACGGTTCTTCACATGTTCTTCATAAAGGATCTTAGAATGGAAATTCAATTCCTTCCACTGCGCAAATAATTTGATTTGCAATCCTATTCCTAACAATTGGTATCAGAGCGAGCTTTATTGAAAGCATGGGGAAGAACGTAGTATATAGAAAATTGTTTTTTAGTTTTTATTTGCTAAATTCAGAATTTTTTTGGGGACTTCCAAAGACTGAAAAGTTTGTTTATGACCTAGAACATGTTTTATAACATGTTAGGATCTAAACTGGAAAATTTTGAGTCATTTGAAATTCGTTTGCTATTTTAATTGAATTTGGCGTTTAGGGCAAAGTTACAATTTTCCTGTTAGGCCTATAGGGATTACAACTTTAAAATGCTATTTATATGAAAGTCATAAAAATTGTTTAAGTCGTGGTCGACGTTTTCATCTTGGCAGAATCGTGTTTTGATTTTTATCGAAAGAGATATGGCTGTTTCAAAATTCGTCAACGAGTTTGAAAATCTAGATTTCTACAATTAAGCCTGTGAGAATTATGATTTTAGATATACTGCCATAAGCAAGTCCTAAATATAATTGGACACTTGTTTTTGCATGTAAAAATTGTTGTTGATGCAATGGTCCAAACAGATTTACGTTTCAAGTTATATCGAAAGAGTTATGCTTCGTTGAACATTCATCGACAGATTTGGAAATTCAGAAAAATCCTGCAAGCAGTTTTGTTTTGTTAAAAATCTGTTTTGTGTGATAATCAAAGATTTATGAAATTTTGATTATGGAATATGTTGTACATATGATATAATGTATTGGAAACACAAAAGAAATTTTTTACAAGATCAATTTCATAAAGTTTAGCTATTCTTGAAATTTTATTTCAAGTTTATGCCTAAAAGGTATGAAATTATACAAAGGTTTTTTATGAATTCTTTGGTAAGCAATAAATGATTTTTATTCAGTTAAAATCATTTGATTGTTTATAGGTTGTAGATATGATTGAAAAATCATATCAAGATAGTATCTTAATTAAAAAATCAAAATACTATAATTATCTTTTTAACAGATAATTAAAGCAATTCAACATGATAACCATGAATTTGATTCATGGATTTAATGTTGCCATGTAGACTATGGTTCATGGTGAAATTCTCTTGATATAATTGGTATAAAAGACTACAATGTTGATAGATAAACTATCAATTGGAGATTGATGTTTAATCTATTAATATCAAGAAATATGAATATAGTGATATTCCTAAAAGTTAGGAAAAGTTGTTTCTTTTGAAACAAAGAGTAACAAGGCTTAGAGTTGCAAAGGAATTGCAACTCTTGAAAAAACCCATAAGTTTTGAAAATATCAAGTGAGAGATTCAAAAATGAATGTGCCAGTTTTCGTCATAGATCTATAAATGATGAAGTAAATTGGCACCTTGCCTTGGCCATGTGCCCTGCTCCCTACGGAGGGTGTCTATCTTTAATTCATGGATTACGAAAGATTTTTGAAAGGATAGAGGAGATTTTTTTGATTGATAAACGATCACACCAATGTGAAGTTAATCAATCAAAAAGTCAAATCTAATTGACAGTGATACACTTGACTGGTCTTAAGATATTAATCTCCTCAATGAGCTATGTTATCTTAAGATTAAAAACTGCAAAACACGGTTGTTCCTTAATGGGGTAATAACATTAATGATGAGATGTCAGTCTCGCCTAGGTCCAGGTAATTAAGGCCGACTCGCCTTAGCCATGGGCCCTGCTCCCTACGGAGGGTGTTTCTTAACTACAGATTAGGCAGACGAAGTTTTTTAAATATTATATGTTTTCATTAGGCTTACATATTCTATTTATTGCTTAAATATATATGCTAATATTTAAATATTTTATCAGAACTAGAATGTCTTCATTTTGCCTATTGTTTTTGATTTGACTAAACCAAATTACGTAGTTTGAAAACGTAATTTGGATAAAGTGTAACGCCTCAAAAAATTAATTAACTTCACAGTTTGTCTCCCAGCCTTATTCCGAGAGTAACAAGACTCATGAATCTCTACTACTCAAAAAGAGGAAACTAAGCTTAAGATTCTGTAAACATTAATCATTTCAATTAGAGCATCTACCAAGGATCATCACAATAGCTGAAATACAATACATATCATCATTACAAGGGAACTATGCTATACATTAATATGTAAGCATGCATCAAAGCTCTTAAGTTTATAGCATAACCCAAAAGTATTAGTTACTATGAGCACCTGCCTAATCTCGCTATAAGTCCTCAAGCGTCACTCGGATCAAGCCATCCACAATAACTGGATGTTTCGCGGTATCCATCTTCTGCTAAACTATCTATAACAACATAGATGTACATATGTAGAAAAAATGGAAAGAATACAAGGGTAAGTCGGACGACTTAGTGAGTATAAATGCACATGACGTACTCGTCATTAAATGGTGAACTCAGTTGTTTATAAAATACATGCAGAATTATGAGGTGACAATTTATCATGTATGCAATATATATATTGTAATATGAGAATCAAGTCATAGTTCAACAGTATGATTTACCTGTGATATTACCCATTTTCAACAGGGTTGGCGCTGTCCTGAGGGACCTGTAATGTAATGCCCCAATAATTTAATTAATTGGTAATTAAATTATCAAGCGCCTCATATACTTATCTACAAAACTGGTAAGTCCACAGGGATCTATTTTCCTCAATTAGAGTAATTTAGCAGGGAAACTGCCTGAATTTATTTCGACCTGTAAGCATTTATCATTATAATCAGAGAATTACTAAAACCTTAGTATAAGTTGAGTCATCAATTATACATGATACTACGAAGGGTAGCTGCACCTTCCTAAAATATACAAATACATCTCAAATGCTAGATACCACAGATAACCTTCATAGTTCTACAGTAGGTCTTCAAGTCATAGTTCGATCAATACCTCTACATCGAATGACCGCATCTACCTCCAAGTCCAGTCTACTCAACCCTAGCTAGCTCCTCTATAAACTGCTATCATGCTCCCTTGGTGTAATAAAGTAAAGGGTAAGTCCGACGACTTAGTAAGCAAGTAATCTCGTGCTAGTGTGTGACAATGAACAGTTTATATCCAGATAAAAATGTTAAACATGGACATCTTTATTCTCAAAGTATTTATTGGGATGCCTTCACAATATTATAGCATTACATAACATTAACTAAGCCCATACTTTATTTGCAACTACTTGTGCCATTTACCAAGTAAGACTAGATTTCCATAACATAGCTCGCTCTGTTTAACCCCTAGAGTAAGGTTGTGCTTGTCCTGCACACCCCTTTTAGGCAAGGATTGGTATACTTATCCCCTTTCTACGACCCTATTAGCCTAACCCCCTTTACTTAGGTACCCCTAAGTTTAAGTAGAGCTAAAGAGATGACAATCTCGATCATTGCCTCTCGTGTGGTTCCTCCCTCATCCCACATGGAAGTCAGCCAAACATGGTCCATGTCTTCAAAAATCACTAGGATCAGGTCTTGAGAAATCACCCAAGTTGGGTCCGTAGGCATCTTCTATGCTAGCTAAACCACACAATTATTCATAGTGGAGGGAGAAATATAAAAAGGGGGTAAGTCCAAGGACTTAGTGAAAATTAATACACATAATACCCACGCCATTATTTTGTGATGAACTCTGTTTGATAAAGAATGCAACAATTTAATCATGATAGCTATACGAGGATGCGATATAGATATAGTACATGTTTATAATTATGAGTAACAGTGATAGTTCAACAGTATGGTCTACCTGAGCTATTACCCCTGCTCAGCAGGGTTGGTATTGTCCCGAGAGACCTGTAATACAACGTCGATGCCCCAACCATTGTATGCTACCGTCCCTAACACTAGCAGCCTGACCGAGTCCGACCTCGGGTGGCCCACGCTACTAATAATGTCTATCCTATAGTGACCACCAGTTAAGGTTGTGCCGGTCATGAAACAACCATTAGATCTAAGGTTCATATATCACACACACATTTAACCATAACGTTAACATGTATAGTGAGCCCATGGCCATTATCCCGCACGTATCGGTGTACCATGTCATACGATGGAATTAATTTTGTCTATATTCTACATGCATGCTTTTACAAGTCTCAATGTCATTATCTTGTTAAGTAGCACATTTTCACAAAAAGCTAGAATTCATGTGCAACAAGGAGTATATCGTGAGAGTTGTAAATATGTATGTTTTGGTACACAAAATAATCGTGCAATGTGGAAAATAAATGGCAAGCATTATGTGAGTTAAGACTCGCCTGGGTCGTAAAGATAATTCAAGTATCCCTCCACACGTTACGAGTTCTCCAAATATGTGAAAAACCTGCAGTTAGTCCTAAGTTCAGCTAAACGAACCTAGAACGTAAAAACAGTGGCTAGTGGACGATTGGTAAAAATGGTATTCACTAGAACGCTCCTGACCGTACGTCTGGGTCCGTGGCCGTATGTCCTCCCAGAAGGCTTGTATGTCCGATCTTGTGGCCTCGTCCACTCAGAAGGTTCAAGTGGAACCTTATTTGTTCCCAACGTCCTTCTATCCTCTCAACAGGTTCTAAAACTACCCAAAAGGATTTTTAAGACTCCCTATCTCAAAATAAAGCCTTTGTGCACAAGAAAACACATTCAACAAAGATGAAACACTAATCCAACCCAAATCAAGATTAAAGCTCAACCTAGCTAGAAACTCAACCAACAACTAAGTTAGTCTAGAAAAGCAGTATAACAGCTAAAGAGAAACTTAAGCGTAGAAGGTTACCTCCTAGAAGCAAGGCCTTCAAGAAATCACCTCTCCTTCTTTAAAACTCTCAAACTCACAAAAATACTCACACTGGGATTTCAGAGAGCCTGGAAGTGAAAATGAGCATGAGAGGGCGAGGGGTAAGGGGTATTTATAGGTAAAAAAATCTGAGGGCGCTGCAGGTGATTCTGAAAGTAGCGTACGTACGGTATTATTGGGCCGTATGTACGGTACTGTTTACCCAGCTGACCAAAGGTTGCGTCGTATGTTTGGGCATTAACCAAGGGTTATCCAAAAGTCAGCGTACGTTCGGGTAGTCCCCCTGTGTACGTCCTCGTACTATTTGTAGGCGAACATACGGTGGTCTCCCTGCATACGTCCTCACTAAAGACAAGAGCGTACGTATGGTACTATTGGGGTGTACATACGGTTAGAAAGTCTGAAATTCCCAAAATGGAGCTATAGTTGTTCCTAGTGACTGAAAATCCAAATTAACCCTATAACTAAGCTACCTAAGCTTAGTTAATTATTTGGGTCACTACAATTTTTGAGACAACAGTTATAAAAATAGCTCATGTCACACTTTTCATACATAAAATGGTATTTTATTTAGCTCAAGAGATAGCCTGGGTTTGTCTTTGAAAGCATTATGTATAAAATGCACTGGGTCATTATTCATGAAAATACTAACACAAGATAACCCACTTACCTTGATCCTCAAATTCTCATTCGACACACAAACACTGATGTGTAGCGTTCTATAATTGCGGTCGATCCCTTGAAAACCCTCTTGGAGTCTTTATATAAAAACCCTACATTAGCGTCACATAATACCCTAGTTAGAATAATCCCATCTACAACCCCTTCCAGGATCCTAAACCCTAACACAATTGAAACTCCTAGACAATAGCAACTCATGGAATTACCAAGTCTAACCATCAACAGTCACCCTCAAAGAGAACCCTCAAAATATCCTTTCTTCGGCCAACTATGAAGCACCTCTCCACACTTTTGGTCATAACCATAATCGATACCCTAAAATTAATACGCAACCGGCTACCTCTAAATTAAGCATTAAAACTCTATTTGTTAACAACCCAAGTGTCTCAAAATAATAAGCCAAAGAACACTATAATTGGTCAACAATCTATAAGCACCAAATGAATAATCAAAACCCTACTAAATCCTTAATATTTAGCCACCATACTTAATCCTCCTAAGTCAGCCCTTATTCCTTAAAAATCACAAAGAACCAAGAACCCAAATGCCAATAAATAATTGTCTTAAACAAGGAGTTAAAAGCCACAACTAAGCATCTTCTATCAACCATAAAAAACCCCCAAAATCACAATCTAGCAAAGTGAGGAGATTATCTGGAAAGGATGATTCTGGGTATGAAAGCTAATGGAGTTTAAGTCGCGGGTCTACCACCATGTCGCCAGGAAACCACTGCTGCCAGTCTCCCATGACCCAGCCCATTCCTCTCTTTGGTGTTTCTCTCTTTGGCTCCAGTTCTCTCACCTCTTTCTCTCTCTCATGGGCTTGTCAAAGCAAGGGGAGAACCCCCCCTTCTTCCTCTTTTCTTCCTCACGGCCTCATTCTCAATTCACGCCCATCTCTCTCTCTCAAGGTCTGGTTTGGGCATAGGGAAGCAGCCCCTCTTCTCTTTCTCTTCTCCCCTTCTTTTCTTTTTTTTTCTCTCTTTCTTTCCCCAGGCCCAGACCCCTATCCCTCTCGATTCCTCTCTGTTTTAATGCAAGTGCAGGGAGCCTTAAGAGGTGAGGGGGAAAGGTCGCTCCCTTCACTTCACAGGCCAGCTGCCCATCCACGCGTGGAGGGTAGAATGCAGCTTCATGTGAAGGCCAACCTTCACGTGAAGTTTGCACTTCTCTTCTCTCTCTCTCTCTCTCACACACCTCTTTCTTTCTGCGCAAGGGGACATGCCAGCCTCCAGACTTGGGATTGCATGGTACCCAAGTCTCAAATCCCTTTTTGCTTTCCACGTGAAAGCAAGGTGCTTTCAGGTGGAAAGCATGTCCCCAATTTCCTTATTTTTTTCTTTGTCCGGCACTTCTCTCTTTTTGTCTTCCCCTGTTTGCTCCCAACATACACGTGTCTCGCAATTTCATTCTTGTGCTTTTGTTTCCTTCCCTTGAAGCTAATTCCCAAAGAGTCCCTCTACCTACTTCTAAGTGTACCAAATTACCTCACTTAGTCCATTAAACCACAAAAGACCTATTATCCACAGTTACCACCTCTTGTATTTTTCCTTTTTGTGGTTTAATCAAATAAATCTACAAACCCTAATTTAAACCCTCTAATACTATAGAAAAATCAAAACCTATAATTATCTCCTCATTAGTAAATCCGAATCTCATAAAATAAAATCACCAATTAAAACTCATAGCAACAAATGCCGAATTATCCTTAAATTATTTCCTTTAAAATAGGGAAATAATTTCGGGCTATTACACTCTTCCCCTCTTATAAGAATTTTGTCCTCGAAATTTGTGTGTGGCTCATACATAAAATCCAAGTCCAAATCATTGATTTCTAATCCCCAAAAGAATAATCATTATATCAATCATAGCACATAATCATGTAGTCCATAGTAATACCATCTAAGGCTAGAAGGTCTACTAACCCCTCTTTGACCTCAATCATGTTCAAGGATCCAAGTATCCGATTGCTCGCCTATTTCCTCAAGCCACATATGCTCTCAAGTTATACCTAAGTCAGTTGTTTCATGCATCATGACTAGTACCATCTAAATAGTATCATCAAGGTTATAAGCTCAAATAGAATCATTAGTCCTTTATCCTAACATCATCACATGGAGGATCAGCAAGATCATGTAACTAGAATCATGCATTAATGAGAATATTACAGATTTAGATCTAAAACCTCAAGTCAGATGCAAGTACATAGTAAAATAACACTAGCTATTGTCTAAGCATATAAAACATAGCCCAACTTCTAATCTCAAGACAACACAAAAATCACAAACCTTAAGCGATTCTAACGGTCACACTTATCTCGTGTTCCTCTCATCTTCTTCTAGATACACCCACACCGGTCTTGTCCGGTTGGTTGCAGTTTCATACGAAGTGTCCTATCGTCCCGCGTCGATAACACACACTCGCCCACACTCGGCATTGTCCTCGGTGACGTCTGTCACATTTAGGGCACCTTGTTCCTTGTGGTATTATCTAAGGGACTTGACATGTGTGTCCTGAAAGGTGTCCGAAATTGCTACTGAGTTCGACTTCCTTTGAGGGTCCTCGTCCTTCTATTGATGGTCCTTGGGACAACTGCCTCTTCCTCTAATTTGCATTTAGTGTTGCAGTTTCCTTGAGACCCTCATCAGCAAGTGATGCCATGTTTACCAATTCCACAAAATTCTTAACTTCAAGACACATCACCCAATTTCAAATCTTATGGTTTGAACCTCTCTCAAATTTCTTGTCTTTCTTCTCCTCGTTAGGTATCACATGAAGAGCAAATCTGGATAGTTGCATGAACTTAGCCGTATACTAGGCTACTGTCATGCTTCCTTGAACTTGGTCCATGAACTCTCTAGCCTTAGGTTCTCATACAAACCGAGGAAAGTATTGATTGTTAAACTCTTTCTTGAATCGAGTCCAAGTGATTGCATTCTCATCTCCCAACTCCATGACCAACAATTTCCTTTCCGCCTCCCACAAACGTTTAGCTTCTCCTAAGAGCTTGTGAGATGTATACATAATCTTTTGTTCCTCTGTATAGCCAATCATCTTCAAGAGTTCTTCCATATCATTCATCCAGTTCTCCACGTTGATATGATCACCTATTCCTTAAAAACTATCCCGGTTATGATGACAGAAATCCTTCAGGGAATAGCCAGACTCCACAGCTGGTTGTCTTGCCATCCTATCATGATTCAAGGCCGACACTAGTTGACTAATTGCGTCCAGCATTTGATCTCTTCTTGGGGTGCTTCCTTGTAGACTGGGATGTCCACAGGCTCTGGGTGAACGTCTTCTTCAACATTTCTGATCTCTAAAGCGTTAGGTCTGGTTGCTGGATTCATTTGGGGCGGCGTTCTTTGCAACTGAAAGCAGAGTTAGGACCGACTCGATTAGAACCAAGCGACCAAACCTATAGACTTAGTCTTAGCTTCTATGCCAAACCCTACATTCTAAGACAGTCAATCCTATAACAAACAAATCCTATTGTTACCCTACTCTTATTCCAATCATGCCTAATATCCTGGTGTGAATCCAAATCACAGACTTATCTCTAGCTGCTCTACTAAGATTGTTCCTAGACCTTGCAATAACATCTCTTTCACCAAGAGATACCAATCCAGACTTCAATACGACATCGTCTCCTAGAAATCATCAAGTCACATAATACCCAAGTTAGAACAATCTCATTTACAACCCCTCCTAGGATCCTAAACCCTAACACAATTGCAACCCCTAGACATAAGCAACTCATGGAATTACCAAGTTTAACCATCATTCGTTGCCCACAAAGACCACCATCCAAATACACTTCATTCGGCCATGAACCATGTAACACCGTAACTTTACCCATAAAACAACCTGCCTTCTTAAGCTAACAGCACAACACACCAAGACACTAATTAATAGGAACCCAAGGCACCTAATCATAATAACAACAACAAAACTATAACCGGCCAACTACAAAGCACCTCCCCATACTTGTGGTCATAACCATAATCGATACCCTAAAATTAATACGCAACCGGCTACCTCTAAATCAAGCATCAAACTCTATTTGCGAACAATCCAAGTGTTACAAAATAATAAGCCAAGAATACCATAATCGGTCAAGATCCGATAAACACCAAATGAATAATCAAACCCATACTCAACCCTCAATATTTAGCCACCATAATTAATCCTCCCAAGTCAGCCTTTATTCCTAAAAAATCACAATGAACCAACAACACAAATGCCAATAAATAATTATCTTAAACAAGTGATTAAAAGCCACAACTAAGCACATTCTATCAACCATAAAAATCCCCAAAATCATAATCTAGCAAAGTGAGGAGATTACCTAGCAAATACGGCTCTAGGCATGGAAGCTAAAGGAGTTTGAGTTGCAGGTCTGCCACCATGCTGCCGGAAAGCCACTGTTGCCAGTTGTCGGTGACCCAGCTACCACGGTACGCTCCTCTCTTTCTTGTTCTAGTTGGGCAGGAGAACACTCTCCCTTTTCCTTTGGTTTTTATCTTCTAGCTCTAGCTCTCTCTCTCTCTCTCTCTCTCTCTCTCCTTTGAATATCTTTTTCGGGTCTTGCGGTAGACGTGCGATCGAGTGCACACAGGTTGCGATCAAGCGCACCTGTGCGCTGGAGACACATCTGGGGCGGCCAGCCTCTCCTTTTCCTTCCATATTAGGGTTTTCCAAATCCCACTTGTAATAGGACTAAACCCTACGAATTTTCTAGGTTCACTAGTGTAACAAGGACTTCTAAAAGCCTATAAATAGACCTCTTAGCTTCTAGGAAAAGGGGTGGAGAAAGAGGCACAAGCTCTCGAAAGGAACTGAAGGCTAAATCAAGAGGAGTTTGGGTTTTTCTTCTGTTCCACCTTTTATTTTTGTTATGTAATTTATATTTTAATTAGGGCTAGATTAAAGCCCTAATCATGTCTATTTATGATTTCAATATTGGCACCTTTGCTACAATTATATTTTGGTGTATTTAACTTGATTAATTTCTGTTATCTTGAATTCCTCATATGTGTTTGTCTGGCCAACATATGTATGTGGTATGGACTAGTTAATTAAATAATTTTGGATAATCGAGTCCTGGGTTTAATAAGAGTAACAAAAGAAATCCACACCGGGTTCTTGGGTTAATCAACATGGGGAACCGGGAGTAGACACCCAAGCCCTAGGCACTCTTCTTTCTCTTTTCCTCCTCCTCATAGTCTCTCTCTGGATCTCCCTCTCAATCTCTCTCTCTCTCTTGTGCGGAGAAGCAGGGAGCGTTGCTCCCTGCTTTTATAGAAAGAGGGTGGGTGTCCCCCTCTTCTACCCATGCTTGGGCTAGCAACAGGTAGCGCCTGTTGCTGCTACAAAATAGCAGCTTCACATGAAAGCTGGGCTTTCACGTGAAGTTGCTTCTCTTTCTCTCTCCCCCTCCCAGGCTTGATTCCTCTCTTATCCAAAAGACTTGGGACCACATGGTCCCCAAGTCTCATCTCTTTTGCTTTCCACGTGAAAGCAAGATGCTTTCATGTGGAAAGCATGTCCCCTTTTATTTTCCTTTTATTTTATATTTTATATTTTTTGTCTTTTCTGATTCATTCGTTTCCTTCTTTGCACACCTACCACTACAAAAATGGTGATAATTTTTGACTAGGAGTTTTTTGACGTGCGGTTTTTGACGTTTTTCAATGGTTAAAAGGGTAGGTGTCAAAAATTCCAGATTTTTGACGTGTCTACAATGACACGTCAAAAAATATTTTTGACGTGGCAACACTGCCACATCAAAAATTTTTGCAATCCTTTTTGATGTGTCACTCCGTTTGACACGTCAAATATATATATATATATTTAATTATTTTCACCCCACCGTGTTTCTCCCCCAGCTCTCTCCCTCTCTTCTTTTCTCCATTTTCTCACTCTCTCTCTTCTTTCCTCCATTTTCAAAAACCCAAACCCAAAAAATCTTCAAAAAATAAAAAACCAAATCAAAAAATTAACCTGAAAAATCAAAAACCCAAACGTGAAACTCAACAAATTTTCAAAAACCCAAAAAATATTCTTATCTTCTTATATATCTTCTATTCTTCTTCCTCTTCTTCTTCTCTTCTCCTTTTTTTGTTTTTTTTGCAGATCTGCTTCTCTTCTCCTTTTCTTTTTCTTCTTCTTCCTCTTCTTTTTCTCTTCTTTCTTCTTCCCTCTAGAGGGAGCTGGCCGGCTGCATCTGCTGCAGAGAGAAGAGGCTAGGGAGATTGAGAGAGGAGAGAGAGAGAGCTAAGTCTGGAAATAAAAGAAAAAGGACCAAAGAAAAGAATTATAAAGGGAAAAGAAGAGGGAAAGAAGATAGGGAAAAAGTTAAAAATCCCGCTCATTTTTTGTAGTGACGTGCCAACATTTAACACGTAAGAAATTTCTGACGTGCTAGTTTTAGCACGTCAAATTTTTTTTTTTTCCCTATACTACTGCATGGAGAATAAAAAAATTTTTGAGCAGAAATAATTTCTGACGTGCTGGTAATAGCACGTTAGAAATTTTTAACGTGCTGGTTTGAGCACGTCAGAAATAAACCAGATTTAAAAAAAAAAAAAAAAAAAAATTGGAGCTGAAATTTCTGACGTGCTGGATTACGTGCCAAAACTAGCACGTCAAAAACCATTCAGATTAAAAAAAAAAAAAAAAAAAAAATTGTAGCTGAAATAATTTTTGGCGTGCTGGTTTTGGCACGTCAGAAATTTCTGACGTGCCAAAACCAGCACATCAAAAACCATTTAGATTTTTTTTAAAAAAAAAAAAAAGAAAAAAAAAAAAGGAAAAAAGAGATGACGAAGACGAAACCAAGGGAGCTAGCTAAGCACTTTCTGGCATACTTGCCATTATGTCTTTCTTTTTGTCTTACTCTGAAGAAAAAAAAAAAATTATTGAGCAGAAATAAATTAATATAAATTAATATTCTAGATGTACAGATTATAAAATTCATTTTTTCGTGAGGGCTCAATAATCCACTCACCGAACATTGTATTTTGTGTTGGTCGAATTCATGTGGGGTTTGCGGGCCTTATAAAATAAATGTATTATGTATATCCTATATATTTTGTAAAAATTAATATGGCTATCACATTAATATTACTATAATGATTTATGCATGATAATATCATATCATATCATATTAATGACATGTTTGATTCATATTCATGTGATAATATTAATTGTACAATAGTATGATTATGATACTAGCTAATTGGCATGCATGTGATATATACGTATATACCAATTAATTTATACTAATATGATAAAATTAATTTTTCATGCCAATTAAAATTAATTCACTACATTATTTTTTTTAATACATATTTTTTATACTAATTAATACATAATTATAATTATAATTAATTGTAATTTTTGACGTGTCATTTTAACACGTCAAAAGTTTTTGACGTGTCAAAAGAACACCTCAAAAATTTTTGACGTGTCATACTAACACGTCAAAAACTTTTGACGTGTTAAAAAGGCACGTCAAAAAGTTTTGACGTGTTATATTAACATGTCAAAATTTTTTGACGTGCCAGTATGACAAGTCAAAAATTTTTGACTTGTTAAAATGGTACGTCAAAAATTACAATTAATTATAATTATAATTATGTATTAATTGGTATAAAAAATATGTATTAAAAAAAATAATGTAGTGAATTAATTTTAATTGGCATGACAAATTAATTTTAATTGGATAGAAAAATTAATTGGTATATACGTATATATCACATGCATGCTAATTAGCTAGTATCATAATCATACTACTGTACAATTAATATTATCACATGAATATGAATCAAACATGTCATTAATATGATATGATATGATATTATCATGCATAAATCATTATAGTAATATTAATGTGATAGCCATATTAATTTTTACAAAATATATAGGACATACATAATACATTTATTTTATAATTAAAATTAATTTTTCATGCCAATTAAAATTAATTCACTACATTATTTTTTTTAATACATATTTTTTTTATACCAATTAATACATAATTATAATTATAATTAATTGTAATTTTTGACGTGCCATTTTAACACGTCAAAAATTTTTGACGTGTCAAAAGAACATGTCAAAATTTTTTGACGTGTCATACTAACACGTCAAAAACTTTTGACGTGATTTTTTACGTGTTAAAATCTAACACGTCAAAAATATTTTTTTTGACATGTCTAATTAAACACATCAAAATTTATTGACGTGGCAAACATCAGTTACTGTTTGCCACGTCAATAAAGGGCAGGTTTTTTGTAGTGTACACGTGAAGCCTTTCAAGGCTCTTCTCTTTCTTGAAGCTAATTCCCAAAAGATCCCTCTACCTACTTCTAAGTGGACCAAATTACCCCTCTTGGTTCCTTAAATCAAAAAAGACCCATTACCTCATCTTCTCTTTTCCCTTTTGTGGTTTAATACAATTTTCAAGATAAATCTCCAAATCACATATTAAATCCTCTAATACTATAGAAAATCGAAGCCTATAATTATCTCCTCATTATCAAATTCGAGTCTTATAAAATAAAATCACCAATTAAAACCCATAATAAAAAATGTCGAATTATTATCCTTAAATAATTATTTCCTCCAAAATAGGGAAATAATTTCGGGGTATTACAATACTTCTAAGCCAAAAGGTTGTATGAAGAAGAAAAATCCTACCAAAGCATATTGGCAAGGTTAAATGTCAGGTGAGTAAAATTGGAAAGAATCAAAGGTTGAACTAAGTGGAAAGTGCTCCCACTGTGGTGATACAGAGTAGTGGAAAAGAAACTGTACCGAGTTTCTAGCATGTAATAGTGAAGGTAATCTTCCTACTTAAAAGGAAAGATGTACCTAGGCACTAGGAGTTGGACAATGGTTCTTATCCATTACAGTAGAGCTATTGAACTTTATAAATACAAGAGTTCATTAGACTATCTTATAATATAGTTGGTTAATAATAACCCTTGATTTATAGTATGTTAACAATTCTAGATTTAGAACCTAAAAAATATTCCTTCGATCAATGAAGCATACTTTTGGCATCTACGTCTTGGACATAATAACTCAAAGAATATTCAAAGACTCGTTCATGATGGGCTTCCAAGTCCATAAAATTATCCAATCTATGGATAAAGTTTGAGGTTAAAATGACCAAGAGACCGTTTTTTTTTGCAAAAGGATTTAGAGCCAAAAAGTTGCTAACAGTTAGTGCATATTGATGAATGTGGTCCATACTTATCCTTGTTTGAAGATATCAATAATTCATCAAGAGGATGATGATTGTTCAAAGATATACTTCATAAGAGATATGAAGACCATTAGTCAGTAATAGGGATTGTATCCCAGTTGTTTACACCTGGTAAGTTCCCAATGGAATGGTGTATCAACAAAAGGAATATAATACTCGTACACTAATAAGAGTTATAAAAAGGTAAAGTACTTTGCCTATGTCATTTTGGGATATAAGCAACAATCTACTTGCTTGATTTGGATCCATTTAAAGTCTATTCCATGATGCCCGTTGGATTGTGCTTGGGGTGAATCCCAACATGAGATGTATCCACATTATGGGTTAAAAGGAAAGACAGATTAATGGAATCCAAAATAGAAGTATGATTGTTTGTTAGATATCCAAAAGGGACAAGGGGTTATTTGTTTTATAGTCCTAAAGTTAAGTAAGTGTTTGTTACTACAAATGTTGAAGTACTCAAAGGAGGACAATGTAAACAAATTTAAACCACAGAGTAAAATGGTTTTAGAATTAATGTTGGAAATTGGATAGGGATCATCTTCAAAAGTTCTTGAAGATGATGTGGTTGTATCAAATACACCACAAGTTACTAGTAAGACACCAAAGTACAATTGTATTGCTTCTCAATCGAAGGATCGTCAATATGCCTGACAGAGTCATATTATTAGGAGAAGCTTGAGGGCTATACCTAATGAACTTGAAAAAGGATCTAAGATCCGAGGAGGTAGCATTAATGGCATGGATCGTTAGGTCTAAGCTATGGAAAGTGTGTTGGAATTTTAGTATTGACAACTATGTCTGAACTCTTGTAAAGATGCGTAATGGCATTTAACCTATTGGTTGTGAATAGGATTTACAAGAAAGAGAGGAATGGATGGGAAGGTTGAAATCTTCATGGTAAGATGGTGGCCAAATAGTTTTTCCAATAGCCATGCTTAAGTCCATTCAGAAAATCTCAACCACTGCCACTCATATTATCTATGAGTTTTGGCAAATGGCAGTCAAGATTGCCTTTATGAAAGAGCAACTTGACATGAGCATCAATATGATGCAACTAGACAGCTTTATAGCTTAAACGATACATAGATACTTGGTTAGGAAGCAATTCCTAAGTCTATCCAAGGCAATTCAAAATACCTAAAGATATATTAAAGTATCTAGTACTTACCATATTGTGAATTGGAGCTGAGGCTCATTAAATGAATCAAACTCCAAAAGACAATAGAAGTGGTAGGATGCAGATCTATGAGATCAGGCTAAGAAAGTTGGGGAATCCGAGCTAAAGTCTGACAAGACTTGTAAGAATGCCAAAAAGGTATTTTGTGGTTATGATACAATCAACAAGTAGCATGGACAAAGTTGGATCCTTCATGCTTAGTAGTTAAAGAGATTTTTTCTCATTGTATTGGATTCTATAGATGAGAAAAACTTTAGCATTTTTTATCTTCAGACCGAGCTAGGAAGTCTATGGTGGTTTAAAGTAAAAACTTTGACTAAAGTGTCTGAAAAGATACTGTCAGTAGTTAAAACTTTGACTAAAGTATCTGAAAAGATATAGTCAGACTAGCATGCATCAATGGAATGTCAAGTTTGATCTAAATGAGATCAAAGCTGTGATAGGGCCATTAGTACAAGAGAAATGGTGTTGACCAGATTCCCTGAATCATCATGGATGATACGGAATACTATCAGTCAAATCATGATTTGAAAAAGTCTACCGTAAAGTATGTCTATACCCTAGGTAGATGAGCTGTTTAGTGGGAGAATTATCAAGCAATCTTGGATTGCTCACTCCACTATGGAAGCTGATGTGTCACAGCTTATGAGACTACGAAAAAGGCAGCACTAGCTCAGGTTATTCCTGGTGGATCTTAGTGTCATTGGGATAGAGAAAACTCTTATTACATTGTTTCAGAACAACAATGGAGTAGTTGTAGAATCCAATGAACTAAGGAACCATAGGAATGGAAATCACAAAAAGGAAAAGTATCTATCCCAATAGGAAGATAGTATCTCAATGAGATACTGTTACAATTAAGATTCCATTGGCTAAGGTTTTGATCGACCCGACCTTGCCATAGGAGATTTTAAAATCTCATTTGGGAGGAATGAGAGTCAAATGTGTGCCTAATTGAAATTACGGGTAAGTGGGAGTTTGTTGGGATTATGCCTTGAATCCCAATCATTTTTGTTAGGTTTTTGATTGGCCTAATTCAATGGTTGTTCATGTAATCCTTTTGGGTTTAAAAATTTAAGAGTTTGTTTGGGGGTGTTCCTAGTGCTTTTAGGGTCCTCTGAGAAGTTTGTTGGTTTACCGTAAAAAATGCAGTCAGAATAAGGCTCGTAATGGGACTAAATAAAGTGCCCTCTATTTTCTCATCAGAAGCCCGTCAGAACGGAACATGTAATGGAAACAAAAAATGATCTTCGTGTTTTCTCGTCAGGAGGCTCGCCAGAACAGACAAGTAACGGGAGCAGAGATGGACTTCCTGGTTTCTCATAAGGAACGGCATTAGGATGGGGATGTGACAAGAGCAAAATTGGACTCTCTAGTTTCTCATTAGGAACCCTATCAAGACAGGACATGTAACCGGACCAAAGTTGGAATCCTTGGTTTCCTGTCAGTTGATACGTTAAGATAGAACATGTGACGAAGTAGAGGCATTTCTCCTTCCCGTCAGAACGGGATTGCTATCTCGTTAAGACATGGGAATCTCAGATCTGCAAAATCTGTTCTTCCCATTATAACGAGAAAGTGTCCCGTTATGATGTGGCGAAGGAAATGTTTCGTCTATGAAAGGATGTCTGTCACTATTCACTCTTCAGACTTTGGGATTTTATTTTGTGAGCTCTCTCTTCTCTAAAGTCTCCTTTTCTCCACTAGCACTGGGTCCTGGTGGTATTGATTTTCAAGAGCGGACGTGATATAGTTCGAAGCTGTCCTTTCTCTTGTTTGGCATCTTAGCCTTTGGCGTGTTGCCTTGCTCGCTTGATGATGATAAGGCTAGAATCTTTGGTTGGTGTCTGTTGAAGAAGTCTACCAAAAGGGTCGGTAAAGGAAGTCGCTGCTTGAAGATATGGTCACGATGGAGATAAGCTGGGAGGTTTGTCGTTCTTACTAAGTTTAGAGATACTCAAGGGTGTGGGTACCATCTATCCTATAACTGTGAATCTTCTTTTAGTAGTTTCCTTGGTTCGGCTGCCCCAGAATGGTTTTTACCTTGAGTTGCTCAAGGGTTTTCCACATTGTAAACAAACTCTATGTTGTGGTTGTGTTTGTTTATTTATTCTGCCATGCTTGTTTTGTGTTTGATGAAGTGGCTTAGTTGCTTACTTAAATATATTTGGCTATAAGAGGTAGACCACGATCCTTATATTCTTTCAATTTTATATATCTAAGACTTTGATTCTAGATCCTGAGAAGTTTGTAAACTTAGATGTGAAGTGATGATTACTTTGATGTATCATAGAGTGAGACCTATCGTCGGTCAACAGAACTCACTACATTGGTGTAGTGACCAAAATAATTAACTAAGCTTAGGTAGCTTAGTTAGAAGGTTAATTTGGGCTTTGGATCACTAGGAATAGCTGGAATGGGGTTTTGGAAATTTTAGACTTTCTGACCGGACGTATGCCTGTAAAGAGTGCATGGACGTACTCATGGGGGACCACCGGATGTACGCCTACAAATAGTACATAGACGTACACCCTTGTAGTACCTTATGTACACTGACTTTTTGTTGACCATTGGTTAATGCCCGTACGTATGATGCAACCTTTGGACTGCTGGGTAAATAGTACGCGGACGTACGCCCCTATAGTACCGTACGTACTCTACTTTTTAGGACAGTTCTAGCAGCACCCACAGGCTTTCCAGCCCTATAAATATCCCTCCCCACTTGACCCTTAAGCCTCATTCTGCCCTTGTCGCCCTCTAAAACCCCTGATTAAGTGATTTTGTGAGTTGTGAGAGTTTTTGGAGGAGAATGAGAGATTTCTTGGAGGTTTTGCTTCAAGGAGGTAATCTTCTAAGCTTAGCTTGTTCCTTACTTAGTTGTTATGCTATTTAAGTGCTTTTCATAGTTAGCCTAGTTGGTAGTTTTAAGCTTCTAGTTATGTTGTTGCTCTTAATCTTGGTTTAAGTGTGGTTTAGCGTTTCATTTTGATCGGTTGTATTCCCTTATGCATAAAGGCATTATTTTGAGATAGGAAGTCCTAGAAATCCTTTTGGGAGCCTTAGAACCAGTTTGGGAGGATCGGAGGATGGTTGAACCGAATGAGGTTCTACCTAAACCTTTTGGCCAGACGTACGGCCAGAAGCATTCTAGGGAACACCACTTTGGCTAGACATCTGATAGCCTCTGTTTTCATGTTCTAGGTTCGTTTTAGTTGGATTTAGAACTAATGATAGGTCTTTTCTTAGTATTCGAGGTTATGGAGCCTCAAGGGGATTTTATGGAGGAGCCTTACGACTTGGGTGAGTACAAACTCACATGAATACTTGTTGTTACTTTTCCCGCATTGCACAATTATTTTATATATATCAAACATGCATATTTTACAACTCTCATGAAATATATTTTGGACTACTGTGAACTCTCTTTTGCAAAAACGTACGTTGATTAAGAAGATAATGATGAGATTTGTAAAACTATGCATGTAAAAGACGGATAGGATTAATTGCATCATATGACATGATACATTGGTACGAGCAGGATAATGGCCATGGGCTTACTATACATGTTAACTTTATAGTCAAGTGTATGTGTGTGTGTGTGTGGGCCTTGGATCCAGTCGTTTTCGTGACCATTACAGCCATCGTCAAATAGGTCATTATAGAACGTACATCACTAGTAGTATGAGCCACCCAAGGTCAGACTCGGTCGGGCTGCTAGTGGTGGACGGTAGGCATACAATGGTTGGGGCAACGGCATTGTATTACAGGTCCTTTAGGACAGCACCAACCTTGCTGAGAATGGGTAATATCTCGGGTAGACCATACTGTTGAACTATGATTTGATTCTCATATTACAGGATATACTATATCTATATTGCAATCTTGATAAACTGTCACCTTATAATGCTGCATGTGCTTTATAAACAACTGAGTTTACTATTTAATGATGGGTACGTCATGTGCATTTATACTCACTAAGTTGTCGGACTTACCCTTGTATTATTTCCCCTTTTTTCTCCATATATACAACTATGTTATTATAGATAGTTTACCAGAAGATGGATATTGCGAAGCATCCGTTTATTATGAAGGACTTGATCCACATGACGCTTGAGGACTTATTGCGAGATTACGCGGATGCTTATGGTAACTAGTACTTTTGAGTTATTTTGTAGACTTAAGAGCTCTTATGCATGCTTGCATATTAAGGTATAGCATGGATCTCTTGTAAAGATGACTTGTATAGTGTGATTTCAGTTACTTTGATGTTCCTTGGTAGATGCTCTGGTTGTAATGATTAATGTTTATAAAATCTTGATGTTTCCGTTGCTTAGTAGCCTCTCTTTTCGAGGAATAGAGATCTCTGAGTCTTGTTCCTCGCAGAATAAGGCTGGGAGGTGAACTATGGAGTTAATTACCAGTTAAATAATTTTTGGAGTGTTACAGTTGGGTAATCCCATCTAACATTGTGGGAACACTAACTTCAAGAGAGAATCCAAATCTTTTGTTAGTAGACAAAGAGACAAGAAATTTCCCCTTGAGATGGATTTTATGGATATTATTCTCAGAGTCTTCGGCCAAAGCATTTAGTTGGCATACCAAAATACATATACATGTGTTTATCACATGTAGGAGAATAACATAAAATCATCGACTCAAGGATAAAGAGGTAGAGAATTAAGTCGCAGTATCCTAAGCCTTAATTTTGCTACGGAATATTTCATGGAGGAATCATAAGTCAAAAAGTCAAAGGGATTAATTGTTTTAAATCAAAAATATTTATTAGAGTTCAGTCACATTCATTTAGTGGAATTAATTGTGATTAGAATATTGTTGTGTAATAAATGTCGGGGTGACACGACTACGGATATATTCAAGCCAATAATATTTTTCCCTTTAGGTCCCTCACCAAGCTGATGTAATTTACCCATAAGGCTTTCTTATTTATTGGGCTAAGTATTTTATTTAATTAAAACATGGGCTAAAGAGATTAGATGTAATTGGGCTTGGGATAAAGCCTAAAGGCCCAATGAGCATAAGTGGAAAAATATATGGCTAGAATTTATTCACTGGGCCTATGCATTAGAGACAAGGAGAAAGGGCTGGTGTAAAACCCAGGCCCATTCCCTGGCCATGGGAATGCATAGCCCAAGGAGATTATCTACTTGGGCCATACGGCCATGTAGTGAAGTGGAGGCTAGGGTTTTAGCCCTAGCCGTCCACCACTCAATAAGAGTCCAAATTGGATTATGTCTCCTAATGCAACTTGTCCCACATTGCTTAAATCTAATTCCCTTCATCCCTGCTATGCCTATAAATAGAGAGGAGCCTGGGCTCTCAAATCATTCAATCAAGTATTCTTAATCAAAGATTTCATAAACTCACTGAAAACTATATTAGTTCTTTGTGTTAACTCACGAAGAACAAAAGTTTAAGATTTGAAGAGCCAAGTAAAAGCCCACACTCTCTTGGTTATTATCAGTCATTGGTTAGAAGTTCTGGAGATCTTTATATCCCCAAGTTCTTTGTGTTCTTGAAGAAAAGAAAAACTTGTTCTTCGTGTTCTTGAAGAAATAAGAATTTATTCTTCGTGTTCTTCGAGAAAGAAGAAATCATTCTTCGTGTTCTTGAACAATAAAGAACATGTTATTGGAGAAGCAAAAGATTTTTGCCTAAAGCGAGGAGTGGCTGTTTATAACCAAGTAAATGTTCTTCGTTCTTAATTTTAAATAGCAACGGTTCTTCACATGTTCTTCATAAAGGATCTTGGCATGGGAATTCAATTCCTTCCACTGCGCAAATACTTTGATTTGCAATTCTATTCCCAACACTGGAGCCAGGAGGCAACAAAGCTCTCCCTCATGACGCATTGAGACTCTCATTTCAAATGGGCTATTGGGACTCGCATTCAAGGTTTGCTGGAAGCTGCATTGACAGTGAGTCTTGTGAGGGAGCTGCTGTGAGGAAAACATTGAATGCATGTGAGTGTGTATTCTGATTTCATGTATTGTAAGCCTTGGTGACTAGTTGACTGTATTTAAGCTAAGTTTCCAATGTCTTGTAAGGGCCCTAGCCATTGACTTTGTACATCCAGTTTGGTTGAGTGTAACAGTTGGGAGGTGTGATCTTTGGTCTACCCAAATCATAATCCTCCCGGGTGCGCCAACATAACTTTGCATTGCCAGCAAGGTACATGGTGGTGGTAACTTGTTCTCCTTTTGGGATGTCGGCAGCCCGGAAATACTACAAATCCCACAAGAAATTTTCCAACTCCTTGGCACTCCTAGCACCCACAAAGTGCTTAGGTTTTGGCACCTTCATCTTCGATGGTCTTCCCCACCCATAGGCAGCCCATAAACAGTCATTTTTAGAACTGCCAGCTCTGCCTCCATGTGAGCCGAAAGCCTTTTAATATCATCTTGAAGTGACTCAATGTCTTCACTCATACCTTCCATGTGGTGAGCTGCAAGGGCAACCTGCTCTTTAGCTCTTTCTACCAATGGCTGCAAGGTTTCAGCTGCATGTGCATCGAGGGATGATTGGAACTCCGTAGAAGCCTTTTGAGCAGCAGCCATTTGTAACGCCTTGTGGAAATCAATAAAATAGTAATTGATTCCATGGTTTGCCTTCCAGCCTTGTCCCTCATAGAACAAGATTCAAGAATCGTAACCTCTCCTAAGAGAGAGAATATAGTGGAAGACTTTCAATCGCAGGACTAAGAAATCAATAACTAAATACCACAATCATAATAACCAGAGTAACGATAAAACATTATAGCATAAATAGATCCTCAAATGTGCTAGTCAAAGACCGACCATCAAACATATTACAACCCAAGATAATTGTTTGAAAAAAAGATAACATGATCAACGCCTAAGCTTAAACAGTGCTAGAATAATACTATAATCATGTCAATCATCTCCGCCCAAATGGATCCTTCATTGTCCCACATGGACTTGAGCCAAACTGGGTCCATGTCCTAAAAATTGACCCAAATTAGGTCCTTGGCCACCACCAACTGGCTATCCGTATCCATCCTCCTATGTGTTAGCTAAACCAGGCAATTACACATAATGGAGGGAAAAATAAAGGGGTAAGTCTAAAGACTTAGTGAGTAAAAATGCATGTAGTACTTATGCCATTTAGCGATGAACTCTGTTTGTTAAAGTATACAACATTTTAAGTATGACAATTATCCATGAATGCAGTATAGGAATAGTACATACTATAATCATGTGAAACAATGATAGTTCAACTGTATGGTCTACTTGAGATATTACCCATTCTCAGCAGGATTGACGCTGTCCCGAGGGACCTGTAATACAATGCCAGTGCCCCAACCATTGTACGCTATCGTCCATAACATTAGCAGCTCGATTGAGTCCAACCTCAGATGGCCCACGCTACTAATGATATACGTTCTGTAGTGGCTTACCCGTTAAGGTTGCGCCGGTCACGAAATAACCGTTGGATCCAATGCCCATATATCACATCCACACACACATTTGACCATAGAGTTAACATGTAGCGATCTGACTTTACTTAATGAAAAGCGAAAATGGAAATTTCCAATTCCCACTAAGCACTACTATACTTTCCTCAATATCATCAGAGATTATAAATCTCGCAACATAATAAATTATTATTTTTTTCTTATAATCCTCATAGAACACATCAGAGCTGATAATAAGACTTCTATATTAAATAGATTTTTACATTGTATTTTACATGATAAGAAAACACACTAGTCAAAAGTGCCACAGAAAGCACATAAGTAAATTTACACCAAAAGTACCTAGAACATGTCTAAGTATAGATACATTTCAAAAGATAGACATCTTCATGATATTCTACAACAAACTAAGGCACCAGAAAACTTTATCCGTAATAACCTAGACAGGCATATGGATCATCTTCACCCTCTTCTATATCTGCATCAATATCTATGTAATTTTGGTGTTACCACATTTACATAGGCGGATTAATGAGTCCACGGTCTCAATATGTATAAGAATTACTCATATTTTCAATATGAGCCATCTTTTTCGAAAGTATCTCTAACATGGTGATTATAATAACATCTACGTTAGGTTTTCCAAACAGATTCATTTTGTATAATCCATTGCTGATAAGATAAGCACCGTAGAATTGTTTTGTAATAAAATCCATTTATCTTCTCTAGACATACGACTTTATATTTATACATATATACATTTTACTTGCACCTCATAAAATGAATATGCATATAAATACAAAGAGGTAAAGCAAATAAATCACCAAACATATAAATCACATTATTCAATGTATGTAATGCAATCTCATCTCATTTTTCTTTAAGAGACTCATCTGGCTTCTCCGGCTTTCTAAAGGAGTTGAACATTACGTTTACGGCTATTAGGAGACACCTTCGCCTCCTCGGTTAGTACCTAGCTTCTTCTTTTAACCTGGAAGGCTCCTTCGGCTTCCACCATTACCGTAAGAACACCTTATAATTTCACATTTAACTTGAGGAAGACAACATGCTTCTTATTTAACCTGGGAGGCTCCTTTGGCTCCAACTGTTAACATAGGAAAAATTCTTGCTTCATATTTAATTTATCTCTTATTCTCATTGTTCAACAGCATGTAATAACATGTCTCTCTTAAAATCATTCTTTTGTTCTCATAATCATGTCCTTTCATTTCCCAGCTTATTTCAACACATGTAAAAAAAATTGAAAGCATATAATCATATTATTCATAATATATTTAGGCTCATGTAATAATAATACCTCAAAAGCCTTATAAAATGATTCAATAAGTAATATATTTACTAAAACAATATCATTCTTAGTAAGTAGTTATACTTACTAAAATAGTATAATTCTCAGTAAGTAGTTATACTTACTTTTCATGTAAACCGTTAAGCTGGATTCCCGCTCTAACCATTGATTCTAATATTTACTGCATTTAGTGTGCCCGTACGCGATAATATATTAGTTTAAAATTATATTTAAAAGGCTAAAATAACGACCTCTTAATTTTTCTCTATGCTCTATCCAAAAATAGACAACATAACGACATATATCTAAAATATTATAATGTCACTCGGGGCATCATAACGACTATGTAGCGTTATCACATATTTTTATATGGGTATTACTACGGCATTAATATAATATTTATCTAAAACTTCTAATATTACTTGGGCATTACAACGACGTTGTTGTAAAATACCTAATAAAATTCAGGTTGCACAACGACGCATTTGTAATATTTACAAAGATGATTGAATATAATGTCCTTCTCTGAGATATTCAATCACACTTTCCCGAGCAATTTATATATCATAATGACATAAATTAAATTCTAATAACTAGAATTGACATAAACTAAGGATAAAAGAATTATACCTGTCACTCCCACTTGAGGTAGCTCCAAAGCTTTAAGATTTAAAGCTTATATATATATATATATATTTCATTTGAAATCTGGGAGAGAGAGGGGGAGAGAGAGCATTGCTGTGATTTGAAAAACAACCCTTGCATGGCTATCTATAGGCAATGCTTGAGGACAAGTTTAGCATTTGTATAAAAGGTAACTTCACAGTGGAGAAATTCTTTTAACGCTGGCTCATGAACTAAGAGTTTTGAAGAAGGTTTTAGAAAAACCCATGCTACACCAGGAGTTCACTCATCTATAGCTTTTGAGAAATTTTTATCATTATTTTAAAGTCCACTGTATTGCACCCACTCACACTAATGAGCTTGAAGGTTCTAATGTCCATGTAAATGCAAGTGCATGTGTACGTACATGCTACAGTAGGTGTAATATAATATAATATATTCTATATTGTTGTGCAAATTATAATTACTCGCAAGTGCACGAATCGATTGTAGTTAATAGATTGCGAGTGCGAGGTCGATCGCACAAGGAATTGTATTTTTGAAAGAGCAAATTTAAATCTAAAGTAATTTAATCCTAACGTAATTACAAAAGGGTTTTGAATTTTGAATTTTGAAATTGAAACTACTAAACATAAAATAAATAAACTAAGTAAATCAATAGATAAAAGTACTAAGGATGCGGAATTCACACTCACCGAATCATAATAATATACTCTCATCAATATTAATCCAAAGTTCTCACATATTAAATCTTATGTATGTTTTACTATGCTTCAAAGAATTAATCAAAATCATCCCATGTATCCATTCATGGCACAAATCACAAGAGGAATCCAAATTTAATTGAAACATTAGATGTATCCGAAGAACAAATCACAAAGGATATCTAATTTTTAGGCATATAAAACCATGCAATCAATCATGTGAAATTATCCTAAATCATCAAGTGTATCCTTGAATCACAACAAGATATCCAAGATTCATTCAACACAATTGAATACAAGTAAAACAATTGAAATATAAAACCAATAAAATCGGAATAATAAAACTTACAATATAGCGATGTTGTTCTTCATCGGTGAGGCTTCATCTCCAACCTTAGTTGAGAATTTAGCTCCACATGACTATGAAACTAAAGCCTAAACCTAGACCTAAAGAAAAACTAAACTAAAAGAAAAGCTGTGGATTACATTCTGTCTCCAAAATTGTATCCCAAAACTAGTCTCCCCCATTGTATATGCATAGCAGTCTATTTATAGGCTTAGGAGAGTCCCAGAAACACTAGTAATCCTAGGAAAATCGTAGATCTGTCTCCTAGTCCCAAAATAAGATTGAAAACCCAATTTGGCTTGGAAAATGAGTCTTTGCCGCCAGCTATCAGACGAGTGCTCTCGATTGCACTCAGGCATGTGAATCTTCTCTTGCGGTGCAGTGTGTGCGCGCTGGTGGTATGCTTGTGGTCGTGAGTGTGCTCAATCGTAGCAGGGCTGCACTCGATCGCACTTCCAGAATGCTCTTTTTCCAACTTTCTTCAAGACTTTGCAATTTTTTCTTTTAGAGCTGTTGTTTTTCTTCAACACCTACAAAATACTAAAAACACAAAACATTAAATAACGACACAGCTAAAGGATTAACTAATGTAAATTAAGAGGTCCAAATATGCAATATTTGGTACTTATCAGATGCCCCCAAACTTAAATTTTGCTAGCCCCTTAGCAAAATAAAACGAAAAATAAAATGAAAGCAAGAAACATAAATCCTCTTTTGTGGGAGAGTCGATTGCATTTAGCATATGCAACAAGCCTTTTAAACCCCTAGGCATCCCTAGTGGACGAGTGAAGTCTCATGAGAGCTTAACAAGAATGATACCCACAAACATTGTAGCACTATGTTGTTAACAAGGGAGAAGTTTCACATAAACCATGGTTCTTATTCATGAGCAAGCTTAAAAAGACAAACACCATCATCACAGTCAAAAGGAAATCCAAAATCAAATCACTCATAAATGAACAATTGAGACCTCATATGTTCTGAAATGTGTAAAGTGTAATTAGCATACAATCATGAAGCTTTTAGCTTAAACTCAAGACAAGTTCCATAAAATTTGTAAGAATCCTTAATAGATGAAACAACCAAGGCAAGATATGCATTTATTTATTTGTTATAGGCTCTGCAGTGTCTAACTCCCATAAGCTTTCTAATTGACTCATGTAATAAGTATTAGGCCAATGACTCCCAAGCCAGGTGGCTTTAGAGCACTAGATGTAAAACATCCCTCAGAGCTTATTAACTTAAGTCAAAAAAACTACGAAGTCAGATTAGCCATATCATAAATGAACATTGAACTTTACACTTTATGACGCGAACACTCAATGCTTAATGAGGCAAGAGGTCCGGTTACTCAGCGAAAAACTCAACATGTCTTTTCTTTTTCCTTCACTTTTATTATTATTATTATTTTATTTTATTTTATTTTTTTATATCTTGCAAGCCAAGGTTATTCATCAATAGGTCATCCAACAAATCTCAAAAAGAACAAGCTTAAGCTCAAGCGTCATACCTAATAGAAAACATGTTAATGTGCTCATAAAAATTTATCTCAAAACAAGTGAAATATCTTTTAACCAAAATAAGTCAAAGGACTTAGACTTCTACTGACATAATGATGATGTTCAACCCTTTAAGCGAGCCAATGAAATGCAAACCACAGTCACAGTTTAACTCAAACTTGACAACAATATAGCACAATTTATTTTTTTATTTTAATTTTTAATTTTCTAACACAAAAAGACAAATAAAAATAAACAAATAAGAACAAAAATAAACAGACAAAGTGTTTTTCCATACTCCCAAACTTGAACTATGTATTGCCCTCAATGTGTAGCATAGAAATACATTACCGGAAGTAAAGAAATTTGAGTGTGAACAAGGCTAGGGCGTCCCCCAAACTTAAACACCAAAACACATGTCAACAAAAACTAACAGCAATATTTTCATAGAAACAAACATCAAAAGATTAATTGTTGTTAGAAACAAAAAAAAAATTTAAAAAAAAAAAAAAAACAAAACGTAATGAAAAAGGAAGAAAGAATTTGTGGAGTGAAGTGCAGAAAATAAACTGGAGGAGAAAACTTTACAGCGCTTCCCCCTATCATACGGGTGTCCAACCAATCCCTTCCACTCCTTCTTCTTCAAAACTTCATACCCGTCTAGAAAAATGTTTCGCCATCTTATGTAGAATTGCTTGCTTCGAAGGATCTTCTTAGGAAAGTGGTTCCTAGATTTGTGTGCTTGTGTGCACAAGTCCTTAAGTATCGTGACATAAGATGACTCTTTGAGACATTCAGGTGATAAAGTTTTGGGCTCTTGATGTGTCTCAAGAGGGACAATGATGCAGGCATGAGCTTCAATACTCACTTCTATGTCACTGGGTAGATTAGGATCCGTTGGGGGCTCACTGTTCTCATGGTGCTCAACTTCTTCTTCTTCTTCTTCCTCCTCAATGTTATCCACAATTTCCTCACTCTTAAGTGTGGTGGTGACTTGGACATGCTCAGGATAAGAATTTTCGGAATCATCCTCATCAATCATGTAGTGCCTTTTAGCCATAAGTTGACTTTGAAACTCTTCTTCCTCTATACTGTTGAAGTCAGCAACTAGATGACCGATCTGTCCTTCTCTCTTGGTCATGGCTTGCTTAAGTTCTTGTATGTCTCTGCTATTCGCCATGGTGGAGTTCCTCAGCTCTTGTATAGTTTGGGAGTCAAGAGCGTTGGTATTCTTCATATCTTGCATGTTTTTATCAGTTGATATGATGAATGCTTTCATCATGTCTTCCAATGATGGTTGTGGTGCAGGATGTGGCACTTGATAAGAAGGTGGTTGAGCTTGGTGATCGAACTGCAAATAGTCTGGGTGGTGTACTTCATCAAATTGGTGACCATAATTTCATGTAGCTTTTGCTTTGACATGCTCATGATTAGAATTGCTAGCCTTTTCCTTATTAAGTATGTTCACGCAGTGTAAAACGATTGGACATTTGCTTTGGTGGTGAGTAGGATTATAACAATATTCACAAAATAAAGATGGTACGCAATCACTCACAATTCTGGCATAGGCAGACCTATCTAACATGAGTTCGTCTACTTTCCCATCTGAGTCATAAATGTGAGCAGTTGGAAAAAGTTGCACTACTGTATCTTTAAGAAGATAATTTCTAGTAGCCTAAGCTGACCACGAGAAATCAAATTGGTTGCTCCAATTCGGGTTGTAGAAATTGGAATTTCAATCAAACCCTGGACTGGAGAAACTCATGTTCATTTGCTCATATGAAAAATTAGAAACTTGTCCCCAAGATGGACAATTACTATCACTATGATAAGGATTAGAGTAGTATGAACATGGGTAATGTGGTGTGTAAGTGTGAGAAAAATGGGTCGGGGTAGATCTGGCTGCTTTGATTTGGTCTAATTTGGCACGTAAGGCTTTGATCTCAGCTCGAATCGCAGCTTGAAAATCCATGATCACTCTCACTTTTTAGTATGCAAATATCCCACATAAAACATTAACCATTCTCCCTTTTTTAAAATTATTTTTTGTTTTTTTTTAAAAAATTTTTTTTTTAGAAAATAAAATAAGAAAAACGACTAACACAATAAAAATAAATAAATAAATAAAAAACTCACAAAAAGGACCAAAAATAAAATTTTTGGCTTAAATCTACGGAACTGTTGCAGTCTGCTGGTGTTGCCTCTGGAGGTGCGCTCGAGTGCAGGCTGGGCGTGATTGAGCGCAGTAGCACTGATCCGTAGGTGCGTGGCTGCGAGTGCAATCGAGCTTGAGCAAGATTTATTGAGCACAGGTGCGCTTGACTTGCTGTCTTGGCCAGGAGTGCGCTCGAGCGTAGCAGGGCTGCGCTCGATCGCAATTGCAGGGCGTGCGGAAGGTGCTGCTGCAGAACCGTAAAACAAACCAAAATAATAATAATAATACTAATAAATAAACAAAAGAAAAATCTCTCTCTCTCTTTTTTTTTTTCACTAGTAACAGGAATAAAACAAAACAAATTGCAGAGAAAAATAAAATCCTAATTATAACGAGTAGAAGAATAAAACTAATTTAGAAATAAATTGGTTTCAAAAATTAAACAATTCCCTGGCAATGGCGCCAAAAACTTGCTGTGCAAATTATAATTACTCGCAAGTGCACGGATCGATTGTAGTTAATGGATTGCAAGTGCGAGGTCGATCCCACAAGGAATTGTATTTTTGAAAGAGCAAATTTAAATCTAAAGTAATTTAATCCTAACCTAGTTCCAAAAGGGTTTTGAATTTTGATTTTTGAAATTGAAACGACTAAACATAAAATAAATAAACTAAGTAAATCAATAGATAAAGGTACTAAGGATGCGAAATTCACACTCACGGAATCATAACAACATACTCTATGTTCATCAATATTAATCCAAAGTTCTCACAATTTTAATCTTATGTATGTTTTACTATGCCTCAAATAATTAATCAAAACTATCCATGTATCTATTCATTGCACAAATCACAAGAGGAATCCAAATTTAATTGAAACACCAGATGTATCTGAAGAATAAATCACAAGGGATAACCAATTTTTAGGCATATAAAATCAAGCAATTAATCATGTGAAATTATCTTAAATCATCAAGTGTATCCTTAAATCACAACAAGATATCCAAGATTCATTCAACACAATTGAAAACAAGTAAAACAATTGAAATATAAAACCAATAAAATTGGAATAATAAAGCTTACAATAAAGCGATGTTGTTCTTCATCGATGAGGTTTCATCCCCAACCTTATTTGAAAATTTAGCTCCACATGACTATGAAACTAAAACCTAAACCTAGACCTAAAGAAAAACTAAACTAAAAGAAAAGCTGTGGATTACATTTTGTCTCCAAAATTGTATCTCAAAACTAGTCTCCCCCATTGTATATGCATAGTAGTCTATTTATAGGCTTAGGAGAGTCCCAGAAACCGTAGTAATCCTAGGAAAACCATATATCTATCTCCTAGTCCCAAAATAAGATTGAAAACCCAATTTGGCTTAGAAAAGGAGTCTTTGTTGCCAGCTATTAGACAAGTACGCTTGAGCGCATGGCCAGTTCTAGATCACACTCGGGCATGTGAATCTTCTCTCGTGGCGCGCAGTGCGTGTGCGCTGGTTGTATGCTTGTGGTCGTGAGTGCGCTCGATCGTAGCAGGGCTGCGCTCGATTGTACTTCCATAATGCTCTTTTTCCGACTTTCTTCAAGACTTTGCAATTTTTCCTTTAAAGCTATTGTTTTTCTTCAACACCTACAAAATACTAACAACACAAAACTAACATAAAACATTAAATAACAACACAGCTAAAGGATTAACTGATGTAAATTAAGGGGTCCAAATATGCAATATTTGGCACTTATCACATATATATATTTTGCTTAGGCAAATGCTAAAGTAAGCGTACTATATATATATATATATATATATATATATATATATATATATCTCATTCACCTAATCCATTTTCTTTTAAGTCTAATTAAATCCTGAATAACAAATCATTAATAATGCGAATCAACGCCTAGTTCGAACCAACTTCTCAAATTGAACTGAGAAGCTAAAATTAGACATCAAATATATTTTCGTAATATATTTGATTTAACTTAAGACCAAAATTTATAGTAAAGCATTCTTAGCCATCCTAATAAATTCCTTAGATGGTACATAACATGTATAGTAAGCCCATGGCCATTATCCAACACGTATCAGTGTACATGTCATATGATGCAATTAGTCTTGTCTGTATTTTACATGCATGCTATTACAAATCTCATCGTCTCATTATCTTGTTTAGTAGCACATTTTCACAAATGGTAGAGTTCATAATGCAACTAAAATGTATTTCATAAGAGTTGTAAAATACATGTTTGGTATACAAAATAGTCGTGCAATGCGGGAAAAGTAATGGCTAGATCATGTAAGTTCATACTCACCTAGGTTGTACAAATCATCCAAAAACTCCTCCAAAGGGCCCGAGTTCTCCAAATTTGTGGAAAGCCTAACATTAGTCCTAAGTTCAAGCTAACACAAACCTAGAACACGAAAACAGGGGCTATAGAATGACTAGCCAAAATGGCGTTCCCTTGAAATTGCTTCTGGGTGAGCGCTCGAGCTCGATGCCGAGTGTTCGGCCAAAGAGATTCAGGTAGAACCTCATTTGCTCCAACAATCTCCTAACCAGTGCTAAACTGGTTCCAAGGCTACAAACGGTCCTCTAATACTTAATACCCAAAACAACACCTTCATGCAACAAGAATAAGTCTAACGGAAAAGAAGTGCTTATAGTAAGATTAAGACCTATACTTCTAGAGTTCTAGCAACTAAGCTACTATAAAACATAAGCTAGCATAACATCTTAAGGAAAAACACTAGAAAGAGAGATAGTTACCTCTACACAGCAAGAACCTCAACAAGCTCCTCCTTCTCCTCAAGAACATCAAGGTAATCTCTCTCAAACTCACAACAACACTCTAGCAAGCATTCGTGTACTGTTTGCAAGCGAGTGCTAGCGTGGTCCCCACACGAGCGTTCAGTTAGAGTCCAAAATTCCCAAAATTACCCTCCACCTGTTCCTAGTGACCCAAAAGTCCAATCATCCCTTTAACCGAGCTATCTTAGCCTAGTTAATTATTTGGGTCACTACACCAACTGCTCAACCAGAGTAGAGGAGGAAGACTTCTTTGTAGGAACACCTAGCAAGGCTTCAAGCTTTACCACTCTTTCCAGCAAGTCTTGTGTAGAGCCACCCACCATGATCCCAACCGTGCTCTGATACCAGTTGTCATGGACAAATTTTTCGCACCAAGCAAGCCACGTGATGGCCCTAAGCAAAGCACCAAGCAGTGCCTAGGCAACCAACACACCAACAAAATTAGGGAAGGGTAATCATAGCACACACAGATTTACGGGAGTAACACCTCCCAACTTTTACACTCAACCAAACCAAATGTACAAAGACAATGGCTAGGGCCCTTACAAGACATTGGAACCCTTAGCCTAAATACAATCAATCAGCCACCAAAGCTTACAATACAAGAAACCAGGACACACACTCACATGCACTCAATGTTTTCCTCACAACAACTCCCTCATAGGACTCACTCTCAATGTAGCTTCTAACAACCCTTGAATAAGAGTCCTAGCAGCACTTTTGTAGCCATTAGGAGGGAGAGCTTTGTTGCAGTGTGTTGCTACCTGGCTCCAATCCACTGCTTGGAACATCATGGTTGACTCCTACCAAGCAACCTACCACTTGGATCATGCTCCGTTGTCCATTTGAATCCAGCCAAGGCCCTTGTCTGGCGCATTGCCACAAGGCTGGCCCTTTTGCAAGCACACAACAACTCCAATAATGCCCAACCAGCTTCTTGCCACATGTCCAATCTTGCAGGCATGACATATCACCACTCTGTCCACTATAGCAAGCAATCATGAGGTAGAAGGCTTGGGCAGCGCCTAACACAAAGCAACTGCCACACTCAAGGCCCTATTGGCTTCCCAGCTTCATGCAGAAGACCTGCTTAGAGATCATTGAACCATGGCACATTAGCTCGTCTTGGACAAGGCGGTGGCACCATGTGGCCACTACAGCAACCTACATCATGTCCATCCAGCAACAACCCCTACTAGTTGAAGGTTGACACCCTTGTTGGGTGGGTGGCTAAGTATTCCAAGATCTCATCCTCAAATTGGCAAAGGGTAGTGTCATTTTTCCCATGTAGCTTCTAAGATAGGTAATCCTCTCCACTTAACCAAAACTCGTAACAAAGTGGTAGTTAAAGGGAGTGAATTGCGGTGAATCGTAGTTTAGGGGTGTAAGTGTAAATATAGTAATAGTTTAGGGAGGGCAAAGTGTAATTAACTAAAGAAAACAAATAGAAGGTAATTGTCTTTTCCAATTTAGTTGATTATATTTGCACAATTTTATCTCAATATAGTGCAAAATTACTTTTCGTTCCAATATTCTGAAATTTTCAGTCATCCTTATAATGATTTGCCAAATCTTACTATCTATCTCACCTAAGGGTGCGTTTGGGATTGCGATTTCACAAGAATAATCTGCGTTTTTAAAAGATATCGCAAAGTGTAAGGCATTTGGCATTGTGATTTTAAAAAGCACTTAATTTAAAATAGGAAAAAAAAAAAAAACCCTGTGATTTCTATAAGCAAGCTAGGGGGTGCTTATTTGAAAAGGCATGTAATTGAAATACAGGATCCCAAAGAAGCAGAAAAGTGCAAAATAGAAAATAGATCAATCACACAAGGCACCAAGATTTAAGTGGTATGGCTTAACAAGCCTACATCCGCTGGCGAAGACGATCCAAAGGAAATTCACTAACAAAAGATGGAGTAGAAAAGATAATAGGGAGAAAACCACTCAAAGCCTAAAGCCCCAATACACCAAATTCTCACTCTCACACAAAAGGGAACTAACAACAAAGAGAGAAAATATTCTCTTTCTTCCCTATGCCTCTTGTGGCTACAAAAGAGAGAAGGAAAATATGGACTACAAAGCTTTCAAGTTTTTCTCCAATTTTTCACACTCTGGTTGCTGCCTTTTATAAGCACTAAAGTCGGTCACGTTGTGAAGCAATAATAATTTTTCTAGGAGAAAGGTTACACAATGTGCTGGGAAACATGCTCCTAAGCTTGGTAGGAAACCAACTCTAAAAACTAGTAGTAAAAGGAAAGCAAAACCACAACGTGAAAATGGACTAAACTAATAGGTTGGGCCCCACTGCCAAGACTTGATAATTTCAAGTCATACCCAACAATCTCCACCTTGACTTGAATTCCATCAAGTCCCTAAAGCAAATCTCCTTATGAGGTCTCCTCTAACACCCACAGGGGTAATCACAAGCTACAGACAACAATCAAGTCCAAGCAACTCTTGAACTTGAGAACCGGAACTGGCTTAGTCAACATATCCACTGGATTTTCCTCAGAGGCAATTTTCTCAAATGTGATATCTCCTCGTGTCACAACCAGATCACCAGCATAATCTGAATTGATATACCCAATGACACTGGAACCAATACCACTGTCTCTATCAAAGACTAAACTAACATCTATAGCGCTCCGTAGATAACGGAGTATCCATTTCACTGCCGGGCAGTAAATCTTACTAGGAATAACAACACTGACTACATGTGAAACATCTGGACAGCGCACAATAACATACATGATGCTCCAAAACACACTAGAGTAAGGTACATGTGACATAAAATGCTCCTCCTCCTCACTCTGCTATGCTATAACACTGTTGATAGTCTAAAATTATCTAGAGAAGACACATCAAATGAATCTGTCACCGTACTTCCCTGAAAAAAGTAGAGACCACCAATCTTGTTACCTTCCATCACAACCAATGAGCATTTACTAACCCTGATGACTCCATCTCCACCAGAATACTTGTATCGAAGGGAATCCAAAGTAGCCAAAGAAATAAGATTTTTCTTCAAATCTGGTACGTGTCAAACATTCTTCAAAGTCCTGACAGTCCCTTCATGCATCCTTATTCTGACTGCACCAATATCAACAATCTTCCAGGCAACATCTGATGTGGTATTTTTGTGACAAAAAATATCAATTAGAAAAATAACCACTCACAATAGAACGAATCTTTGTAGGATACGGCTATAGAGAGGGTGTCGAACCTCAAGGACTGCAAGGGTTTTATTATCAAAATTCGAAGGATTAAAATTAACTTAATTAAAAGGAGATTTGATTTGATTTTCTTTAAATCTAAAGTGCATGAAAATAAAAGAGATTTAAAGTAAGAGAGAGAGTGTATGGTATTGACTTCACTTCTATCCGCACAACAATGGTTAATCATAATTAATCCCAGAAATTCATTCTATGCATGTTATAAATAAACAAGAAACTACCTTATTAAAGAATAAGCATAATCTATCTTCGGTTGGCACGGATTGTCCACCTAACCACTAAGATGCGGTACGACCCGTCTTCCCTAGGCATAAATTATCAAAATCTTTAAAATGATACATATAATCAATGAATAAGTATAACTCATCTTCGGTTGGCACAGACTGTCTACCTAAATTACACTAAACTAGGGTGTAGTACAATCTGTCTTCCTTGGGCATGGCCTATCAAATCCTATTGATTATATGTCAATTAAACCCATTGTATAACCATCATCCTCATCATCATAGAAAACAAGAATGATTTGATTTCAATAAAAGTAAAATACTTTCTAAGACAAGAGAAGAATTTCACAAATATTGATTTTGGAATTGAAAAACAATTGCATTTAATATGAAGAACAGAAATCAATTGTAGCAATCCTCATAGTTATACAATCAACATGCATAAATTGAAAATCTAAAAATTAAATACAATCAAACCATTGTGCTTGGATAGGGTTACATCAACACCACACGAAGGGGTTTAGCCGCTCATGATCTTCTAAGCTCCAAAGACAATTTACTCAATTTTTACTCTAGAAAGCGGTGTCCTTTTTCTCAATGTTTAGAGGCCTATTTATAGGGCTTATGAGAGTCCTAGAAGCCCTAGGAATCCCAGAAAAATCGTAATTCAGTCTCCCAGTCGGATTGGGAGACCTAGAAAAACTTTCCTTCTCAATTTCGGAGCCTGTTTTGCCTCTGGCGCCCGTGTGCGCTCGAGCGCACTGTAGCTACAATAACGTGCTACAGTAACTTTGCTACAGTACCCCTGCTACAGTAATTGCTACAGTACTTGAATTGCATTTTGAGCCCAAAAACAACTATTTTCTTGTATCTTTATGAAACACCTGAAAACACAAAAACAAAACAAAATCAAACAAATAACAATGCTAAGGAATTAACATATGCAAATTAAGGGGCTTAAATATGTAACATTCAACACTTATCACACCCCCCAAACTTACATATTGCTAGTCCCTTAGTAATACAAAATAGAAAATAAATTGAGAAACAAAAAGATAAATCCATCTTTCGTGGGATGTACGATTGCATTTAGCGTATGCAACAAGCCTTTTAAACCCCTAGGCATTCCCTAGAGGACGAGTGAAGTCTCGTGAGGGTTTTCCAGGAATGATACCCACAAACATTGTCATCATTATGTCATTCAAAAAGATAAAGCACCACAAAAATAATGGTTCTCATTCATTAAGAAGCTTAAAATTATAAACTCCATCTTCAAAATTCCAAAGAATTTACAAGTCAAATCACTTACAAATGGCAGATTGAGATACACAAATTTCAATTAGTGCAAAGTGAACTAACACATAGTCATGAGGCTTCAAAATAATGCCAATATGAATGAATCACCATCTCAGAATTCATGGGACTTCATATCAAATGAAACTACCAAGGCATACATTTTTTTTATTTTTTATTTTATTTTTTATTTTTTGATGTTGTAGGCTTTGCAATGCTTAGCTTCCTTAAGCTTTCTAGTTGACCCATGTATCGAGTGTTAAGTCAATGTCTCCCAAACCAAATGGCTTTAGGGCATTAGGTGTAAAGACACCCCTAAGGACTTACTAACTCAAGTAAAAAAGGCTACAAAGCTAAGCTAGCCATTTTATTAATCAACCCAAAAATTTTACTTTTTGACGCGAATACTCACTGCTTAATGAGGCAAGAGGTCAGGTTACTCAGCAAAAAATTCAAACTTGATTTTTTTTCTTTGTTTTATAGCATGCCAAAGTTATTCACCCAATATGTCACCCAATAGAATTCAAGATATTGAAAACAAACATAATTGGTCTCAAAATTCATACCTCATAGACATGTGCTAGTGTGCTCAAGATAGATTTAAATTGAAACAAGAAGCATCTCATGTTGCCAAAAGTAAGTAACAAGACTTAAAATCCCTAAGTCATATGATCATGTGTTTATAACTTTAAGCCTATCAATGAAATTTAAACCAGAATCAAAGCTCAACCATATGCTTAAGAATAACATAACAACAAAAATGGATCGTGTTTTGTTTTTCCATACCCCCCAACTTGAATCATACATTGTCCCCAATGTATGTATAGAACTAAAGAATAAGATCAAGAGTACAGAAATACCTGAATGAGCAGATGTGGGCATATCATACCCCCAAACTTGAATGCAAAAACACATGTCCTAAAAATAAAGTGATACTCCAACCAAATACCAATCAAGTGCACACATTGTTGTAAAAAGATAAACAAAAAATGAAGCAACAATGGATAAAATAAACCTGGATGGAGATCATATGCCCTGTGGAGTGAAGAGTCAAGCGCACAGGGCTTGCGCTTGATCCTATGAGGTATTTCTCAATGTAAGTCCAAGTCCCGAAGGATCTTACCTCGATCCTTCAGAAGTCCAATCAAGCTCTTCCATCCCTTATTCTTTATGATCATGTAGCACTCCACAAGGAAGAGGATTCCTCTTAACATCCCGAAACTGCTTCTCTCAACTAATAGGTCTTGATGCTCCCCATGATGATGTTCAGGGTGTTTGTTCCGAACTGGTTTCATGATCAATCTCTTGTCTATAGGGAATTTGCCAAAAAAAATTTCTACCCCAATGAAATCCACTTCAGCAACCTTTGAATGAAATATGTTCCCTGTGGGGTTGTCATCAGGTGGTGGAGTACTTGAATTGAGAGGCATAGGCTTCGGTGGGTTGCTCCATGATGGAACTTCAAATAGAGGATCAGGAGGTGGGTCTTCAACAGTTTCTCCAATGTCATCCAAGAAGAAACATGCATTCTGGAAGGCATTGAAGATGTTCAAAATCTTCATATTCCCAAAAGAGATCTTCATTACTCCGGTCCGGCAATTGATGCATGCATTGGCTATGGCGAGGAAAGGACACCCAAGGATGACTGGAATTTGCTTCTCTGGATTTAAGACCGGTTCTATGTCCAGAACTATAAAGTCAACTGGATAGTAGAACTTGTCCACCTTGATAATGACATCTTCCACAATCCCACGAGGTTTCTTGATCGAGCGGTCAGCCAATTGAAAGATAGTACTTGTCGGTTTCAATTCCCCTAAGCCCAGTTTCTGATATACTGAGTATGGAAGCAGATTAACACCAGCTCCTAAGTCGAGGAGAGCTCTCTCAATTTCAGTGTTTCCGATGACGCACGAAATTGTAGGCGCTCCAGGGTCTTTGAACTTTGGAGGAGTGTTATGCTGAATCAGAGAGCTTACTTGCTCGGTGAGAATGACCTTCTTGGGAATGTGCTTCTGATTCTTCCTCTTTTGAGTGCACAAGTCCTTGAGAAATTTTGCATAGGCTGGAATTTGCTTGATGGTCTGAAGGAGTGGGATGTTGATTTGAACCTGCTTCAAGGTTTCCATCATGTCTTGTATCTTCTCTCCTTGTTTCCCGAAGTGGGAGGGTGCCTTGAGACGTTCTCGGAAGGGGGCCTTAGGCTCATATGATACCTTAGGAGTGGGGGTAGATGATGAAGATGCCTCGATGCTTACTTGTTTACCCTTGTCTTGATGCAGATTCTGTGGGGCCTTAATTTGCGTATCCTTCTTTTCTTCCACATGATTGTCAACCAGTCTGCCGCTTCGCAATGTGGTGACGGCTTGAACTTGCTCCAGATGAGGCGTGCTTTCTTCTACCATGTATAGTCCCCTAGGGTTGGTCACTGGCTGACTTGGAAGCTTTCCTTCATCCCTCCTATTGAGAGCATTGGCAAGTTGTTCGACTTGAGCTTCTAGCTTGGCAATGGATTGGGAATGTGAGTTGACTAATTCCTCTTGAGATTTGACTGACTGCTTTATCTCGCTCGTCAGCTCACTCATTGCTTTTAGCATTCGCTCCTCAAAATTAGACTCTGAGGGGGGTGGTGCGGCCTGGTATTGCTGCTATGGAGGCTGGTAAGTGGAATGAGGTTGGAGGCCAGGATGGGTTGCCCGCATTTGAGTTCTTCCATGAGAAATTTGGATGATTTCTCCACCCGGGGTTGTAAGTATTGGAATATGGATCATTACCCGGTCGGGAGAAAGCTGCATTAACCTACTCATTACCAACATTAGTAAAATCTCCAGCAAGATGGCAGTTATTTACAAGATGCATAGAACTTGAACAAAATGAGCAAGATTCATGTGGTGTGTGCATGTGGGCAGTATGAGGAGCAAAACCAGCAGTCATCCATTGGTCGAGCTTTTTGGTGATAGCCTCAACTTCCTAGCTGGCCATGTTTGGGGAATGGCTTGCTTCATACAAACTCTCTGTCTTGAGTGCTTTAGGTGCTGGTGCCCTTCGTTTGGTGGAAACCTGTTGAAGAGAATTGTTACTCAAGTTTTCAAACATAGACCATGCTTCATCTTCGCTTTTTAACATGAATGTGCCCCCACATGATGCATCCACCATTTTTTTATTGGACTCGGTCAAGCCATCATAGAAACACTGCACTAACTGCCATTTCGGGACAGCGTGGTGTGGACATGATCTAAGCAAGCTCTGCAGTCTATCCCAAGTCTCATGGAAATCTTCTCCCTCATACTGGGAGAAGGTAGTGATGGCTCTCCTAGTGTCATTAGTCATGCCTATGGGTAAGTACTTCTTAAGAAATTCTTGTTGCAATTGAGCCCAAGAAGTGATAGAGTTGGGTGTTAAGGACTGGAACCAATGTTTGGCTTTTTCCTTGAGGGAGAAAGGAAAAAGACGCATCCTTAGGGCATCCTCAGTGAATCCATTCATTTTAGTGGTATCACAAATTGCTTCGAAATCACTAAGGAAGTCATAAGGATTTTCAGTGCTAAGCCCTAGGAAAGAAGGTAAACTTCGTATAGTGCTAGGCTTAATTTCATAATGGGTTGCGTAATTTCTGGCAATCGGAGACATGTGGGAGTAGTGTAAGTGGTAGGAAGATAGTGATCTTGCAATGCTACGTGGTTACCATCCCCCATGGTCTCAGTGGAACGCTCTTCTAGCAAATTAGAGTTCATTTGGGATCTAATTTGTCAAAGGGTGCGTTCAATTTCAAGGTCGCAAGAAATTAATGGAAAAGACAAAGAATGACGACCTCTCATAAACTAAACAGAAATTTAAAAAGAACAGAAAGAAAATAAGCTAAAAACATAAAACAAACAAAGTTCACAAACGGCCTTAGATTGCACTCAGGGTTCTGGATGCAAGCTGCCGCAAGTGCGCTCGATCGTACGACAAGGTGCGCTCGAGCGTATTGCCGCAGATGGATGCGACCGCACGAGGAGAGGGATCGAGCGCTGCTGGCTTGGTGCCTGCTGAAGTGCGTCTGTGCGCTCAATCGCACGCGGTCTGCGCTCGATCGTAGTCACAGAGAAGGCAGCTTATGGACCTGTTTGCAAATTCTAAAAAATAAAATCCAAACACAAAACATAATTAAAATTAGCAACTTAGAACTGAAAAATAAATTATTAAGCTAAAATCAATTCTTAAAATTTGACAATAAAACCGTTAAGCAATCCCTGGCAACGGCATCAAAAATTGATGTGGTATTTTTGTGACAAAAAATATCAATTATAAAAATAACCACTCGCAATAGGACGAATCTTTGTAGGATACGGCTATAGAGAGGGTATCGAACCTCAAGGACTGCAGGGGTTTTATTATTAAAATTTGAAGGATTAAAATTAACTTAATTAAAAGGAGATTTGATTTGATTTGCTTTAAATCTAAAGTGCATGAAAATAAAAGAGATTTAAAGTAAGAGAGAGAGTGTATGGTATTGACTTCACCTCTATCCGCACAACAATGGTTAATCATAATTAATCCCAGAAATTCATTCTATGCATGTTATAAATAAATAAGAAACTACCTTATTAAAGAATAAGCATAATCTATCTTTGGTTGGCAAGGATCGTCCACCTAACCACTAAGATGCAGTACGACCTGTCTTCCCTAGATATAAATTATCAAATTCTTTAAAAGGATACATACAATCAATGAATAAGTATAACCCATCTTCGGTTGGCACAGACTGTCTACCTAAATTACACTAAACTAGAGTGTAGTACAATCTGTCTTCCTTAGGCATGGCCTATCAAATCCTATTGATCATATGTCAATTAAACCCATTGTATAATCATCATCCTCATAATCACATAAAACAAGAATGATTTGATTTCAATAAAAGTAAAATACTTTCTAAGACAAGAGAAGAATTTCACAAATATTGATTTTGGAATTTGAAAACAATTGCATTTAATATGAAGAACAGAAATCAATTGTAGATATCCTCATAGTTATACAATCAACATACATAAATTGAAAATCTAGAAATTAAATACAATCAAACCATTGTGCTTGGATAGGGTTACCTCAACACCCCACGAAGGGGTTTAGCCGCTTATGATCTTCTAAGCTCCAAAGACAGTTTACTCAATTTTTACTCTAGAAAGCGGTGTCCTTTTTCTCAATGCTTAGAGGCCTATTTATAGGGCTTAGGAGAGTCCTAGAAGCCCTAGGAATCCTAGAAAAATCGTAATTTAGTCTCCCAGTCGGATTGGGAGACCTAGAAAAATTTTCCTTCTCAATTTCGGAGTCTGTTTTGCCTCTGGCGCCCGTGTGCGCTCGAGCGCACTGTAGCTGCGCTCAAGCGCATTGTAGGTACAGTAACGTGCTACAGTAACTTTGCTATAGTACCCCCTGCTACAGTAATTGCTACAGTGTCCGCTACAGTAACTGCTACAATTCTTGAATTGCATTTTGAGCCCAAAAACAACGATTTTCTTGTATCTTTATTAAACACCTGAAAACACAAAAACAAAACAAAATCAAACAAATAACAATGCTAAGGAATTAACATATGCAAATTAAGGGGCTTGAATGTGCAACATTCGACACTTATCAACATCGTTTCCCATCAAGATTGAACCACCACTGCTTGACTCGTAGATAGTAAACCAATCCCTTTTAAGGGACATGAAAAGTACATGCAATATCAAGGACCCACTTGTCGTAAAAACAATCATCAGAAACGGAAACTACAAGAGCAAATTCTATATCCTCATAATTTTCTTCGACAACACCAACCACAAAAGAGGAACTTGGCTTATCAATTTCCTCTTTATTTCTCAACTTCGGACACTCGGATTCATAATGCCCATACTTTATGCAATAGTAACACTTAACTCTGTTGTTCGAGTTGGACTGCGATTGGCCTCTTCTATCTGAGTCTCTCTCATTGGATCAACCTCTAAAATTAGAGGAATTTTCCGAACGACCCTTAACAAATAAACCCTCAGCTTGATTGTCACTACCTTTCCAATTCAATCTTGTCCTCAACTCCATAGAATTCAAAGCATATTTAACATCAACTAAGGAGATGGTATCTCTACCGTACAACATTGAATTAATGAAATTATCAAAGAACTCAGGTAGTGAACATAACAAAATCAAGGCCTGATCCTCATTGTCAACTTTAATATCAATATTTTTCAAATCCATAAGAATTTTATTAAATTCATCAAGATGATCACAAAGAGGCATACCTTCTTACATCTTAAGGGTATATAACCATTGCTTCAGTAATAAATAGTTGGTGAGAGACTTCTTCATGTACAAACTTTATAACTTTTTCCAAAGTCTTGCGGCAGTTTCTTCATCGGCGATTTCTTTCAAAACTCCATGCGAAAGAGACCATAAAATTAAACTATGGGCTTTCTCTTCTAATTTCGCAATTTCCTCCTTTGATGATGTTGATGGCATCTTGCCATCCAAAATCTTCGCCAAACCTTGTTGTCGCAACAAAGCATGCATCTTAATACGCCAAAGACTGAAACTATTCTGACCATCAAATTTTGCAGAAGCAATCCTGTAAAATAAAGAACCCAGGCTCTGATACCACTTGTTGTGCACGGAATTAAAATATAGGATCCCAAAGAAGTAGAAAATAGCAGAATAGAAAATAGATCAATCACACAAGACACCAAGATTTAAGTGGTTTGGCTTAACAAGCCTACATCTACTGGCGGAGACGATCAGGAGAAAATTCACTAACAAAAGATAATAGGGAGAAAACCACTCGAAGCCCAAAGCCCCAATACACCCAATTCCCATTCTCACACAAAAGGGAATTAATAACAAAAAGAGAAAAGATTCACTTTCTTCCCTATGCCTCTTACGGCTACAAAGAGAAAGAAATATGGACTACAAAGCTTTCAAGTTTTTCTCCAATTTTTCACACTCTGCTTGCTGCCTTTGATAAGTACTGAAGTCGGTCACTTTGTGAAGCAATAATACTTTGTCTAGGAGAAAGATTACACAACGTGTTGGGAAACAAACTCCAAAGCTTGGTAGGAAACCAACTCTAAAAACTAGTAGTAAAAGGAAAGCAAAACCACAACGTGAAATAGGACTAAACCAATAGGCTGGGCCCCACTGCCAAGACTTGATAATTTCAAGTCCTACCCAACTGGCACAAATTTAAACTAAAATCACAATTTTGCATAACAGATGTTTGATAAAAAGTATTTTTTAACATATTTTATAAAACGCCTTTGCAATTTTAAAAAGTCGCGATTTCAAAAATACAATTTTTAAAAACACAATTTTAAAATCACACTTATTGAAACCGCAATCCCAAACTGACCCTAATTAAAATAGGATCATATTCATTTTAACTGAAATAGATGGTCTAAATTTTATTTCACAAATCTAACGGTATACTTGATAGCACGTCATTTAAAATTTTTAATGGCGTAGCATTATGTGCACAGTTAGATGTAACAAAAGTAAAAGGAGAAAGTCTACATATCCCCTTCAAACTACTATCCAATTGACAATGTCCTCCCCACCCAAAAAAAAAAAAACTACCAAAGATTGCCAATGTCCTCCTTAATGACGAAAATACCCTTAATAAGAAAACTTAAAAAATTAAAAAAATTTAAAAATAAAACTAAAAATTTAAAAAGAAAAAGAAAAAAGGGAGTGAAAATTTTTTTAAAAAAAAAACAAAATCATTTTTTTTTTTGTTTTTTTTTTTTTTTTACTTTTGTAGTTATAGAGATAATTTTGTATTTTCAACAAAAATCTAGGGTATTTTTGTGTTTTTGCGGTTCTTAGGTAGGACATTGACAAATTTTTTATAGTTTATGAAGATATTATCAATTGGATGATAGTTTGAGGATAATATGTACACTTTTCTCAAAGTAAAATTAGACTATGAAATGACTCATCTCCATAATGGAGAGGATGGTTATCCCTCCCAAGTTCATGGTATTCTACTTTTGAAATTTGATGTAAACAATTATATATTGATCGATGGACATTAAACAGGTACTAGCTAGTAATATTCAGTATATATTACTAGGAATAAATACGAGCGAAACAACACATGACTCATCAACCCTCTGAATTGAAATTACAATAGTTTGTAGTTTTTGAAAGAAAACGAAAAAGAAAAAGAAAAAGAAAAGTCATAATACCCGAATACTTGTGGAACCGTTGTGGATGGATTAGAATTTGGTTGTGTTTCTCAAAGAAAAAAAGGCTACTAACGTGCGGAGGGGGAGGTACATTTTGATTGACACAATTAACGTGCGGAAATCGCGGGACGGGAATATTGACTAAAATCTCATGCGCGTCCTAAAAAAGAAAAAAAAAAAAAGTTGATATAAAATTAGATTAAATCCAATATTAATTTGAACCAAAATCAAACTGCAATCGCTTCCTAAAATCGAATTTGTATTGAAAATATAAATTAAGGTGATATTTATAAGAACCTGCTTGCTGAGAGATCATTCTCCAAAAATGACAAAAATTAATATACAGACATCATCGTTACGGTATTTGAAAATTCCTTGACACGAGGGATGGTGCAACTCTGCATTTAATTAAGGGATGATTTCAATTAGCTGAACACGATGCCTTATGAAGAAACTTCATTTCATGGAGGATATATATTAAAATACTACTTCAATTCTCCTTGACTCCTTCCCAACTATATATATATATATATTTGAAATTTAAAGATAGAAAAAATTGAAACAAATAACACACCTTACATAATTGAAGAGAGCAGGCAGGGAGAAAGGAAGGAAATGAAACAGAAAGTGTATGCATGCTTGGCTCCTCGCACGCCACCCGCATTAGTCGATCAAGAAGCAGATGGGCGGATGCTTGTGGCATACAGGGAGCCAGGCATATATATATATATATATAACCCCTTTCACCTCCTCTTCTTCTTCTTCTTCCTCAAACGTCAAAAGCCTTCTTATTCTTCTTCTTCTGAGTAATCACAAGAGAGAGCAATGCGGGTACAATTAGAGCCTCAGCCAAAGAGAAATATCCGTTTTTTTTTTTTTTTGGTTTTTTTTGGTTTTTTTTTGTACAAGAAGAAGTAGCTTAGATCGAAGATGAATGAGGGATGATTTTATTGCCATATAAAGAGGCCCTCCAGCTCCTCCCCTCTTTCTCTCTCTCTCTGTCTCTTTCTCCTTCCTGCCCCATACCAACTAGTTAAACACTTTTAACACTTTAATTAAAAGGGCCTTTTTCTTTCACTCTAGCTAACAAAAGGAGTAGGCCAAACAAAGCCGCCGATACCATTCAACTTTACTATATATATATATATATATATATATATATATATATGAGTAAGGGGAGTTTTATGAGTGCGTCAAAGATGAAACCTAGGTAGCTATAGGCTACATGGGCATGGACTATGGTGATGATTATTGCTTCCTCACTATAATTATCTTCCACCTTTGGTGGAAATTCTAAACACGTCTCTCTATTTGGACACCGATATTATGCTCCTTTCTCTTTTCTTTTATAATTATTTCTTCTTTTTTCTTTTTCCATTATATGATGCTATTCGTCTTTGAATTTTCTTCCTGAACCTGGACTACTTCTGGTGTATTAATTAAATGGATTTATCTCTCTTGGGAATAATCTCATTCAACCGACACATGGAATATTAATGAGTAACGCACAAAAATTGTAAGGATTCCGATTCTAGGCTAGGATAATTCCATAGATGAATTCAGAGTTATGTAGGCCCATTAGTATGATCGATTTATCTTAGTTAAATGGATCAAAACAACTTTAGAGTATATAAGGTATATTTTGATCATTTAAAGGTTTTGTCTCAAATGACTTGGTTGGCTTAATAGTTAGTATGGTGTAATTTTCCTAATATTTCATGAGTTTGAACCTCCATATAACAAAATTGTGTTTTTAAAGTGAATTTTTCAATACGGAAACACTACAAAAAAAAAAAATGAGTTTTTAGTGACGTAGCAACTGTTCACTAGTAATTGCAACGTTACCATTTTGTGACGTGTTAGTGGCCGACACGTTAGTATAGAATTCTTAATAACGTGTCATTTTTCACATGTCACCATTTGGTGACGTGTTAAAACTGCCATGTTACCATAAGATGACGTGTTAAATTGACACATCATCTTATGGTAACGTGTGCAATTAACACGTTATTAAAAAGTAACGTGTCATTTTGACACGTTACCATATTGTGACGTGTCAAGTTGACGCATTACCATATTGTGACGTGTTGAGCTAACACACAATATTGTAACGTGTTAACCATATTGTGACGTGCCAAATTGACACGTTATCAAAAATTGTTAAAAATTTTAAAAATAAATTGTTTCAGAAATTTGATGATGAAAAAAATTAAAATTGTTTGAGTCATGCATTCATATATATATATATATATATGTTAAGATAAATAAACATGCATGTTGAACATGCATTCTCAAAAATAAATTGTTTGATAATACATGCAGCTATTTTGGCTATTTACAAAGATCAATTTAACACGTTACCAAAATTGTTAAAAATTAAAAAATAAATTAAAAAATAAATTGTTTCAGAAATTTGACGATGAAAAAATTGTTTCAGTAAATAAATTTGAGAATGCATACAACTATTTTAGCTATTTACAAAGATCAAAAAAGTTTAAAAATAAACAAAAAAAATTAACGGTTTGAAACATTACAAAATTAATATTTTCAAATCACCACCTAATTAATGAGAAGCATTTTTTAAAAAGCTAGACATAACAAAAATAATTTCAAATTTTAAGTTCTTTACAATTTATGTTTTGCACATTGAACAATGCATGTATCATCAATTTAATTTGAACAATGCATATTTAAAATTAATTTTCACTCATCTTATAAAATTTATAATGAGCTATAATAAGAAAATTTCTCTTGTATAATTTTCTTATTTTTTAAAAGTCAAATTTAGTCCTTTTCTTTTCTATTTTTGGCAAAGAAAGGTTTGAGAAAAATTAAGCATTATATTATTTTTTATTTTTAAGCATTAATTTAAATATGCATTAAAATATATATATATATATATATATATATATATATATA
>NC_081542.1:32890142-32890493 GCF_901000735.1 Corylus avellana
GGCGCGCCTTATGTGGCACGTTACTACTAGCCTCGGGAAGGCGCACGCAGCTGGCCATGCCACTGCATGCGCCTTTATTTCTCTTTTTTCCCCCCTTCTTTCTCTAGCTTTTCTTCTCCCTCGGCCCACGCGCAGTACTCCTCTGCAATTCAAATTTTTCTCTCTTCTTCTCATATAGCCACCTTCTCTTCACTCACCTGCGAACTCAGCTCCGATTTTGTAGCTGATCCGACAAGACCTAGCTCTGTTCTTCTTCCTCAGGTAGCCACCGTCTTCTCTTTCCGCCAGCGAACTTAGCTCTGGCCGGCGAACTCTAGCATTTTCCGGCCATCTCCCGCCTCATCATCGATC
>NC_081542.1:32890529-32890723 GCF_901000735.1 Corylus avellana
TTGATAGTTTTTTTCTCTACAGTGTATATATATATATATGATCAAATTTTGTTGTTAGCTAATTAACTTATTAATTTGTTTGAAATATATGATTTTTAGGGTCCCATGTTTGTATGATAGGTACGTACGTAGGAATGTAGGATTGTTCAATATGAGCATGCATGCAAAATATTTATATCTAGATTTTTAGGTAA
>NC_081542.1:32890807-33058698 GCF_901000735.1 Corylus avellana
AAAAAGCCTAGCTAACTAGCTAGATGAATTTTATTTAGGGTCCCTATATAAAGTTCAAATTATGTAACTGTATTTTTTTAAAAAAAAAATTGAGACAAAAACATAACTTAGATTTATTTTATTTAGAGTCCCCGTAACAAATTATGCTTTTCAATTTGTTTTATATAATTTGGTTTAGGTTTTGCAAATTTAGATTAGAGTACATGTTATTAAATAAACAACGAACGTAGATTTTTTTTATGTACGGTACCCATGACAAATGCTTTTAATTTTGTATTATAATGTAGTTTAAGGTTTGGAAATTTAGATTTCGTAAATTACATAAAATAGATAAGGATAATAAAAAAATGTCTTGAAAAAAAAAAAAACAATTGACCTAGATTTATTTTATTTAGGATCCCCGTAACAAATGCGATATAAAATATGAAAATATAAAATGTAGATTAAGTTTAGGGTTATAAAAAACCTATAGGACACAAACAAAAAACAAATAATGAACCTATATTTATTTTATTTAGGGTCCAAATATATACATAACAAATGCATTTACAAAAATCGGCCACAACATACATAGATTTAACTTATTTAGGGTCCCCGTACCAAATGCATTTAAGTTTTGGGCTTTAATTTTGTGTTTGGATTACTTGCAAATTTACTTTATGTAAATATTAAGAAAAAAAAAAAAAAAAAAAAAGAATAACAAAAAAGTAATGAACCTAGCTTTACTTATTCATTTTTAGGGTCCCCATGCAAATTTACATACTAATGCATTTATGTTTAAGTTTAGGGTAATTCTTATATATTTATGTTTCTAATGTACGTAGTAACACTATGGACAAGATGATCATGCTAACTATCACGAGAGTGAGCCATTCCTTTTAAACAATAATCAACAGTACGATTCGCATGATGACATTCAATACGTCCGACCTAACTTCGCACCAATCGAAGCGTATGTCATTCTATACAAATTAAATATTGTACATTGATTGGTTTGTTATTTATTTGTACATTGATTGTCAATTTTTCTTCATATAAGCGGTGAATATTTCTTACACTATACACATAACTAATTGGGTGTGTGCTGTATTTCGCAGGTTGATATGAGTACTCGAGGGAAGACAAGAGGACGGAGGACACAATCTTCTGGGTCGAGATTGCATTATAGCCTTACTGACAGTGAGTCACAGGAAGCTGCTATGCTTCTCCAGCAGCAACCAGGGTATCGACCGATACTTCTAGGACATGTGGAAGGATAGACACTTGCGAGAGACGATTATGTATTTGACATTCCCGGCTTTTCGATTGATATAGGCCAAGTACTCCATGACCAATCCAGTCCAACGGGCCTTACCCAGCTAGGGTATCGATATGAGCCTAGTCCTCGTGACCCTGATGACTCCCTGCATTTGCCATCCCCGCCACCCACATTGACCCAGATGGGTGTATTGCCGCACGACTATTTCAATCGGCCGCCACACAGTAGCGCACATGTGGATGATAGTGAAACATAGGCCGACGATGACTTGGATGATGGGACAGGTGACTCGCACAATCAGCAGCACGATGACCCTGCTTGGCCAGTATTGGCTATCAACCAGGTTCGAACGATAGGTATGTATGTATGCTATTTAGAACCATAAATATGTACATATTTACACATGATGGTACATGTAGTTAGTACATAAATTCAAATAATATATGTTTCACCATTTGTGTGTTAATTAAACATCATTGCAGATAGCCAGGACAACTTTGAAGTGTTGATCGTAAATAACTCCCACAAGTTGTGGGATATTCCCGGTCGGAAAAGGATCGTCATGGAGTATAATGGTACGTGGCAGCCCGTAGGACTAAGCACGGGAAAATTTAGACAGATGATGGGCAAGACTGTTAAGAGCAGATCCTTTATCAGGCTATCCGGCGACTGGAATGAGGTACTAAAAAATACGAAGGAGGATTTATTTGAGTCATTGATGGTAAGTGTAGATGAGATGTTCTTAATTTATGATATGTAGCATTTGTATATTAAATTTTGTAAAACAATCAGCGTTTTAATACCCTAGTTTTTAACTGATGCAGAATCACTTCTATATCATGCCTGGGTTAGATATGACCAAAATAAAAAAGAACGCATTCAGAGACATGGGCGAGAAGATGAAGCTTTTGAGGCACAAGTTAAGAAAAAAAGCTCATGATTCAGAGTGGCGATACTCCTACGACAGTGGTGGCAAGGATGTGCCAGACAATTGCAAAGTACAACCCCCCAGACGTGGAAAAATTGTTGATGAAATGGTGTGATCCCGCTTATCAAGTAGGTCACTTCAAACTATTTGTGTTTCGTTAGTTGTAATTGTTTGATGGCTTAGCTATTAATAACGTCTACATGTTATGTTCGTAGGAATATGCTCAGCACATGAAAGACATACGAACACAATATCAAACACCATACTACATCGGCTCGAAGAGCTACACAAGGGTGGCACATGAGGACATACTACTCTAATTTACCATAACTATATGTATATGTCATATATTGCGTAGTACATATACGAACGTTTCATTGATGGTTTGAACTTATTGCAGGTAATTATTTCGGGCAAGGCTCCTACTCGAGCGAGGGCTTACATCAAGACCCAAAGAAAGAAAGATGGAAGCTGCCCAAATCCGGTGGTGGCAGAGAGAATTGTAAGTGCCTTACACCTTGTCATGAATTTTTGTTTATGTATTAACTTATTGAGTCTTAACAATTATATATATAACAATGATCATGTACAGGCGCGAATGGAGGAGTTATTGAAAACTGACCCTGTGGAACTAGTAGATGGGCCCCAGGGGACTATTAGGTGGACACCGAATGCCGCTTATGCCCAAGTGCATGGCAATAAGCCTGAGTATGCGGGTCGTGTTTGAGGGGTCAGTAAGAATATTATGCCTACACGTGGCACCATCCACTCATACTATACACCGTCCCAAGCACGGTCGCAAAACCCTGGTGGCTCGATGGTCTCCCGTGCTGAACTTGAAAGAGCCATTGAAGCTAAAAGGGAGAAGCACAAGGAGCAAATGGATACGATGCTGGCGCAGCAGAGGGAGGAGATTACTATGGCGGTGACTGTGCAAGTGACTCAGCAGATGGCTGAGTAGATGGCTTCTCAGATAGCGGTGTATGAGACGCTCGATTTCGCAGCCATGAGGGGTCGAGACGTATGAGCTCCGAGCTTAAGGTGACGACTATCAGGACTCCGCAAGATGCGGAGTCCCCAGCCTGAGTGATTGTTAGATCCTCAGTTGATAGCCGATCAAGTAACACTATATTCTTATTGTTTCTATTTTAGTAACATGATTATCTTACGAGATGACTATCATTTTAATGGCTAGTAATTTTGTTCGGTAAATAAAATTTGTTCGTATCTTTATATGACACATGCATGTATATAACACAATTGCAACGTAATATGTGTAGATGACGTAAGAGTAGAAGTTGAGGACGATGATCACAATGAAATCCAACACCAGACGCTGGCTGGACAGAAGTCTCGTTTGTCAAGACATTATACTCGTCGTTCAGCAACCCCATGAGTATATATATAATCGAGTAGCTTATATATATACTTAACTCAAAATAATCTACTTTGTTGTTCTTGGTTGGTTTGGTTGTGGTTGGAGCTTTGCATATTTAATCTTACCATATTTGTTGAAGCCGCCTCATTGAATAAATGTATGTGTAGATGTATATGTGTTTGTGTATAGGTTGTGCAAATATATATGTTGAGGTTGTTTATGTGACAATCATTCAATTTTTTCTCATTTACTTGGACGTTGCTGATCCCTTAGGACTTGATAAGATTCTATTACAAGTGTCAATTTACTGATTGATTGTTTGTTTTATCATTTGCAGTAAGTGCGGAGAAGTCGGGAGATAATATCATGATGATGTTCACTCAGATTTCGTCAGACTAGTATTTGTTTGATAGTTTTTTGTGTATAATTTAAGGCTTAAGTTTTTTGTATTCGTGTATAACGTAAGTTGTATTGTATTTTACTATTTTCTACGTTATTGTGTATATATTTAGAGTTGGATTATTTATATATATATAGTTGAATTACTATATTTAGATTGATGTTGGATTGATAGATTATTTATATATAGATTATTGGAATATTGGATTTTGGATTAGTTGGATTATATAATGTAAATCGTATATCAGGTGCCGACCGGAGAAAATGAGAAAAAAAAAAAAATTCCTGCCACAAATGGTGACGTGTCAATTATGACACGTTACCAAATGGTAACATGTCATTATTCACACGTTACCATTTGGTAACGTTTGAATAATTAACACGTTACAAAAAAATGACAAGTTACTAAATGGTAACGTGTCAGAATATGACACGTTACTAAATTTCAAGTAGTTACGACCAATTTTTTAACCTGTCAAACATGTTACCATAGACACGTTACTAAATTTTAGTAACGTGTTAACACCATATACACATTACTAACGGTTCGTGGCCAAAAAAATATATTCTTGTATTGTAGGCATTTATTTTCAAAAACTTTCTTTTAAAACTAACTTGATTAATTTTGTGAACGCATGAATGGAGTTATATATATATAACCAAAAACAAGAAACCCTAAACAAAGAGTATCAAATTGCCGCCCATCTCTTTATTCTCTCATTTTCTCAGAACTTTTACCTTATCTCAGTTTTCTCTCAAGAACCCTAGCATTGTGAACATTGCACGCAGCCGTCTCTCTATCTCCCCTCTTATTCTATCATTTCATCTTTTCAAGAGCACCAAGAACACGACCCTTGTATTCTTCAAGAAATTGTACAACTCTCTCTCTCTCTCTTTCCCTACATTGCCTCACGGCCACAAAGGATCATCAAATAGATTTTCTCTCCTATCCAACTTTTGTTTTATAACGTAAGTACCTCTTCTTGACTTTCTCTAGCAACTACTTTATATCTCATAAAATTATATGTATGAGATAATAACACACTTTCTTCATTTTAGCCACACTTTCTTGCATGATGAGTTATTTTCATAGTTTCATCTAGTCATGCGTTTTCCTTGCATATTTTCTTAATTTCACGAGTGCATGAGAAAATATCAAAACATCTATATTCATACCAAAAAATTACATTATATATAAATAACACTTCTAAATAAAAGTATCATATTTTCGTAGATCTTGGTTATGGTTTATTGTCTTCAAAATCATGATTTCGTGTATGCACATCTACGTTTTTGCATGAACTGAGTTCATTATTTTCATGACAAGAACATTAGAATGCAAAATCTCCTAAAATAAATATGTTTCATATTCATGGAAAGTTTTAATCACACACTCTCTATATATATATATAAAATGCATTTGATCCATTATACTAAAGTCTTGGGCCTATTAGTAGTCTAAGTTAAGTGGGTTAGTTGGTCTATCCTAACTAGGCTAGCACTTGAATATTAATATGACTGAACATTTGGTTTAGGTAGTTAGCAGTCAAGAGTCATCTTATGCAACAGTATCGAGGTAAAGGAAAATTCTTAACCCTTTCCAAACCTTATTTCATTGCATGATTTTATTGTGAAAACTCTTTATTACCTTATGGAAAATGTTATGTTATTCTGATGTTACTTAATAATTATGCTCACATGAAATGATTTTATAAGAGAGTTTTGAATTCCTAATATTTTTATGTTACTCAAATTAAGATGGGTATAATGTTTGATATTCATGAGATTTTTTAAGTGAAAGATATCCCATTTTAATGGGATCCTATTTTGGAAATTCCTATTTTTGGAAATTTCTAAATTTTTAAGTTTCCAAGACTTCTACTTAAAGGTAAGACCTTTCATTTATGGAAAATTCTAAGTAAGGAAATTTATGGTGAAGTAAGAACTATCCCACACGTAGTCTAAGGGACTCATGATGAGTAAAGGATTGAGAATAAAATGTCTATGACAAGGACACGTGTGTGGAGGAGGTAGTTTTGGCTCAAGAGATACTTACAAAGATATGAGCTCGATACCGTTGCTTGAGATGGAAGCACAACCGCTGAAGGACAATGAGAAGGTGGCAATCCATTGCTATGTCACGCTGAGTGCACATTGGTTAATTAGCAGATGGGTAGAGCTGCGGCCACAGTTGCTACCATGGTCACAAGGACCACGCAACCCTAGTACACGAGGCTAATGGTGTACATGGGCCCTACTATGATAAGTTGTTTCATAAGCAATTGTGCATTTGTTTTAAGTGTTTGGATAATGACAAATATTGTTTATATGTCTTAAGCTTATGAAATTTAACAAATGTATTTCAAGAGAAATTTTTAGAAAGAGAAAAGGATTTCTTTTTAACATTGTGTTAAAGAAAATGAATTTTAACTCAACTGTTTTATGGTTGAGGATCTCTTACTGAACACTTTTTTTGGCTCACCCTTACTCATTTTGTTTTCAGGTTTTGAGCAAGCAATCTAGGAGGTCGGGATGGGGATATAGGAAAGGAGTAGGGTCATCCCATTAAATTCCATTTCAATAAGTGCAATAGCACATAGTTTGCATTTTCTTCGAACTTTATTTAAACCATTGGATAATTTATGTTGCTATGACCAAACGTTTCCGCATTAAATAAATTTTGATTATGCATTTATTTTCATATTTAGTTAAATGCTTTGGTAACCTTATAATACTTTGCGCATTTGAGAGAATTTGTTAATAAACCTAGCTCTAATGGGTTGGGGCATTACAAAAATATTGAATGATCCCTTAAAAGGGGAGCCGCGACAGCTCATTGAAGGACTACGTGTGTCCCAAATGTGCTCTGACCGTGTGGGAATTCTGAAACCACCGAGAACTAACCAAAGGATGATTGACACGTGGCAGGGATCAAAGTGACGCCTTGTGCAGTATTTAATAAAAGCTATCATTTCCGAGGCACTCTTTCGACAATCATAATGTGGGCTCTATAACTGCCCTTGTCATTTGAACATCCTACAATAGCTATAATCCAGTTGTCAAAGACCAAGGCACTTGTAAAATTCCTCTTACCCAAGTATCGTGGATAAGGAAATTGGGAGCTAACTGTTGGGAATAATCTCATTCAATTAACTCAATTGATTATGGACCTCAAAACCAGCAATGGGCCCCCGGCCTAGGTAGGAAGACCTCCATCCTTGCACATCACGGGAAGACACGTCAAGTATTCCAAGAACGATCTCCGGGACAAACATCTCTCTAGATCGTCAGGCACTCCCAGGACAAACATCTCTTAGGAGTACCCGTGCTACGCCAACACGGAAGATCACAAGGATATCTTTTATCCCCACGACAGAATTGAATCCCATACAAACTGGATAAAGATCTCATATCCAGCTAAATTAGGAGATAAATCAGAGTCCAAATCAGAGTACAATTCCCAGTCCCAATCAAGTTCCAAGAATCCTAATTTGAGCAAATGTAGAAGATCAACTCTAGGTTGGAATAAACTCCTTAGCCTATAAATAGGCCACGCACTAAGTATAAAACCTAGACTGAATTATTGTGCATTACGCCGATATTACTCATAAATATAACTTAGGCATTGGAGGGAAATCATGCCTACACACAGGGCGAGCTCTCTTGGTTGTCTCTTATTTTGCAGGAAGTAGAAGAAGGAATTGGAGCGCAAAAGGCAAATCGAACGCTTACTTTTCATACTCGAGGGGCGTGTCAATCACACTAGACCTGAAACTGTACCAACAATCTCAATGCTGGTTGCTTTTTTCTACATTTTCTTTGTTATTTTTCTCTTCTTTCTAATACATTTTGAATACAAATACGTGCTAAAACCATGCACCATTTTGATTTTTCAAATCATTTTGTTGTAAAGATTCACATCACCTTTATTTTTAGGAAATATTGCTAAATTAGTCTTTGTAATTCAAGCTATGACAGATAATTTTCTAGAATTTCAAAAGTGATAATTTTTATTTTTTGGTATGTGATGTGATCTTTTTGTGTGCAAAAATATCAATAATAAAATACCACTCGCAATAGAACAAATCCTTATATGATAGGGCTAGTCAAACCTTAAGGACTGCACATGTGTTGTTATTAAGCATGTCAAGATTAAATCTAACTTAATTTAAAAGAGATTGTTTTGTTTTTGTTTGAAAAGTAAATGCATAAAAGTAAAAGTAAAGATAAATAGTAATGAGAGAAAGAATAGGGGGTCGATTTCACCGCTAACTGCATAACAATGGTCAATCATAAATTAACAAGAAAAATTAATACTATGCATGATATATGGCTTGTTTCACTCAAGTAGTCAAGAAAATACTATAATTAAGAAATAAGTATAATCCATCTTTGATTGGCACGGACCATCTACCTAACTTCTAGATGCGGAATGGTCCGTCTTCCCTAGGTATGGACTATCAAATCGCTTAATCAGTTACACACAATCAAGGGATAAGCATAACTCATCTTCGGGTCGTACGAATTGTTTACCTAAATTACACTAAGCTAGGGTGTAGAGTAATTCACTTTTCCTAGGCATGACCTATCAAGCTCTCTTGATCATGTGTCAGTTAAAATCGTTATATAACAATCATTCATATAATCATAGAAAATATGAAGGATTGAGTTCAATCAAGATAAAAAACTTTCTAAGACAGGAGAAGAATTTCATAATAATTAAATATAAACTTTAAAACCAAATCTCTAAGTTATACAACCATCATGCATATAGAAAATTTTTAAATTAAAATACAATCAAATCATTGTTACTTGGAAATAGCTACATCAACACCCCATTATGATTTTAGCCACTCATAGTGGTGCTAGAATGGCCTCTTGCCATGTTTATTTTCTCTTCAACTCTTTAAGCCTCCAAGAAGATATTTTCTATATAAAACTAAGCACCCCTCTCTTCAATGCTCAGAGGCCTATTTATTGGGTGTAAAACAAACCCTAGAAGCCCTAATCCCAGGAAAATTGTACTTCAATCTCATAGTCAAATTACGAAGCAATCCTAGTACAAATCGGAATATGATTCGTCCAGATTTGCAATCTTATATTGCGGGACGATTTTGGCATAGCAGACGTCCGAATTAAGAAAATATTATTTCGTAATCATTTGTATTACTTTTAGTTATATTTCTAATGCCGCTAATTTCACCTCAATCCGATACTTGACCAGAAAGTTACGGTCAAAATACTAAGACGTGTGTAGAATCCAAATTTGAATCCAATCCGATTTTAACTCTAATTAGAAAAATTCCGATTTAATCATTTCTTTGATTTGATTAAATTTAATCACATCATATAGGTTCTCTATTATGATTGGTTAGAGTTAACTACATCTTCTAGGTCTTCTCAAAGTGTGGTTTCAGCCCAAAATCAATGAAATTTATTGCATATTTATTAAAAACTTGAAAACAATAAAACAACATAAAATCAAGGGCAAAATCAACTTTACTCTATGAAGTTTCATGTGTTTTTCAATTTGAATCCTAAAGTTTAAAAATTGGCAATGTACCCCCCTGATGTTTCAAAAATTTTCAATTTAAACATTCCATTACTAATTTCCGTCGAATTGGACGAAAATCTATGAAATTACGTAATTATCGTCAGGCTTTTTTTTTAAAAAAAAAAAAAAAATTTCCGTCCAATTTAACGGAAATTAGTAACGGAAGGTTTAAATTAAAAATTTTTTTGAAACATTAGGGGGGGTACATTGCCAATTTTTAAACTTTGGGGTTCAAATTGAAAAACTCATGAAACTTCAAGGGATAAAGTGGATTTTTCCCTAAAATAAACAAATAACAATGCTAAAGAATTAAGATATGCAAGTTAAGGCGTTTGAATGTGCAACATTCAACAGTTATCACATTCCTAAACTTACATATTGCTAGTCCCATAGCAATTCAAAACTGAAAAAAATAGAAAAAAAAAAAACAACTAACTAATTCTTTTTTTCGTGGGATGTACGATTGCATTTAGCGTATGCAAAAAATCATTTTAAACCCTAGGCATCCCTAGAGGACGAGTGAAGTCTCGTGAGGGTTTAACATGAATGGTACCCACAGACATTATCAGCATTATGGTATTCAGAAGAATGAAGCATCATAGAAGTAATGGTTTTCATTTATTGGCAAGCTTAAAAAGACAAACTCTGTTTTCAAAATTCCAGGAAATCACAAGTCAAGTCACTTACAAATGGAATTTTTGAGATACAACAAGTTCCAATTAGTGCAAAGTGAACTAACACATAATCTTGAGGCTTCAAAATAATTCAAACATAAATGAATCAGCATCTTAGAATTTATTGGACTTCCTATTAGATGAAACAATCAAGGCATAATTTTTTTTTTCTTTCTTTCGTTCTTTTTCTGCGGGTCGTGCAATGCTTAGCTCTCTTAACCTTTCTAATTGACCCATGTATCAAGTGTTAAGCCAATGAGTCTCAAACCAAATGGTTTTAAGGCATCAGGTATAAAGACATCCCTAAGGACTTACTAACTTGAGTCAAAAAGGCTACGAAGCTAAGCTAGCCATGTTATCAATCAAACCAACTTCTTACTTTTTGATGCGAACATTCACTTCTTAATGAGGTATGAGGTCACTAGTTCAAATCCCCCCTCCCCCTTCCCTTCTGTGGACATGTCAAAAAAAAAAGAAAGAGGCATGAGGTTCGATTACTTAGTGAAAAACTTAAACTTTATCAAATGTTTTTATTCTTTTATTATTATATATATATATGCCAAGGTTATTCATCTAATAAGTCACCCAACTGTATTCAAGATATTGAAAACAAACATAATTGGTCTCAAATTTTATGCCTCACAAACATGTGCCGGTGTGCTCATTGTAAATCAAATTGAACACGAAGAATGTTGCCAAAAGTAAGTAACAAGACTCAAATTTCCTAGTCAGATGATCATGTGTTCATAACTTTAAGTCCACCAATGAAATTTAAATCAAAATCAAAGCTCAACCACATGCTTAAGAATAACATAACAAAAATTTGGAATAGTGTTGTTCTTCCATACCCCAAACTTGAATTACATAGTATCCCAATGTATGTATAGAACTGAAAAAACAAGAGCAAGAGAATAGAAATATCTAAAGGATGTGGGGCATATTATACCCCCAAACTTGTATGCCAAAACACATGTCCTAAAAATGAAAGTAATACTCCAACCAAATAAATAGTCAAATACAACACATTGTTCTCAAAATATAATCAAACTGTAAAAAGAAAACAACAATGGAAAAGATAAAACCTGGAAGGAGATCATGTACCCTGGTGGAGGACTCAAGCACATAGGGCTTGCGCTCAATCCTATGAATCTAATCAATCCAAATCTGCATTCCAAAGGATCTTCCCTCAATCCTTCATAAGTCTAGTCAGTCCTTTCCAACCCTTTCTCTTTAGCACAACAAGGCACTCCTCAAGAAATAGGACTCCACTCATCACCTCCAAACTTATTTTGTCAACTTGATTTCGGAGTTCCCTATGAGGATTCTTTATATGTCTCTCTCAAAAGGGGTTAGTGATCAACTCTTCTCCTCTAAGGGGGTCCTCCAAAATCTCATCATGTAAGGCGGTGGGAGGTGGGTTTGGTGTCCAGAAGGAAACATTCCTTCTCATCCGGCGGCTGGTGTGCAACATTGAAGATGTTCAACTTGGCTTTCAAAAAAAGCTTACAAAAAATATTCACTTTTTTTTTTATGCAGAAAATACTTTCTATTTATAAAAAAAATAAAAAGATGGCGCTTGGCCTCCATGGTTAGTTCCTCCTACCTCCATTATCTACCTTCACCCGCAGGGGAGATAGGGGGGTGATGGGGGGGAGGTGGGCGTTCTATCTTCCACCTCCGCATGGAGGCGTGTCTTCCACCTCTACTGTTCACATAGAGTCACAAGGATGAATCATCCATCCACTCCCACAGTGGAGCGTGGAGGTATGCCACCACCAACCCTCCGATGAAGGGGTGCCAACTTTCATTCGGCGAAGCCAAACTCCATTTGTCTTTTTATGTTTTTATGATTAGGAAACTCTTTTCAATTTTATTTTTTAAAAATACTTTCCAGTTTATTAAACAAATTTTCACACATGGACCCGACAAACAATTCTTTTTAAAATACAAGCCCCATGGACATTACTTCTCAATTTTCACATTTTCAAACCTAAAATCGAAAAACTCTCTTTGAAAACTTCATCAAACAAGCATACGTGTTCAACTGAATAAACTACAGTTTTCAACGACATTCTTGTGCATTCCGACATTGAGAATAGATTTGCAATAACCTGGAACTGATTTTGTAGAAAGAATACATTCACATAGTATATAAAAACCATCATAATTCTAAGTTGCAGGGTTGAATGGCTGCCCATTAAATTAGATTTCCACAATCCATGCCCCATCATTAGCGTACATCATCCATGACGGCACAGTTGCTGAACATGATAATCACCCTAATTCAATCTCATCAATACGCATGCGTTGACAGGGTTTTGTATGTTATTATTATGAACATTGTTGAAGCAGTTTTCTGAATGATGACGTGGAAAAAGGGGCCAGCACAATATTTGATTACCGAACGTTGAGCTGGGAATGAGATAAGAAAAAGGGATCAAAGCTGCCGGCGTTGTCCGGCCGGTGTAAGCTCCGATGCCTAAGTTAGTCAAGTTGTTCAAAGGGAAGATGAACTGGGAAATTATATATCAAGGAAAAGATAAGCAAGTATTTAAATCTGAGGGTCAAAAAAGTTACTGAAATAGTGAGAGGGGACCCCCCTTTTATAGGCATTGGATTGTACCTGTTCATCTGACACTGTGGACTTTTTCCGAGGGTCCACATGTCAACAATATATCGGGGAACATCAAATAGGATATTTATTCAGATATGTTCATCATTTCCTGAGGGTAACGCTCGGTACCTGCCTCAGGCTCGGCTAACCGAGCCTGATAACCGAGTGTCGATAATATAATCTACATAAGCCTAAGTCTGCTGAACATGAATTTATTCTGAACAGTAAAAATGACCAAGCGTGGGGAATGGGCCGGTAGGTTTGAACTGGGCCCAACCCAGCCGAAATATGACCCAACAAACATATATCTTCCAACTCAAATTTTCTCTGGTCCACAATCCATGTAGCCTTTTGATGCCCCCCCAAATTCTTCTAAAAGGCGTTCAATGGTCTTCCTAGATGTAACCTTGTTGACCTCAAATGCTTTCATCTCGTCTCTAATACCTGTATAAGCACCACGTTAAGGTTTAATTCCATTCCAAATTATTGAGAATAAGCACACAGGCATCTTTGGCAAATATGCCAGTGAGATTTGTTTGTAGCGTCATTTTTGAGATTAAGGAATAGAAAACTGCAATGAATGGTTTATTCAACTGCACTAATGAGATCATTTCAGGTAGGTTGCAATTTGGACTGCCATGTCAATCCGAAAAGTTAACAATTTGTTTCAACTATACAAACTGACATCATCCTCCTTCAGAAAAAAAAAAAAAGGAATAAGAAACACTTAACAATTGGTTAAGCATGTCAAAAGCTCTAGCTGCAAAAGTTTCCAGTCATGCCAAACCCATGATTTAAATTTATATCATCCTGAAGATGTCATTCATTATAGTGTCATTTGGTGACAGACTAGGTCAAACCCAAAATACCATCACACTTTTTACTTTGGGTTATGTATTTGAGGATAATAATCTCGTTGTCTCGGATCTCATTTTAGAATCATTACTTAGGAATTAGAGCTAGGAATATTAAAAAACATGAAGTTTCAGTTCATTATAAATAGAGCTATCATGGATAAATCATTTATTTTATTTATTTTTTAATTTGAATGAATCGTGGATGATTGGAATACATATGCCATGTGTTTGAACAGTTTTCCGAATGATGACGTGGAATGGGCCCTGCAGATGGCTTGATGACCGAGGAATTAATTGGGTATGAAAAACAAAGAAACATGATCAAAGCTGTCGGCGTTGTCCGGCCGGGAAAAGCTCCGATGCCTAAGTTAGTCACAGTGTTGAAGAGAAACATAACTTGGAAGATTATGGAAGGAACAAAGTGTATGCAAAATATTCAGTTCTAGAGGGAAAAAGAAGTTACCCAAAATAGTGAGAGGTGACCCCCCTTTTATAGGTATCGGGTTGTTCCTCTTCATCTAACACTGTGGACTTACCGAGGGTCCACGTGTCAACAATATATTTGAGGAACAGTAAATAGGGCATTTATTCAGATATATCTAATATTCCGAGAGTACTTTTCGGGAATTCATATTCATGTGAGGTTCGGTTTACCAAGCCTTATAATCGAGCATTCTTCATTGGGCTCGGGTGGGCCTAAAGTTGCCGAGTGTAAACATGGTGAACAGTAAAATGATCGAGCCATGGGGATGGGTCGGCAAATTGTTTTACCAAGGCCAACTCAGCTGATCCATGACCCAACAGTTACCCCCAAATTTCCTAATATAACAGATATTTGGAAATTTCATATTTCCTAAAATGGGTCAGCTGTTTTATAGGTTCAGTTTTGTTTTTGGCAAAACAAAACGAATTTGGCTCCTAAATTCCAAACTTTTGAAATTTCAAATTTTCAAAAAATAGTATTTAGAACATTTTAAGGATTTACCTCTGCCTTTTGAGAACCACGCGTTGAATTCTCTGTGGTTTAAGCTTTGTAGTGGCCACGCGTCAGTTTCTGCGCGGAGAATAAGAGATGAAAAGGCGCCCCTTCGACGAACCCTATATCCTAGGGCATTAAATGCGTCGATTCGGTCTTATCTTTGAAAATCTTTTAAAAACCTCTCTTCCCCTTCGTTCATTCTTCACTTTTTCTTCATTTGAAGCCATTGTTGCCCTTCTGAGCTTTTGTTGACATCCCCTCTTTCCAATCTGGCACTCCTTCGCTCGGACCTTTTGGCCGAGTATTACTTTTTAAGAGTAGTATATTTCAGAACCTCGGTCGAGTCTGTTCCTTCGGCCGAGCCTTTTATCCACCCAAACTGCCCCGTACTCCATTACCTTGATTTCCTTCTTCCTTTAATCAAACACTCAGTCAATCGTCTTCGCTTGAGCGTTACCCACATATTGTTTCAACAGGGCCTTACTTCCATCCCTCGTCTTATATTTCCTTACCATCGATACTTGATGAGTCGTAGGGTTGAGGATGTTCCTAGTGTATTGGGTGCTTTACACCCAATCACTTGGGAATCAAAGCTGTCAGAACGTGATGAGCCTGAAATTCGTGAAAGTTGGCACATCCCTGATTTAGTTCAGCTACGCTTTGACACCAACAATGTTGGAGCAGTAGTGGATGCTGACAGTAACCAGATTTGTGTCTATTTGGACATGTTCCGAATAGGGCTGAGGCTTCCCCTCCCGAGGATAGTTCGGGAGCTATTGAGCTATATTCGAATAGCTCCTCATCAGTTAGCTCCGAATGGATGGAGGGTATTCTTTGCCTGCATGGTCGTTTGGCTAAAGATTCTCGGAGTGGAGCATCTACTCACAGTCGTGGAATTTCTAAAAATTTACCGGCTAACAAAGTGTTCCAGAACCGAATTTTTGTTCACCTTCCAACTTCGAAAGAAGATGAAGCTCCTCACCTTCAGTCGTACCTACTCCAGCAACAAGGGGTGGAAAGACGAATTCTTTTTTGTCCAAGGTGATTGGGAATTTTCACCTTCAGAAGTAATCAGGGACCCAAGTGTCCCTCGGGAAACTATTGCTCCCTCAAACCGAGGTAAAAACCGAGCTTCACATTTATTTACTATATCTTTTTGCAGCAAAGCTAATCTTGACATCTGCTTTCAGGTCAACAAGAACCGAGTTTAAATAGGGAGGAGGCGAAGCGTGTAAGGGACGTATTGGATCATGCCGAGCTTCATCCTCTAGAGATGGATTACGATGCCCTCATGGTTGATGAGAACCTGAGGCGATATGTGTGGACTCCTGCACCTGCAAGACTGGTGGAAGCTGCCCCACTGAGAGTTCCAATTTCAGAGGTGTCGAGAAGACCAACTGCTAGGGCTGCCGAGTCTCCCAAACGAAGGACTGTCGGGGTTGGAGGGTCCTCTAAAGGAAAGGGCAAGAGAAAAACCGAGGATGCTTTCCCGAAAAAACCTTCTGCACCAATTGCTACAAGGGTTTCCTTGGTAATTGCCGACGAGCCAGAAGATCCTGAGGTCCCTTCTCTAGAGAAAAAGAAAAAGAAGAAGAAGAAGGGAACAGAGGGTAGTTCGCAAGCAACAAGGCCAACTGTCGAATTGGAGGTAGAGAAGACTGAGGCACACTCGGTCCCTAAAGCAGCAGTAACGGTACCAGATACAACTCCTAATGTTGAATAGCCTGCTCCTCACATCCGAGCGTATTCCTCGGTCCTTAGGGGAGTTAGGGAATTCCTGGGAGGACAAGGCACATCAACCCGAGACGTTCTTCTTGCAAATTGGAGTCCTCCATCTTCTTCTCTCACACTTGTTAGAGCTGAAGTTCCTGCTTCTGAAGTTCTGGATGTTACCCCACTCTTGGCCGTCCCTCTTTCCTCCACTCCTACCGAGGCTATACAGCTAGCTCTTCTGACTCCGAGGAAGAAATCCCAATTGACGTTGGTCATATCCTTAAGGATCTTGCCTCCAACATGCCACTGGAACAGCCTCTCGTTGTGATTTATCCTGGTCAGACTGAGGCTGAGAGCTTAGTCATACATCCCGAGTATGCACATACAGAAACCTCAAGTGCTGGAGCTCAGGATGCCGAGGACCTTGTGGCTGCTGAACCCTCGACCATCGAGCCTGCTGCTGATGTGCAAACAACCACAGAGCCCATAATTGCTGAGCATAGAGTTGCTGAAGAGGTGGTTGGTGTGTCTAAAGATGCTGAGCAGCCGGATGCAGAACTTGTAGCAGCCGCTGGTGGAATTGCTGGAGCTGATTTCAACTTCCCAGCTGGTGGGGAATTAGTCCCTCTTGGAGAGTCATCTTGGCCACCGAGTGTTCCTATGGAGAATTTTGCTGATGCTTCGCGAGCAGCTGATTCCTTGGCAGAGCGTACACCTGATCCAATCACTTGGTCCTTTGGGGAGCCCCTTTCTCGGTTAAGTGACAACTGGCTCAGGAACCCTTTTGCTGCTCTGGTGAATCTGATTGCAGCTAACAGTTCGCCAGAAGTTAGGGCCCAGCTTCCGAAAGAAGTGATGGAACCCATGCTGTACCACTAGCTGGAGGTAAATTGGGGGATAAATTGCTTTTTGTTTCTCTATTCCCTTTAAAGATAATATTAGTGATTTTAACACTTTTCCTTTTAAAGGGATCAATGCACAGTTTGAACTACTATCTCCACTTCAGAAAGTTTGCAGAGAACTCGCCTCTAGAGACCGAGGATACTAAGAGGAAACTTGTAGATGCTGAAGCTGAAGTAAAACGACTGCAAGAGTTGTCCTCTCGGCAAGGGAATGAGCTCCTTCTCTCGGGTGAGCAGGTTGCCAGTCTGGAGGCTCAAAGTGCTCAAGCTGTTTCTCAGTCTCAAGAATTGGAATCCGAGCTAGTTGTTGAGAAGGTAAAATATGAGAGTTTACTGGCTGATTTTTCGACTCTCGAGGATGGAGCTACCCGGCTTAAGGAGAGTCTTGCTGAGAGCTCGACCCTGGAAATCGAAAATACCAAGAAGAAACTTGAAGAGGCCGAGGCTGAGCTAAAACGAGTTCAAGAGCTGTCCTCTCAGCAAGGCAACGAGCTCCTCCTTGCTAAACAGCAAATTACCAATTTGGAAGCTCGGTGTTCTCAAGCTTATTCTCAGATTCGAAAACAATGAGCCTAGTCGGTAGCTGAGAGAACCAAAAATAGAAAGTTGCTGATTGATTATTCTGCCTTGGAAGATGAAGCTGCTCTTCTTAAAGAAAAACATGCTGAGGCCGAACTCCAATGCCGAGCTACCGAGTCTCGCATTAATCTAGTCTCTGAAGAGCTGGAAGCAGCTCAGAGATACTCGGCTACTCAGTGTACTAGAGCTGAGGTGGCTGAAGGCAAATCGAAGGTAGCCGAAGAGCAACTTCTAGTGGATAGAAAGAAACAAAAATCAGCTGAGAAGAAAACTAAACTTTCAAGGGAAAATTCTCTCGAGCTAAGGAACAAGTGATCAGATACAAGGAGAAAGCTCAGAGTTTTTATAAGCAGCTTTCGTTTGCTTCTTGGGGCCGAGACTATGCTTGGGGCACAAGTTTCATCTCAGGTTTTGAAACTTTCCGCAGTTGATCGAAGAATCTTCCCGAGGGTGTCGACCTTAACACAATCAAACCTGAAGATGTTCCTCCTACTGAAAAGGCCATTTCAAAGATTGCTATAATTGGTCAGGAGCAGATGCCCGACTATAAAGGCATCACAGTTTTTGGCTTCAATCCGTTTGCTTGGCGTCAGACTAGGGAATCTTCTACTGTGGTCGAGCGTGCTGAAGCACCTGATGACTCGGAGAAATCAGTGGCTGCATCTGACGAAGAGTGGGACCATGCACTTGCTTGATTTCCCAATTATAACCACCAAGATGACATATCTCTTTTTGTAACTAACTACTTTAACTTTGATAATAAAAGAAATTTTTGTTTATTCGTCGAGATTCATATCAATTATGTATATTGACTTAGTTATTGATTTTAGCAATTTCATGCTATGTATACCCCCTTGATTCCCATAGGTTATAAATTTAATTTATACTGATGGAAATCTTAATGAGGTGTAAAATCTCGATCCTCTTGTAAGTGTGAATTACAACTTGCTGCATGTTCTACTGAGGATGCATTGCTTGTAAGAACATCGCGTTTTGAACATGATGGTTGAATATTTCGCTTTAGGCTAGTGCTTGGGGAAAAGGTTTTAAACTTGGAAAATGCTGTGGTTTAGTTAGGCCTATGAACTTCTTCCTCGGGAAAGCGCCTTAGTGATGTGTTCGCCGAACAAAGTTCGGGAAATTCTCTAGCTATATTTCTCCGAGGTGGAACCTTTTGGAGTAAAGGCTTATGTTCGGGAAAGCGCCTTAGTGAAACTTCACCAAATGAAATTCAGGAAACTCTCCGGCTATATTTCGCCTTAGTATAGTCTGATTAGATTTATGAACTTCATCTTTGGGGAAGTGCCTTAGTGAAATTTCTCCGAACAAAGGTTGGGAAATTCTCCGGCTATATTCCTCCAAAGTAAAACCTTTGGGGTAAAGGTGATGAGTTCGGAAAATGCTTGTTCAGCTACATTCCCGAATTTTTCCTTGATGAAGGTGCCTTAGAGAGAATATACCGAGTGATGTTCGGGAATTCTCCGGCTATATTTTATTGAAGGGTTGGAAAGTGCTATAGACACCTTTCCAAAGGTGGCTTTTTGGAGAATGCTTTACTCGAATGTTTTCTCCGAACGTTAATTAAAATCATGGTCTGCCACATACTTAAGATTTATGCATGATTATAACCTCAGAGGATCCTTCATTCATATGCATTTATTCGTTATAACAAGAGTACAACAAAAGTGACGCTCTGAGAATTATAATTTTATACAAAATACTTCTTAAGATGTTCAGCATTCCATGGTCGGTGGAGTTGTTTTCCTTCGGAGTTTGTGAGATGGTATGCTCCTGCTTTGCCACGTTTGATCACTTTGTACGGTCCTTCCCAGTTTGGTGCTAGCTTTCCATCAGTTGCATCTTTGGTTGCAAGGGTGACTTTTTTCAAAACCAAATCTCTAACTTGGAAACTGCGATGCTTAACCCGTCGGTTGAAATACCGAGCTAACCTCTGCTAGTATGCTGCCATAGTAACCTGGGCCTAATCTTGTTTTTCTTGTAGCAAATCTAAATGCAGCTTCAGACCCTCGCCATTGAAATCGAGGTTGAATGTGTCCACTCGAAAACTCCTCGACCCAACCTCAGCAGGGATGACAGCTTCGGTTCCGTAAGCTAATGCATAAGGGGTTTCTTCAGTAGGAGTTCTTTTGGTGGTTCGGTATGCCCATAGAACCTCGGGAAGGTCTTCCGCCTAGTTTCCTTTGTACTGACCGAGCTTATTTTTCAGGATCTTAAATATGGTTTTGTTCGTTGCTTCTACCTGTCCATTTGCTTGAGGATGTCATGGGGATGAGAAGTATTGCCGAACATGAAGTCCGGCACACCAGCCTTGAAAGGAATCACAGTCAAACTGCTTGCCATTGTCTGTAACAAAGGCATGAGGAATCCCATATCGAGAAATGACACTCTTCCAGAGAAATTTCTCGATGTTTTTTGCTGTAATACTTACCAGAGCTTCCGCTTCTGCACACTTGGTGAAATAATCAACGGCGACCACAGCAAACCGAACTCCCCCCTTTCCTGCAGGTAATGGCCCTACTATATCCACCCCCCACTGTGAGAATGGCCATGGCGAGGAGACCGAACTAAGTTCCTCGGGAGGCTGCTTGATAATGTTGGCAAAGCGTTGACAGCTATCACAAGTTTTGACAATATGTATGGAGTCTTGATTCATACTCGGCCAGAAAAATCCTGCTCTAACTGCTTTGTGTGTTAATATACGGGCCTCTGAGTGACTGCCACAGATTCCTTCATGAATCTCCCTGAGGATATAATCGCCCTCTTCTTTGGAAACACACTTGAGGAGAGGCAACATAAAGCCCCGTTTAAAAAGAGCGTCATTGACCAAGGTGAACTGAGCAGCCTTTCGTTTCAACTGTACCGCCTTCCTCTTATCTCCCAGAAGAATTCCCTTTTCAAGGTAGCCGATAATTTCTTCAGCCCAAACGGGCATGACTTCGATAGTCAAAATCAGAACCTTCTCAATGATGGAAGGTTGTTGCAAAATTTGTATTGGCTGGTCGGATTCTCCCACTTCATCCTTGGTTGAAGAGCCTAACCGAGCTAGATGGTCCGCTTTCTCATTCTCTTCTCTTGGGATTTTAACAATGCAGAATTTCTTGAAAGCTTTTTGCATATCTTGAACTTTAGATAAGTAAAGCTTCATCTTGCTGCCCTTAGCTTTGAATTCACCACGAACGTGGCCGACAATAACCTGAGAATCACTTCGATCTTTTACAAATTCCGCCTCCATCTCTTGGGCTAAGCCGAGTCCGGCTACCACAGCTTCATACTCGGCTTCATTGTTAGTAGTCTTGAACTCTAACTTTAGCGAATTTTTTAACTCCCTTCCCTCCGGTGTGATCATAACCACTCAAGCTCTGCCGCTATTCTTGGTAGAAGAACCATCCACATAAATTACCCACGTCTTCTCTTTCGGCCAATCCTCCAGGTCTTGCATGTTGGTGGATTCTACCACAAAGTCTGCAAGAGCTTAGCCTTTGACAGCACTACGTGAGATAAAATGGATGTCGAATTCACTAATTTCGATTGCCCAGTTGACTAACCGAACAGACAAGTCCAACTTCCGGAGTACTTTCTTCAATGGATACTCGGTCAAAACATTGATTGTATGAGCTTGAAAGTACGGTTGGAGCTTTCTGGAGGCAATTACCAAGGCGAAAGCAAGTTTCTCCATCTGTACATATCTCTCCTCGGCGCCATGCAATGCTCGGCTGATGAAGTAAACCGGCTTCTGAACTCCCTCTTCTTCTCGAATCAAAGCTACACTGACCAGATACCTCTTGAGTTGCTTGAATGCTTGTTCGCATTCCTCGGACCATTCGAAATTTACGTAAAATTTTAAAGAATGGGAGACATTTATCTGTGGACCGAGAGATGAATCTATTGAATGCCGCAATTCTACCACTCAACTGCTGAACTTGCTTTGTATTCTTCGGAGATTGCATATCTAATACTGCTTGGATCTTCTCTGGATTGGCCTCAATTCCTCGGCTGGACACCATATAACTGAGGAACTTCCCAGATGAAACTCCAAATGCACACTTTGTGGGATTCAGCTTCATTTTGAAACGCTTCAATGTCTTGAATGCTTCCTACAAGTCTGTCACATGATCTACCCGTAGCTTGGTCTTGACCAGCATGTCATCAACAAAAACCTGCATGTTCTTCTCGATTTGTTCTTGAAACATCTTGTTTACCAACCTTTGATAAGTTGCACCGGCATTTTTCAAACCAAATGGCATGACTTTGTAGCAGTACAAGCCTCGGTCAGTGATGAATGCTGTCTTTTCTTGATCGGATGGATGCATGAAAATTTGATTATAGCCAGAGAAGGCGTCCATAAAGCTCAGCAACTCATACCTTGCTGTTGTGTCAACCAACGAGCTGATATGGGGTAATGGAAAACTATCCTTTGGGCAAGCCTTGTTAAGATCGGTAAAATCTACGCACATCCTCCATTTCCGAGAGGACTACTTAACCATCACCACATTGGATAACCAATCAGGATAATGTGCTTTCTCAATAAACTGAGCTTTAAGCAGCTTGTCTACCTCCTCAGCAATTGCCATGTTTTTCTCAGGCACCTTTAACCTTGCCTACCCCCTTGGCTGTTGGGAATTTCAACTTTAAGTGATAGGTAGAAGTCACAGCCCTCAGTTGATTCAAAGCTGGACGACCAATGATTATATTGTAAGCTGACGGCCGGTCAATCACCAAAAAGTCCACCATGATAGTGGATTATTTAGGGGCGGTTCCTGCTATGACTGGAAGAGAAATCATTCCGATGGGTTGGACATGCTCACCTGCGAACCCTATCGATGGTGATAGGAAGGGTTTCAACTTGTCTCGGCCGATGCCCAATTGTTGAACAACGGTCCAATAAAGGATATCAGCTGAACTTCCATTGTCCACCAAAGCCCAGTGAACAGCATGATTAGCCACCGTTAGAGTTATTACCAACGTGTCATCATGTGGCATGGAAATATCTTTCGCATCTTCCTCTGAGAATGTCAGGATGCTCGGCTCCTTTTTCTGTACCTTTGAGGGTTTTTCAAGCGCAAATATTTCTTCCATTCTCGCTTGCTTGATGTAGGCTTTCCTTGTCGAACTTGATTCTCCTCCACTTGCAAAGCCTCCTGAGATCGTTCGGATTTCTGCAACTATGGTTTGATTTTGGGGACTTTGTTGCTTGTTCTGAGATACCCTCAATTCATCTAGTCTCTGCCTTTGGTTGCGCAGTCGGCCATTGTGCTGTCCCGATTGTTGACCCTGACCATCCTGATGATCCTTCCCTTTGCCATTTTCCTCAGCTAAGAAGTTTAGCAACTTTCCATTCCTTAGGAACTTTTCAATCTCGAACCGAAGACTAATACAATCCTCAATTTGATGTCCATGATCATTATGATACTCACAGAACTTCTGAGTGCTGCGGTTTTGGGGAAGAGCCTTCATCTTTCCTGGCCATCCGAAACTCGGGTCCTTTCTACCTTCCATGAACACCTTATAAACAGTTGTGTTTAGAGGTGTCCATCCCACATATTGTTGATGCTGACTTGGTCTGGGTGGTAGATCAATCTTCCTTTCCAGAGTCTTCAAATTCTAGTGATCTCTTTTCTTCTTATCGACAAAAGTCTTTGGTTTTGTTCTAACTGAGTCAGAGGCAGGCTTACTCTTGGCAGCTTTAGATTTCATCAAAGCTGAGATAGTTTCTTCTTGATTGATGAACTTTTCAGCTTTGTTGTTGAACTGTCGAAGAGTTCCTGTTTTCGGTTTTTTGGCTAATTCGGCCATCAAAGGCCCTTCAGTCTTTATGTCGTGCATCAATGCTGAAAGAATTGTCTGTTCATTTGGACTTTCTACCATTAGTTTCTCCCGATTGAACCGTAACATATAATCTTTCAGAGACTCGTTTTTTCCTTGTACGAGAGATAGTAGATATGCTGGGTTCTTCTTCCTTCTTCGAACGACAAGGAATTGTCCTAAGAACTGCTGCCCAAGGTAATCAAAACTATCAACAGACTTAGGACTCAGACTTCCAAACCATTCTTTGGCAACCCCCCTTAGAGTTAAAGGGAAAGCTTGGCAAGTGATTTCGTTAGGAGTTTCATGAAGGATGATGTGAGCTCGGAAACTTTCCATATGGTCGGATGAATCTCCACTTCCATCATACTCACCAACCCGAGGAACCTTAAAACTACCAGGCAGCGGAAATCTCATCACCTGATCAGTAAAAGGCAAATTGGTGTGCTACATAAGATCCTCAGTGGCAGACCAGTTTTCTCAATTTTCAATTAAGAAAGCCATTTTTTCGTACTTTTCTTTAAGATCCTCAACATCTTTATTCACAGCCACCTCCGCAGGTTTGACATAATGTGACCGACCATGATGGGAATGGCTACACTGGGAATGACTATGATGGGTTTTGACATGACTAGATTCGCCATGGTGTGATTTGCCACTAGGTTGTGAATCATTGTTGGGCCCTCATTGGTGAGAGTTCTCCTTGGTTCGGGCAGTACGGTGACTTCCTCGTACTGAACTTCCAGCGTCTTGTCGAGTTGATTGTTGTCGGGTTGATGGTGGTGGCTCCTTTAAAGAGTCCTCTTGCCTTCTTTTTAGTGCCGAATCTTCTCTAGGAGGTAATCTAGAGACGATCTCTTCATCTTGTTTCTTCATAGCTTCGATAGATTCGGCTATTCGCTTCATGAAACCTTCCAACAAGGCTGTCTGGGGATTTGGATCGTGTGATGTTCCAGGAATATCTGTTTGGACATTTGGGGTAGGATGTGGAGGTGTATCAGGGTGTGGGGGTGTGTTCACCATATCGGAATATTTGAGATTAGTAAGAACCGATAAAAATCGAATTCCCACAGACGGCGCCAAACTGTTTGAGCAGTTTTCCGAATGATGACGTGGAATGGGCCCTACGGATGGCTTGATGACCGAGGAATTAACTGGGTATGAAAAACAAAGAAAAAGGATCAAAGCTGCCGGCGTTGTCCGGCCGGGAAAAGCTCCGATGCCTAAGTTAGTCACAGTGTTGAAGAGAAATATAACTTGGAAGATTATGGAAGGAACAAAGTGTATGCAAAATATTCAGTTCTGGAGGGAAAAAGAAGTTACCCAAAATAGTGAGAGGGGACCCTCCTTTTATAGACATCGGGTTGTTCCTGTTCATCTAACACTGTGGACTTACCGAGGGTCCACGTGTCAACAATATATTTGAGGAACAGTAAATAGGGCATCTATTCAGATATATCTAATATTCCGAGAGTACTTCTCGGGAATTCATATTCATGTGAGGTTCGGTTTACCGAGCCTTATAACCGAGCATTGTTCACTGGGCTCGAGTGGGCCTAAAGTTGCCGAGTGTAAACATGGTGAACAGTAAAAATTACTGAACCCTGGGGATGGGCCGGCAAATTGTTTTACCTAGCCCAACTCAGCTGATCCATGACCCAACACCATGTATAAACATAAACTAAGAACTTGTAGGTGGGAAGCTTATTAGAGAGCAAGTGGCTTTTAGAATGCTCATAATAATGCTACAAATTCTGATATAGATTGGAAGTTTATCAAGCTAAGCAGCTTTATCGAGATATGAATGCTGGCAGAGGGCCTTAAGAGAAGTTTTGGTAACTCATGTGTGGGTTATATGTTTTATGCTTATGTTCACACTCATAGCTCCTATAACAGGTTCTTCACCATGCTGTAGGGGTGGCAATTTTGACACACTTACAAACCCGACATGAGCATGACACAAAGTTACAAGATTTGGGTTTAACCTAAATGGGTTTGAGTCATAATCGAGTCAACCCACTTGACCCACGGGTGACCCATCTGAACCTTTTTTTTTTAAAAAAAAAAAAAGGAAAAGTGAAAAAATTTAAAAACCTAAACCTGAAGGCCCTGCAGCCTTCTCTCCCTCTCTTCACCAGCACAGCACAACTCTCTCCCCTCTCTCTCTCGCTCTCTCTAGAGCCCCTCGACAGCTTGACTTCGTCCATGCCCAGCCCTCTCCATCTCCGAGTCTGAGTCTCCCTCTCCAACTTTGCGTCTTTGAGTCGCCGGATTTCACCGCACCCACCGTCTCCAAGTCTCCCTCTTTCTTGCTGTGTATCACGTTCTTAATTTCTTCGAGCTCTTGCTTTCTCTGATTCAAATTCTTTGTCGAATTAGAAGGGGATGTGAAATGTCTGATATACTCGCAAAGGCAGAGGCAAAGATAAAGGTACAGGTAGAGGCTTTGCAATGGACACGTTGGTGGTGGTGGTGGTGTTGACCCAATAACGATGGTTCTGGTGGTTGCTTTGGTGGTGGTTATTCAAGAGATGGTGCTATTGGTTTTGTAGGTACTGGCAGTTTTGGTACAACTTGGTGGCCGTGATTGAACACTGTGGTGGCGTCGAAGCCATTTTAGACACCACTACTCTGCCTCACAAAATATAAACAAAAAGCATAGTGTTTTAGAGAGAAATATATACAAAAATGTGATCTTTATCTTTTTCATATTAAACAATGAACAATTAATTAGTAAAAAATGAGAGCCAGACAAGATGGATTTACATGTTGTAGCTGTAAGCCAGAGCTACCAAGATCAAGTTGTAGAATTAGCAAAGTTTCTTCCTTGTACTTTATCTAAGAAACATCACTTTTCCCTTCATTAAAAAAAAAATAAAAAAATAAAAAAAAAATAAAAAAAAAAAAAAAACTTTTCCTTCAAACGGGTCGTGTTGGGTCCTGTCAACCCGAGATGACCCGTAGCTAAACAGGTCATATTAACCCGTTATGACCCGCAAGTTAAACGAGTCGTGTTAATCCGACACGACCCGTTATTTTAAATAGGTCAGACAGGTAGTATCGGGTTACACGGTAATTTACCGTGTTGTGTCCGGGTTTTACATTTTCACCCGTTTATCTAAACGGATCATATCTGGGTTGAGGCTAAACGGGTGGCAGGTCGACCAGGTTGTGTTCGGGTTGACCCGCCAACCTGTTTTACCACCCCTACCATGCTTTGTCACAAGCTTGTAGGGGCCTTTGTGCTAGCGCATGGCCATCTAGACTAATGACATTCTTGCACTCACCTTGAGAGTAGGAGCCTTAGTGGTAGTCTTGTAACCAAGTGGAGTTTATGAATGCCTACAAGAAATAAGTCTTAGGGCATGTTTCTAATACGTAATAGACCCCTTTGGTTAGAATTTTATTCCCAGGATCTATTTCCATAGAATAGATATTCATTTTCTATGGGAATAATGCATCGATTAAACTTCCCACAAAAGCCCCTACAATACCGTCAACACAGCACGCAAGAAAACCACGACAGAGAAATGGCTCTCATCAACTCGTCAGATTCTCTTTCTTTTGTTTTGTGGCCTTTCTTTGGTGTATTTTCTTTTTCGTCAATGCAAGTTATACTGGGTAACCAAGGTAGAAGATAAACAGGATTATACGACAGCTGAAAATACAAGTAAGTTGATGAGAGAGTCCCTAGGACCTTATAGTTGCTGGGGGTGAACACTAGGTAGACACTAAGCTATCATTTGAAATACTTAATTGTCTAAACTATCTTATAAAGGTTGGCGATTTAAATTCTGGCTGTAGAATTCACAATTTTCATTGAGGTTTTTCAATTCACCAAAAACTTAGCCTTTTTTCTTTTGTTAAAAAAAAAAAAAAATCCAACTTGGGATGGTGGACAATATTCAAAAAATAGGTGTGTAATCATGAGGATTAAATAAGCAGAGATTTACAGGTGAACAATTCTACAAGATTTATAGGTGAACAATTCTACAAGATTTATAACTTTGCAACATAAGTTGCCTGGTTGATGGAGAACTTTGAATGGCAGTCGAGACTCGAAGAAACAAATAAGGTTCCTCATAAGCTCTGTAGATTCAGCAGAGACCAGGATCTCTCTCTAAATTACACACAGAATAACATGTAATGTTAGTAATCTTCATGATTAAATAGTGGAAGCAACACAATCATTAAACCATTAGGACAACTATAAAAATATTGAGGAAAATACACTTTGGTTTCTCAAACTCCTGCACTTTTTCATTTACCCCACCAAAATTTTAAAAACTAGCATATGGATATGTCAAACTACCCTCTCTCTTCTTCTTCTTCTTCTTCTTTCTTTCTTTCTTTCTTTCTTTCTTTCCTTTTTATTATTATTATTATTTTTTTTTTTTTGTTTACGACGAAAAACTCTCCAAGGTAAAACCACTTCGTGTGTCTAATGCTGATAGAGTGACATTTTTGATAGGATATGTCAAACTACCATAAACTATCAAAATGCCATTCTATTAGCGTTGAAAGTTAAAATGAATGGAAAAGTGATCACGTGGCACACATGACCATTTTTCTTTCTCCTAAAATACCCATTTTTTTTTTCTTAAAAACCAAAATTTGACTCATTGCTGGGATTAAAACCACATCAAAATCAAAATGTGTTTAGTGGATTACATCTTTGGGGGTGGGTGTCTGGGGGAGGGTTATAGCTTTAGATGTACCTATGCAGCAATAAGCCATACTGTTAGATAAGTAGATGGTCTTTTTGCCATAGCAGACATGATGCTAAGTCCTCATGATGATACCCGTGTTTTAATTGAAGGTAAAGTTACTAAATCACTCACTGAGTTTTGGACATATATCAAATCGCTCCATGAATTTTTATTTTTATCTTTTAACTCTTTGAGTTTGTCTCTCCTTACAAGCTTAAACTTTTAGGATAAGTGGTGATTTAACATCATATCTTTTTTTAAAATAAAAGAAGAAAAAAAAAAAGAAAAAAAAGAAAAGAAAAATCAAGGGTAGCTCATGGCCAACTCGAAGGAAGACCAACTCCCAGTCAGCCTGTAACAGAGGGGAGTGACTCACTGCAACACCATAACAGAGCGTGGTGGCTCGCAACCACCCTGCTTTTGTAAAAGAGAGGGTGGCCACACGTAACAAAGGGATGGCTTGTGGGCATTTTTATTTTTATTTTCCTTTCTTTTGGAAAATTGTATAATTGTAGATTTATGTGGACTCCGTGAAATAATATTGACAAAATCTGTATAGAAGGATTGATTGGGTAGGAGTTAAAAGATTAAAATAGAAACTAAGGGAGCAATTTGATAACAGTCCAAAACTCAACAAGTGATTCAATAATTTTCCTTTTATTGAAATCCTAACAAAAAGAAAGGAATGCAAAATAGAATACAAGAATGTCTCAAACCTTGAAGTTCTTCTGTGAATCATAATATCCAGAAACGATCATGAATAGCTGCAGTTTCTCCATTTCTAAAATTTAGAAGAAACAAAAGTGCAGTCGTCAATGTTATTTCCAAAACCAGATTATTATTCATTGAGCCACAAATAGAGATGTAAATAAGATAATTGAGAGAAAAAATAAAATAAAATAAAATAAAAAAACCTGACTAATGTCTCAGTAAACTATGATGGAATTTTTAATTATAAATTCTAAATGAATAGAAGACTTCAAATTCATGACTATCTCTACGTCAAAGATTATTTACAGGTCATGATAAAAGGAGACATACAGGGAAAAAGCATAGGGGCAGAGAGTATGTAACTATGCAAGTGTGAGTGCGCACATGTTTTGTTTTTAGATGTTGACAACGTAATGGATCAATTGAATAAATTCCAATGGAAAACATAATCTTATATGCCTTTTTCTTTTTTTGAGGATCATGTTAATTTTGTCTAGCTGAGAGTGCTACGTTGATATGCAGTAAAGATGCCAAAATATATATGTACAATTAAGAAGAAAAAAAAAAAAAGAACAAGAAAAAAATTCCTCTACAGGAAACTCCAATTAGTGAATAAGAAAAGATGCCTAGCTAGGTAGCAAAGTACTTAAAAAAAAGTTTCTTGAAACCACAAAAAGGCTTTACTAGTAGGAATGTAGAAGCGGTCGGATATTAATCGCAACTAACCACTATCTGTGTAACCGCATGCACGCAGTTAATGTCAATTGTACTGAATACCTCTCAATGTGAGGGTTTCTCATATTATATAGGAATTGTCTAACTAATTACAGGCTGTATCTCAGCGATTATAGCAATCTAGGAGAACAAATAAGGCAACTAAAATCTACCTATTAATTACAAGATACTATAGCTATAATACAAACATATACCATAACTAGAGAGACTAATTATGGCTAAATATATATATCGTATCTAACTGACATCCCCCCTCAAATTAATGCTGGTCAATCAAGAAGCATCAATTTGCCCACAAGGAACTAATGATCTGTCATGTCATGGCCTTCGTGAATATGTCAACTATCTGGAGATCAGTGGAAACATGAAGAAGAGATATAACACGAGTGTCCAAGGCTTCCCGAATAGAATGACAGTCTACCTCAATATGCTTCGTATGTTTATGGTAAACAGGATTAGCATCTATTTGAATGGCACTAGTATTATCTACATGGAGAGGAGTACAATCAGATTGAGAAAAACCAAGCTCAGCCAGAAGCCCACAAAGCCAGACAATCTCAGAACAAGCAGCAGACATTGCCCAGTATTCAGATTTAGTAGATGATTTAGAAACGCAAGCTTGTTTCTTACTCTTCCAAGAAATCAAAGAATCACAAAGAAACATACACCAACTCGTGACAAACCGCCAAGTATCAGGACATCCGGCCTAATCCGCATCACTATAAGCAACAAGGCGAAGAGGAGAGCCGTTTGGAAAGAACAACCCACAGCCAGGTGACCCCCGAAGATAGCAAATGATACGGCGAACCGCAGCTAAATGAAGATGGCGTGGAGTTTGCATAAATTGGCTAACCTGTTAGACAGCGAAGGAAATGTCAGACCGAGTAATAGTCAAATAGTTCAAGCTGCGTACCAACTGTCGGAACATAGTAGGATCAAAAAGAAGATCACCCTCCTCATTTCGATATTTCACATTAACCTCCATAGGAGTATCCACCAAAGAAGAATCCTGAAAACCAGCCAGGTGAATCAAGTCCTGGGTATATTTGTGTTGATTCAAGAATATACCTGAAGAATCGGTATGCACCTCCAACCCCAAAAAATACATAAAGAGGACCAAGGTCTTTCATTTGAAAAGAAGCCTGAAGATTCTGCTTGAGATGGCCAATCAAACTGGAGTCAGTGTCAGTAATGACAATATCATCCACATACACAAGTAAAAGAACGAGACTAGTTGGAGTCAAGAGCAAAGAAACAAAGAGGAGTCATATTGGCTTTGGACAAAGGAGAAGCGAAGCAGCGTAGACCTGAATTTTTCAAACCATGCCCGGGGAGCTTGTTTTAAGCCATAGAGAGACCGCTTTAACTTACACACAGCTGCAGATGGAGAAGAAAACAAATCCGGAGGAGGAGTCATGTAAATATCCTCTTTGAGATCACCATGAAGAAAAGCATTTTTGACGTCCATCTGGTGAAGTGGCCAGCCTTAGGAGGCGGCAATAGAAATAACCGTACGCACTGTGGTCATCTTCGCTACCGGAGCAAATGTCTCCTCATAGTCCACCCCATATTCTTGCATGTTCTCAAGAGCAACTAATCGTGCCTTATACCGATCCAGAGTCCCATCAGAGCGGAGCTTAATCGAGTAAACCCATTTACAACCGATGGCATTAACATTAGAAGGACAAGGAACCACCTCCCATGTTTGATTGTCCTAGAGAGCCTGAAGTTCCTCATCCATCACTTTTCCCCAACATTCATGTTTAACGGCCTCGGAAAAACATGTAGGGATGGAAATAGAAGTAGCATTAAAAGAAGTGTGAGAAAAACCATACCGATCAGGAGGACGTGATACTCGGGCAGATCGTCAAGGACTAGGCTCAGGAGGCTTGGGAGAACTGATCGGACCTGTCTCGGATGACAAATCAATCTCCGGAGAAGTTGTCAGAACAGTTTCGGATGAAGGGTCAGTCTCAGGAAGAGGCAAAGTTGGTAGAAGTCGAGTATACACAATTCCAAGTTTGAACCGTTCAAGGAGAGGAGTCAATTCATCAAAACACGATAGAATACTAATTTCAGGCAATGACTCAACATGTGTAGAAATGAAACATTGATTCTCAAAGAAAACAACATTACGAGATATACGAAATTTGTTAGAACAAGAATCATAGCAAACATAACCCTTGTGTGAAATACTATAACCCATAAATGCACATTTAACAAACTGAGCAGAGAGTTTGTGATGTTCATGAGAAGGTAAATGAACAAAACAAACACATCCAAAAGTATGTAGATTAAGATAGCTAGGATGCTGATGATACAAACGATAGTAAGGAGAATCAAAATTCAAGACCCGAGAGGGCAGTCTATTAATTAAGTAAACTGTAGTAGATAATGCCTCAACCCAAAATTTAGATGGAACGGATGACTCAAGCAATAAGGTGCGAACAATGTCCAAGAGATGTCGGTTCTTTCGTTTCGCCACCCCATTTTGTTGTGGAGTATAAGGACAAGAGTGCTGAGAGACAATTCCTTTGTGGTGTAAGAAATCATGAAATTCGTGGGACATGTATTCTCCACCAGAATCAGACCTCAAAATCTTAATACCTGTAGAAAATTGATTCTCAATATATGCTACAAAGGTCTTAAAAACAGACATGACCTTAGATTTAACCCGAAGAAAATAGACTCCAGTATATCAGCTGAAATCATCTATGAATGTCACAAAATATTTATATCAAGCATGAGAAATTACTAGAGAAATGCCCCATACATCACTATGCACAATATCAAAGCATTTTGTAGCACGACTACCATGAGAAGAAAAGTGTCTTACTCTTACCAAGTTTGCAGACAGAACAATCAAATAACAAATTTTTAGAAACTCGTTCTTTATTGCCTAACAAACCAGAATTTAACATATGAGACAAAATAACAGAGTTTGGATGACCCAAACGTTTGTGCCATACTTCGTTTGGAGTGTTAACTGTCATACAAGCCAAAGATAAACAACTAGGAATTGAAAAGTGCAGTGGAAATAGTTTGCCAACTTTAGGTCCCTTCGCGAGTATCTTCCCCGACACCTGATCCTGCACAAGACAACCATCACGAGAGAAATGGACATCACAGTTTTTCTCAACTGACTCGCCAACTGAAATAAGATTATTAGAAAGTCCAGGAGACACAAACATCTCGGAATGAAGGATTGATATCTCCTACTTCATTAATAGCTAAATGACTCCCATTAGCTACTTGAATATCAGATGAACCAAGATATCGACGAACATTGCAAAGAGTATCAGATGATCTAGTCATATGATTGGATGCAGCAGAATCAATAAGCCAAGACTTATACGGAGTAGTACCATTACCTTGGAGCCCTAAGGCGGAAAAGGTTGACATAATCATCTGCTGGACCATTTCAAGAGTAAGAACAGACGATCCGGCAGCAGAAGAAGATGTTGAGGACATCACTGGAGCGGAAGAGGTGTTCACTGCAGTTTGATAGGCGGTAGCTTGGCGATTCTGAGGCCGAATGGGACATTCTTTGATAAAGTGGCCATGTTTCTTACAGTAATTGCAAGATTTCTTTACACAATTGGTGGCAATATGACCATATTCCTTGCAGCCGAAACACTAGACCTTGCGCATATCCTTACCCTTCCCTTTCCCGTAGGCGGCATAGGCTACTGGATTTGGGTTGGAATCATGCTGGAATGTAACTTGTGTGAGAAGACGCTACTCCTCGCAAAGTAATTCTCCAAAACAAACATCCAAAGATGGAGAAGGATCCCGATTCATTAAATTTGAGCGAGTAACCTCAAATTCAGGGCACAATTTCATCAGGAATTGATCTCTCTTGGTTTGCTCATGAACAGCCAGAACAACAGAGCTAGATGCAGCAGGTACCTTCGTATAAATCATATCAGAAAATTCTCCCCACAAATTTTGAAAACCAGAAAAATACTCCTGAATGGAAAGATTGCCTTGAGTGTAACTAGCAATCTCATATTCCAACTGAAAATGACATGCGGTATTATCCTGGTGATAAACCTTCAACAAATACTCCCACATAGTCTTTGCAGACTTATAGGGTCTCAGATTGAGCACAATAAGAGGATCGACAGACCCTAAGATCCACGACATCACACGTGCATCTTTGACCTTCCATTTAGCTAACTCCTTAGGTTTCGTAGGGGCTAGATCACTACCATCAATATGGCCCCACAACTCTTTTCCCATAACAAACAATTGAAACTGGAATTCTCAAGTAGAATAATTTTTTCCAGTAAAACGAACCCTGAAAGACTCGCTAAAAGACATGATGAAACCAAAATAGAATCAGAAATGATAAAACCTGATAAAGGAGTAACAGGCCCACCAGATTTGTTGGACAGCAAGCCCAAAGCTCACCAAACAGCAACCTGCAGCAGTCCACAAGCAAGCCCACAAGCCCACAGATCCGCAGCCCAGTTTGCACTCACACCACACTAGAACCTGCAGTGGCTACGACACAAGCCTAGTCTGCACCCACTCTCAACACCACAATAGAATCTGCAGCAGCTACACCACGCTCACCGCACCACACCTAAACTTGCCGACAGCACCAAAATTCCGACAGCCCAGATCCCCGCAAGCCTAAGTTTGCCTCACCACACCACACCAAATAAAATCAACCACACCTGAACCTGCCGACAGCGCCAAAGCTCCGACAGCCCAGATCGCCGACAACACCACAGATTGCCGAAAGCCCACATCTGCACAGAATTTGCTGACAACCACCACAGATCGCCGGGAACGCTCCAAGACTGCACAGAACCTACCGACAACCACCACAGACCTTGCCAACAGCCACCAAGGATTCTCCACAAACCAAGAAACTGTCGAATAGTAGTTTAGAACCCACCAGAATGATTAACAACTCCCCTGAAGTTATTGACCGCCACAAAAAACAACAACCCAGTCCCATCCCAAGCTTGACAATTCCTACGCCCCTCAACAGGTAATTGAAAACAACCCTAATTTAGATGATGACTCTGATACCATGTCAATTGTACTGAATACCTCTCAATCTGAGGGTTTCTCATATTATATAGGAATTGTCTAACTAATTATACGCTGTATCTCAGCGATTACAGCAATCTAGGAGAACAAATAAGGCAACTAAAATCTACCTATTAATTATAAGATACTATAGCTATAATACAAAAATATACCATAACTAGAGAGACGAATTATGGCTAAATATATATATCGTATCTGACTGACAGTTAGCAGTTTTAGGATAGGCAAATACGGTTAATAACCGCAAGCCCTTATATATAATATATGTATTTTCTTTGTTATTTTTAAGCTGGAATGTAGACTCAAGATATGGATTTTATCTAAAACATTAAAGCTTAAAAAAAAAAAAAAACACTAGATCAGGCCCAAAATAGTTTTATATTCGTTTAAATAGGCCCTAAAAAGGCCAAAGATGGTTCAAAACACTAAAATAGGCCCATTACTTAATAAGTGGTTAGTGGTGCAATTTTGCCTTCAATAACCGCAATAATGGCGTGGATACGCCTAGGTGAATGCAATTACCTAAAAGTGAAAACCACATAATGCAATTGCGGATGCAATTAGCGGTTGTGGATGCGGTTATTGCCTATAAACTATAACCGCATCCACATTGGTACAACCCTATTTACCAGTTCAAAGCTACCATGGAGAAACTAAGACAAAAAAGAAAAGAAAAGAAAAGGAAATGATGATTCTATTAGTTTGATTTTTTATTTACAAAATGTCTACAAACTTCTAAATTAGATATTGAATATGCAATTGACTACTCACTCTGGAAATTCTTGATTTCTTGATATGAAGTATCTTCATGAGCAGCAAGTTGTGTAATTGAAATTCCAATAGAACTCATCCCGAGATGTGGTGCCACAAGTTGTGACCCAACAGCATCTAGCTTTCCTGAAATAACAATTTCCATGACAACAAAATGTATTTTAAGGGCTGAATAAAGCCATATGTGTTTTGCACGAATAAGCAGGATATACATAACTAGTAATAGTCAAGCCAAGGTGAAGTGACATTACAAGTGAACGAGTTAAGTATTTGTATGTACAACATAGCTGCACGTGTTCTAGAAGAGCTGAATATTTTTAGATTATTCAAGATCTTGTGGGGTTGAAATGAAGATACATGCATGCAGATATAGAAAAAATGCATACAAATTAGAGTATGAATAAACATGCATTAAGAAACACAAGAAGCAGGCATACAATTGATAACAATTTATAAAGTGAATTCCAAATATTGCTCTTTAGTCACTCTTCAGCTCGTGGACACAATATCTTCCTTTTACATGATGATGGTAAAATATCCAACTTGAAAGATTTAGCCATCAAGTGGAGAGGCCCAACAGGTATAAAACTCATAATTGAACTTACCCAAAGTTAGAAAAGTTTGTTAGAACAATCCTTGCAGCCTCACCAAAACCATTTTTTAATTATTTTGGCAAGCCAATTTAGCAAAAGTGACTAAAATCCTCATTTTTCACCCTCAACCATTTTAACCCAAAATAAATTGTGAGCAAACAGTACCCACTATCTTTAGTGAGTACAATTCACTCACCAAATGAATAAGAAATAATATAAATTTTATCTCTCCTTCCATATTCTTTAAAAAAAAAATGAAGTATTTAAATGGAATAATGAAAGTTGATAGTTAAAATAGTAAGGCTGCTAAGTGTGCTTTAAAAAAGTGGATAGTTAAAATAGAGAAATGTGTACTTTTGGTTATTTTGCTGAGGTTACTAGGAATGCTCTTCCAATTTAGAGTAAGTGGATATTTTAGTTATTGTAATTTTCAACCTATATAAAAGTATGTGAGGCTAAGTGAGAATAATGAGCCTCCACCTTCTGTCTAAACCTTGCAAGGAAACTACAACATGGTATCAAAGTAGGTTTAGGGTTTAAGAGCCTTGGTTTAACCCCCCCCTAAAAGCAGAGCCACTTCGTGTAACTATTATATAGTCTTAGTTTTTCTTCCTTTTGGTTGAACTTCACGTCCTAGTGTTGGTGAGTCCTCCTTTGGTGGCAGCATTGCCAATGTGGGCTTAACCAACACAAGATTGCCTTGATGAAGCTCTAAAGAGTTATTCATTTGTGAATTTCGGTATAGGTATTTTCACTATTTATTTACTGGCATCTTTGTCAATAGTTGTCGAAACTGTGTTGTTTCACCTTGGTTCTCAGTGGTTGGAAGAGTAGTCAATGACATCAACAGGTGCTTTCATGGTGGTCATCAACGGTTTCTGAGCGGTGGTGACATTTTTCGATCGGTAGAGAAAATTGTCACGGTTGGCGTGATGAAAATGGTGGCATGTTTGGGTAGTTTTTGGTTGTATCCATGTTGTGTCCACATTGGCATGGTGGTAGTCGAAGTATTTTGAGTTTCTCCGACGGCGTCGCTGTTTGGGGAGGTTATACCCTATTTAGTTCTTGGTTGGTTGTTGTTCCCTATCCTGGATAACCAAAGCTGGAGTGTTTCTTGGCTATTCACTATCCTAGATAGGGATAGCTAGGCGTAGTGTATAGGCTCAATTGGTTTGGCCCAACTCTTGGTTGTTTGGGCTCAGTTTTGTATTTGGGCCAAGGTCTTTGGTAAAAGAAAATGGAGGCCCATATTTGATCCAGCCCTACCCGATTTGCTGGTTCTCGACCAGTCCAGCTGGTTTTCATCCGGTCCATTACATATTTTATCTAGTATAGTGGTCTCGTGTTTGGTTCATCAACTTATCTTCTAGTTCAGTGTAGTTTGAGATCGGTTCAGCACCTTTCTCATCCGGTTCAGTGTCTTCTTTGATCAGTTCATTGATTTTCTTTCTGTTTCAGAGCATATTCAGACCTGGTCAATGGTTTTTCTTTCAATTTAGTACATTCTTTGGCTAGTTCTTGCTATTTCATGACTAGTTCCAACGGTTTCTCAACCGATTCAATGGTTTTTTGGCCCATTCAAGTGATTTCTTAATCGGTTCAGGTGTTTTATCGCTCAATTGGGCTACATGAAGCAACCATCGGGTTTGTTGCTCAAGAGAAGTACCAAGTAGTGTTTTCAAGTTTCGTTGTTGCTTGTTTTCTATTGTTGGTAGTATGGATGATGATCAATCCAACGTTGGTTTTGGTTGTTCATTGTTGGTTGTGGTTGACTGTTGTTGGTTGTATTGATCACGGGAAATGCGATTGTTGTTGGTTGTTGATCATAATGATCACTCGAATCATGATCATCGTAGATGGTTTTCAAGATCCGACAAGCCTTGATGTTTTGAGGTGTTTGACCGGTTCATTGTGTTTTGCGGCGAGATTTGACTGGCCTTGTTGCAAAGACGCCACGCAGGGGCACGTCGTACCCGCTGCGGAAAATTCTCCTATCAACAACAACGTTAGTTTTGGAGGTACCGAACATGACAGATTAAGGATAATGCTAGAGAAAATACAAGGGGGGAGAGGGTTGTATTTGGATCGTCTGGCTTCAGGGCCATGTCTCTCTTGCAAGTGTGGGCTTTTGCGTAACGGGCCAAAGAATGTAGCTGAGGTTTCTAATAATCAGCCACACACCAAGTTGAAAGGCAAGGCTATTCTGGTGGGTGCTGGCCTAAGAAATATTTTAAACCCAGGAGAAAGAAGGCTGGGCTTTATCGGCCGAAGAAGTTTTTGGATTGGATCTCGGTCAGGTGGGTGCCCCAAGTGCCTCCTCTTCCACCGGAGGGTTTCAAACTCATTTGGAAAGCTCACAGTCAGGTTTTCCAGCAATCACGTCGCCTCCTCTAGTGGTCTCGCCGCCAATGAGGGCTAAGGAGTTGATAGTGGGGCTTGGTCTTTGTATAGGAGTCATTCCAAGCATCTTCTTCCCAGGTACAACCATCTCCTTGTCAGTCAGATACGGTCTATATATATCATATATATTTAGCCATAATTCGTCTTTCTAGTTATGGCATGTTCTTGTATTATAGCTATAGTATATTGTAATTAATAGGTAGATTTTAGTTACCTTATTTGTTTCTCTAGATTGCTGTAATCGCTAAGATACAGCCTGTAATTACCTAGACAATTTCTATATAATACGAGCAACCCTCACATTGAGAGGTATTCCGTACAATTGACATGGTATCAGAGCCTAAATCATCTAAATTAGGGTTTTGATTCGAGTTTTTTGAGTTGGGTCGGGACTGAGTTATTGGTCTCTTTGGCTGTTGGTAACTTCAGGGAAAGTTGTCGATAATTCTGTTGAGGGTAGGGAATTTATTCTTACCAGAATTTCTGGAGGATTTGGGGTTGTCGGCGTGGAGGTTTCGGGGCAGCCGAAGATTTCTGGAGGAATTGGGCTGTCGGCTTCGATCTCGCTCTCGTCGGTGACGCTCTCGTTGCTGATGTGGTCATCGATGTCTGGTTCCGTTGCCGGCGTGGAGGTTTTGGGACTGCCGGAGATTTCTGAAGCGTGGACTGTCGCTGTTTCTGGTTGGACTGTCGCTGGTTCTTGGTGCGGTTTTGGTGTCAGAAGAGGGATTTGAACCCACGCCCTTGGTTTAGTGCTTGCTGGGTAGGTTGCTGTTTGGATTTGGGCTTGCTGTTCGGTGTGGTCAGCAATCATCAAATTAGGCTTGCTGTTTGGTGAGTGTGGCTTAGTGTTTGCTGGGTGGGTTGCTGTTTGGATTTGGGCTTGCTGTTTGGTGTGGTCAGCAACCATCAAATTAGGATTGTTGTTTGGCTTGCTTGGACTTGGGCTTGGTTGCTGTTTGGGTTGCTACTCTACTAGGCCTGTTACTCATTTATCAGGTTTTATAATTTCTAATTTTTTGATTTCATTATGTCTTCTAGCGAGACTTTTGTCCATTTTACTGGAAAAAATTATTCTGCTTGGGAATTCCAATTTCAATTATTTGTTACGCGAAAAGAGTTGTGGGGCCATATTAACGGTAGTGATCCAGCTCCTACAGAAACTAAGGATTTGGCTAAGTGGAAGGTCAAGGATGCACGTGTGATGTCTTGGATCTTAGGGTCTGTTGATCCTCTTATTGTGCTCAATCTGAGGCCCTATAGGACTGTGAAGACTATGTGGGAGTATTTGCTGAAGGTTTATCATCAGGACAATACCACACGCTGTTTTTAGCTGGAATATGCGATTGCTAGTTACACTCAAGGCAATCTCTCAATTCCGGAGTATTTTCCTGGTTTTTAAAATTTGTGGGGAGAATTTTCTAATATGGTTTATGCAAAGGTACCTGCTTCACCTCTCTCTGCTATTCAGGCTGTTCATGAGCAGAGCAAGAGAGATCAATTCCTAATGAAATTACGCTCTGAATTTGAGGTTACTCGCTCAAATTTAATGAATCGGGATCCCACTCCATCTTTGGATGTTTGTTTTGGAGAATTACTTTGTGAGGAGCAGCGTTTTCTCACACAGGCTACGTTCCAGTACGATTCCAACCCGAATCCAGTAGCCTATGCAGCCTATGGGAAAGGGAAGGGTAAGGATATGCGCAAGGTCCAGTGTTTCAGCTGCAAGGAGTATGGTCATATTGCCGCCAATTGTGCAAAGAAATCTTGCAATTACTGTAAGAAACCGGGCCACTTTATCCAAAAATATCCCACTTGGCCTCAGAATCGTCAAGCTGCTGCCTATCAGGCTGCAGTAAACATCTCTTCTGCTCCAGTGATGTCCTCAGCCTCTTCTTCTGCCGCCGGATCAGCTGTTCTTACTCCTGAAATGGTCTAGCAGATGATTATGTCAGCCTTTTTTGCCTTAGGGCTCCAAGGTAATGGTACTATTTCGTCTAAGTCTTGGCTTATTGATTCTACAGCATCCAATCATATGACCAGATCGTCTGATACTCTTTGCAATGTTCATCCATATCATGGTTCATCTCATATTCAAGTAGCTAATGAGAGTCATTTAGCTATTAATGAAGTAGAAGATATTAATCCTTCATTCAGAGATGTTTATGTCTCTCCTGGACTTTCTAATAGTCTTATTTCAGTTAGCTAGTTAGTTGAAAAAAATTGTGATGTCCATTTCTCTCGTAATGGTTGTCTTGTGCAGGATCAGGTGTCAGGGAAGATACTCGTGAAGGGGCCTAAAGTTGGCAGACTATTTCCACTGAACTTTTCAATTCCTAGTTGTTTATCTTTGGCTTGTAGGACAGTTAACACTCCGAATGAAGTATGGCACAAACGTTTGGGTCATCCAAATTCTGTTATTCTGTCTCATATGTTAAATTCTGATTTGTTAGGCAATAAAGAACGAGTTCCTCAAAATTTGTCATTTGATTGTTCTGTATACAAACTTGGTAAGAGTAAAACTCTTCGTTTTCTTCTCATGGTAGTCGTGCTGCAAAATGCTTTGATATTGTGCATAGTGATGTATGGGACATTTCTCCTGTAATTTCTCATGCTCGATATAAATATTTTGCAACATTCATAGATGATTTCAGTCGGTATACTTGGGTCTATTTTCTTCGGGCCAAATCTGAGGTCCTGTCTGTTTTTCAGACCTTTGTAGCATATATTGAGAATCAATTTTCTACAGGCAGTAAGATTTTGAGGTCTGATTCTGGTGGAGAATACATGTCCCACAAGTTTCATGATTTCTTACACCACAAAGGAATTGTCTCTCAGCACTCTTGTCCTTATACTCCTCAGCAAAATGGGATGGCGGAACGAAAGAACCGCCATCTCTTGGATGTTGTTCGCACTTTATTGCTTGAGTCCTATGTTCCTTCTAAATTCTGGATTGAGACATTACCTACTGCACTACTTAATTAATCGACTGCCCTCTCAGGTCTTGCAGTTTGATTCTCCTTATTATCATTTGTATCATCAGCATCCTAGCTATCTTAATCTGCATACTTTTGGATGTGTTTGTTTTGTTCATTTACCTGCTCATGAACATCACAAACTTTCTGCTTAGTCTATTAACTGTGCCTTTATGGGTTATAGTATTTCTCACAAAGGTTATGTTTGCTATGATCCTTGTTCTGACAAATTTCATATATCTCGTAATGTTGTGTTCTTTGAGAATCAATGTTTCTTTTCTACACATGTTGAATCATAGCCTGAGATTAGTATCCTACCTTGTTTTGATGAATTGCCTCTTCTGCCTGAGCGGTTCAAACCTGGAATTGTGTATACTCGACGTCTACCAACTTTGCCCTTTCTCGAGACTGACCCTTCATCTGAAACTGTTCCGACAACTCCTTCGATTGACCCGCCATCTGAGACAGTTCATGAGTCTGGTCCTCGACGATTTGCTAGGGTATCACGTCCTCCTAATAGGTATGGTTTTCCCCACACTTCCTTTAATGGTACTTTATCTTCTATTTCCATCCCTACATGTTTTCCGAGGCTGTTAAATATGAATGTTGGCGGAAAGCGATGGATGAGGAACTTTGGGCTCTCCAGGACAATCATACATGAGACCTGGTTCCTTGCCCCTCTCATGTTAAAGCCATTGGTTGTAAATGGGTTTACTCGATTAAGCTTCGCTCTGATGTGACTCTGGATCGGTATAAGGCCTGACTAGTTGCTCTTGGAAACAGGCAAGAATATGGGGTGGACTATGAGGAGACATTTGCTCCGGTCGCGAAGATGACCACAGTGCGTACAATTATTTCTATTGCCGCCTCCCAAGGCTGGCCACTTCACCAGATGGATGTCAAAAATGCTTTTCTTCATGGTGATCTCAAAGAGGATATTTACATGACTCCTCCGGGTTTGTTTTCTTCTCCATCTGCTGCTATGTGTAAGTTAAAGCGGTCCCTCTATGGCTTAAAACAGGCTCCTTGGGCATGGTTTGAAAAATTCAAGTCTACTCTGCTTCGCTTCTCCTTTGTCCAAAGCCAATATGATTCTTCTTTGTTCCTTTGCAAGACTCCGACTGGTCTTGTTCTTTTACATGTGTATGTAGATGATATTGTCATTACGGGAACCGACTCCAGTTTGATTGCACATCTCAAGCGAAATCTTCAAGACTCTTTTCATATGAAAGACCTTGGTCCTCTTACGTATTTTTTGGGGTTGGAGGTGCACATTGATTCTTCCTTTATATTCTTGAATCAACACAAATATACTAGGACTTGATTAGCCTAGCTGGACTTCAGGATTCTTCTTCAGTGGATACTCCTATGGAGGTTAATGTGAAATATCGAAGTGAGGAGGGTGATCTTCTCTCTGATCCTACTGTGTTCCTACAATTTGTAGGCAACTTGAACTATTTGACTATTAGTCGGCCCGATATTTCCTTCGCTGTCCAGCAGGTTAGCCAGGTTATGCAAACTCCACGCTATCTTCATTTAGCTACTGTTCAACGAATCATTCGATATCTTCGGGGGTCTTCTGGCCGTGGGTTGTTCTTTCCAACTAGCTCTCCTCTTCGCCTTGTTGCTTATAGTGATGCAGATTGGGCAGGATGTCCTGACACTCGGCGGTCTATCACGGGTTGGTGCATGTTTCTTGGTGATTCTTTGATTTCTTGGAAGAGTAAGAAGCAAGCTCGGGTTTGTAAATCATCTACCGAGTCCGAATACCGAGCAATGTCTGCTACTTGTTCTGAAATTGTCTGGCTTCGTGGGCTTTTGGCTGAGCTTAGTTTTTCTCAAACTGATTCTACTCCTGTTCATGCTAATAATACTAGTGCCATTCAAATAGCTGCTAATCTTGTTTACCATGAACGTACGAAGCACATTGAGGTAGACTGTCATTCTATGCAGAAAGCCTTGGACACTCGTGCTATCTCTCTTCCTCATGCTTCCACTGATCTCCAGATAGCTGACATCTTCACAAAGGCTATGACACGACAGCGTCATTAGTTCCTTGTGGGCAAATTGATTCTTCTTGATCGACTAGCATCAATTTGAGAGGGGATGTAAGTCAGATATGGTCTATATATATCATATATATTTAGCCATAATTAGTCTTTCTAGTTATGGCATTTTCTTGTATTATAGCTATAGTATATTGTAATTAATAGGTAGATTTTAGTTACCTTATTAGTTTCCCTAAATTGCTGTAATTGCTGAGATACAGCCTGTAATTACCTAGACAATTTCTATATAATACGAGCAACCCTCACATTGAGAGGTATTCAATACAATTGACACTCCTTTGGTGGGGCTTGAGGTAGGAGCCGAGGCCTCTATTTTGGGCGTGGTGCTGTCCCAAGCGGGCTGCCCACGTATGGACTCAGCCGGGGTTTCCGGGATAATTCCAGCAAAATTGGTCTCTTTTATCCCCCAGAAAGAGCCTCCGATTTCTGGGCTTGTAGAGGGAGAGGAGGGGATGGTGAATATTGTTTCAGCAGGAGGGGAAGCATTATTTGGAGGGTTCATGTGAGCTGGTCAGTTTCAAGGAAAGTGGGCATGCTCTAGTTAGCATGGAGGGGTTTTATTCTCCTTGTTCTTTGGAGAAATCGGCACCTCTTACTACGGGGACAGAATTGTTTGGGTTGGAGATGGATTTATTCGTGGAGATGGTGGCCATTTTGCTGCTAAGTCCATCTTCGGAGGTTTCGGGAAAGGAGAGGGTGTTGCAGTTAGTAGAGGAGTTCAATCACTATGTGGGTCTCTCATGCGATGGATATGTAGGGAAGCTATCAGCGTCGTTTGCAGCTATTATCGCAAACAATGAAGGGGAGTGGGCTCGGTTTCAACAGTGGTAAAAAAAGGTACACGAGAACTCAACAATTTATTCTCTTCCGTTAATTATGATGTGCATAGTGGAAGTGTATCTCGGGATAGGACCAAGGGGAGGGTTCATAGACACTATTGATGAAGCCTACGATACTTTCATGGAATGTTAAAAGGGTTGAAGAAGGGTGGTAAGCGTTTGAAGGTGAGGAATCTTCTAAGGTAGTGGACGGTAGATATTGTATGCCTCCAAGAGACTAAAATGGAGTTTATTTCCAGCAGTATTGTGAATAATCTATGGGTTGTTCCTTGTGTTGAGTGGTGCTATGTTCCTTCCAAAGGAGCTTCAGGTGGTATTTTGTTGATGTGGGACAGGAGGGTGGTCACAAAGTTAGAGGTTTGCATGGGAGATTTTGTAGCTGCCTACTCTTTTAGAAATGTTGAGGATGATTTTGTTTGGGCTTTTGCGGGGGTCTATGGTCCTAACCTCGATAATGGAAAAAATTTTCTTTGGGAGGAATTGGCTGGTCTTTTTAGCTGGTGGGATTTGCCGTGGTGCATTGGTGGCGATTTCAATGTCACTCGTTTCCCCAGTGAAAGGTTGGGGGGTGTGCGCCTTAGTCTTGCAATGTTAGAGTTTTCAGACTTCATCTCTAAGCACTGGTTGATGGATCTTCCTCTTGCAGGGTGACATTTACATGGTCTAACACCTCCTCTTGGTCTAGGCTTGATCGTTTCCTAGTGTCCCCAACGTGGGAGACTAGATATCCTGGCTTATTACAAAAGAGGCTGCTTAGATTGTGCTATGATCATTTCCCTATCTTGCTTGATTGTGGTTATTCTTTGGGTGGCAAGAGACCTTTCAAGTTTGAGAATATGGGGTTGAGAGAGGATGGGTTTGTGGATAGGGTGAGGCATTGGTGGTCATCTTACCATCAATTCCGTGGTTCTCGTAGCTTTATTTTGGCTAAAAAATTGAAGGCCTTGAAGGAGGATATCAAAAGATGGAATGAACATGAATTTGGTAATGTGTGGTCGCCCTTAACAAAGAGAGAGTCGAAGAATTGAAAGTCATTGATAGATTGGAGGAAGGAAGAGGTTTAACGGCTGAAGAGAAGGAGAGAAAAAAAGTGATTGTTAGTGACTTGGAAGCTTCTCTTTTACAAGAGAAGATCAGCTAGAGACAAAAGTCCAGGATTTGATGGCTCAAGGAGGGTGACAAATGCACTAAGTTTTTTCATCGGATAGCCAACTCGAATAGAAGATTCAATTCCATCAAGTCCTTGTTTGTTAATGGATCACTTTCGTCCAATCAATCGTTTATTAGGAACCATGTTGTTCAGTTCTATGAGTCCTTACTTGTAGAACGATTCAGTTGGAGGCCAAGGTTGGACGACCTTCCTTTTGATTCTCTGAATGTAGAAGAGGCTTCTCGATTGGAAGTTCCGTTTGAGGAAAGGGAGGTGTTAGAAGTGGTCAAAGGTATGGACAAAGACAAGGCTCCAGGTCCAGATGGATTCTCTATAGCCTTCTACCAAGATTGTTGGGAAGTGATCAAGGTTGATCTTATGGGGGTCTTCTCAAACTTCTATGCTCGTGGTAAGTTTGAAAATAGCTTGAATGCCACATTTATTTCTCTCATTCCGAAGGTTTCGGGGGCCTCGAATCTCCAAGATTTTCGTCCTATTAGTCTTGTGAGCGAGATTTACAAGATTATCGCTAACATCCTCACCAATAGGATGAGAAGGTTTGTGGACAAGGCTATCTCAAAGCCGCAAAATGCTTTTGTCAAAGGTAGGCAAATCCTAGGCTCAATTCTTATTGTTAACAAATGCTTGGATAAAAATCCTAAACCCCACGACCTGCATTTGCTTTTTTCAAAAAAAAAAAAAAAAGGCTCTCCTCTCTCTTCTTTTCCTTCCTGAAGGTGTGGGAGGAATAGTTTTTTGTTTCAGGCGAGCTGCCGGTGGTGGTGAGATGGGTTTATCAAGAAGTTGGTCGGTGGAATCCAAAGATTTTCAAATGATGGTGATGGATGGTGATACTAGTTTGATATTCAAGGAGAGAAGCAAGGGTTTAGTGAGGTTCATAAGGCTGGGAAGTAGTGAAGCAGTATGGCTGTTGCACATTTTTGAGGAGTTGATTTTAGTGAAGGATTATAGGGTCTTCAGAGATCAATCTAAACCAGGGTACCCTCAAGTGCTAGCCCAGAAATGTTCTAGTAGGTATGGCAGTTTTTTGGTGATTGAAGAATGTGAGGGGAGGGAGAAGCGTAAGGCAGTCATGGTGCTAGAAGGAAAAAATCAGATAGGTTGGAACAAACTTGAGTCTGAACTGCAAATAGCCATAAGGTTCCTTCAACCTTATTTGAATCAAAGAAACGATGCAAGGAAGAAGAGGAGAAGCTATACTGAGGTGTTACAATCCACAATGCGCTCGAATGAGGAATTATTTGAGCCATCGTCTGAACCTGTCGCTAGGGTGCCCAAATGGCTGTCAGAAGGAAATGCAGGTTCAGGTGAGTTACAGACGAAGAAGTGTAGACAAGTTTCTGTTCCAGTTAGCTCAGGTCCAGTGACCATCCTCAAGTCTCCAGTGGATTGTCCGGCGATATCAGTTCCAGTAACCATTCTCAAGTCTTCGGTGGGATGTCCGGCAAAATCAAAGGGCAAAGAGAAAGATATGGATAGTTTGGTGGAAGAAGAAGAGAAACAGAGGTACGCCAAAGATTTTCCAGGGATTCTGTCACTGGTGCAATATAGTTCTCCGGCCAACCCAGCTTCGGCAACAGCTGTTTTGTTGGGTAGCAAAGCTTTGTCTCATGCGATGGCGGTTATGAAGGACTGTATTGGAAGGAAAGAATGTTCTGATAATGGATACGTGGTATTTGGAGGTAGCAAATATGACAATCTAAGAAATTCGTTGGAGAAATTACAGCTGGAGATTGGATGTTGCTTGGAGCGACTGGCAGTGGGCAAATGGGCTTAATACGTCAATGGGCCTTCAGAGCTTGGGCTGCGCAAACCGAAACTACAATATCGGAAGAAGTGAGCGTTCAGCCCAACCAGAAGATGGGCGTGAATCATGCAGTAAGGGCTGGGCTCAGAAGATTTGGTAAGAAATACAGGAGACTAAGGCCGAGAAGAGTGAAACAGATTCAAAGGACAAGAAAGATGACCAAACCAGGTGACCAAGGAGCTTCCTCGTCTATCGCCAAGCATTGTTGTATGATGGGTCAACCTCAAGTAGCTTCATCGGCAATATCTAAGTTGGGTATATTGGGAAAAGCTCCGATCAGTGTGGGTATGGGGCTGACCGGCATGTTGAATGGCGTGTTACATCTGGGCCGGCAACAAAGGGCACCGATGAAGCCTTTTGAGGAAGTGGTGAGGTGGGGAGCGGCAATAGGGGCTCAAAGCTTCTGGAAACTCCAACGGCAGGCGCTCCCGCTGTCTCTGAGTATCGGGAGGTGCTAACCGGGGCTGTTCCTGGGTATTCCGGCAGCGAGGGGATAATCCTGGGGTTGTAGAATCATCGAGAGCAAAGATTGCCGCTAGCCCATCATCTTTGACAGTGTGCGAGATTGAAACTAGAATAGTGGATTTATCTTCGACTGAGGCAGAGGTGGAGGATGGGTTGACAAAAGGGATGGAAAATATGATAGGAGATTGTGTGGATGTTCCTTTAGAAAACCAGAAGGACAGGAACAGTGGATCCCCTAATGCCAGCATGGAGGTGTCTATTGTTCCTCATTTGATGGAGAATTCTATTAGTCTCAGGGAGTCCAGGTTGACAGGTCCGAAATTGGAAGAATGAGGTGGAAGAGCACAGTCCACTGGCGTGCTGTCCAGCTAGGGGTTTCCGGTGAAAAAGGGGTCTAATTCTGCTGATATATCTCTGAAGCTTGTGGAGGAGTTTAGTCATTATGTGGGGATCTCGTGTGATGGGTATGAAAGGAAGCTTTCAGAGCTGTTCTCAACTATTATTGCAAGTAATGAAGGAATGGGAATGGGAATGGCCTCAAATACGAGGAAAAAAGGTATGAGAGAACTCAATAACCTTGCATGCTCCATTAATTATGACGGCAATGCTGGTAGGGGGAGGGCTAAGGGAAGAACTCTTAGAGATTTGTCATGAAGCCTAGGATTATTTCTTAGAATGTGAGGGGTTTGAATGAGGGCAATAAGTGCTTGAGGGTGAGGAATATGCTTAGGCAATGGAAGGTAGACATTGTGTGCTTACAGGAGACGAAGATGGATTTGATTTCCAGCAGTTTTGTGAATAATTTGTGGAGTCGTGCTTACGTTGATTGGTGCTTTGTTGCTTCGGATGGAGCTTCTCGTGGCATTTTGGTGATGTGGGATAGAAGGGTGGTTTCAAAGATCGAGGTCTATGTGGGGGAGTTCGTTGCAGCCTGTTTATTCAAGAATGTAGAGGATGATTTTACATGGGCTTTTGCGGGGGTTTATGGCCCAAATTTGGATTACTTGAGACGTTTTCTTTGGGAAGAGTTGGCTGGCCTTTGTAGTTGGTGGGAGGTGCCATGGGTTATTAGAGGTGATTTTAATGTTACGCACTATCCTAGTGAAAGGTCGGGGGGAGCGTGGTTCACTAACGCGATGTTAGAGTTCTCGGACTTCATCTCCGAACAGGGGCTTATGGACATTCCACTTGCAGGAGGGACATTTACTTGGTCCAATGCTCATTCGCGGTCTAGGATTGATCGTTTTTTAATCTCCCAAGAATGGGAAGCCAAATATCCTAGCCTGCTTCAAAAGAGGTTGCTTAGATTGTGCTCGGATCATTTTCCCATCTTGCTTGATTGTGACGGTATGATCGGGGGTAAGAGGCCTTTCAAATTTGAGAATATGTGGTTAAAAACTGATGGTTTTGTGGAAAAGGTGCGAGCTTGGTGGTCTTCTTACAATTTGTTTGGCACTCCGAGTTTTATTTTGGCACGAAAGCTTAAGATGTTAAAGATGGATATCATAAGATGGAATGAGAATGAATTTGGAAATGTGAATGTTATTTGCAAAGAGAAAGTGGAAGAATTGAAGGCCATGGATAGATTGAAGGAAGAGAGAGAATTGGATGAAGAAGAGAAGAATAGAAAAAGGGTGATTGTTAGGGAATTGGAGATTGCTCTTTTATAAGAAGAAATTAGTTGGAGACAAAAATCTAGGATCCGTTGGCTCAAGGAGGGTGATAAGTGCACTAAGTTCTTTCATCGGATTGCCAACTCTAATAGAAGATGCAACTCCATTGAATCCTTGTCCATTAATGGTGTCCCTTCTTCTAATCAAGACAACATTAGGGATCATGCGGTACATTTCTACAAGTCTTTATTCGCTGAACAATGCAATTGGAGGCCTAGGTTGGACAACCTTAACTTTGATTGTTTGGGAGCGGGAGAGGCTGATCAGCTAGAATGTTCTTTTGAGGAAAAGGAAGTGTTGGAGGTAGTGAAAGGTATGTATAGAGACAAGGCGTCGGGGCCGGATGGTTTCTCAATGGCGTTCTTCCAAGATTGTTTGGAAGTGATCAAGGAAGACATTATGGCAGTTTTTTCATAATTTCATACTAGGGGTAAGTTCGAAAAAAGCCTTAATGCTACTTTTATTTCTCTTATTCCAAAGATTCCTGGAGCTTCCGAGCTTAAGGAGTTTCGCCCTATTACCCTTATTAGTGGGATGTATAAGATTATTGCCAAAGTTCTTGCTAATAGAATGAGGAGGGTGTTGGATAGGGTGATATCAAAGCCTCAGAATGCATTCATTAAAGGAGGACAAATCATGGATTCGGTTCTTATAGCAAGTGAATGCCTGGATAGTCGTATCAATTCTGGGGAACCGGGTTTGCTTTGTAAATTGAATGTAGAGAAGGCTTATGATCATATCGACTGGAAATTTCTCTTGTATTTATTGAGGAGATGTGGATTCGGGGAGAAGTGGTGCTCTTGGATTGAGCAATGTATCTCGACCGCTCGCTTCTCCGTTTTGATCAATGGCACTCCTGCCGGTTTCTTTAGTAGCCCCTGAGGGGTGAGGCAGGTTTAGTAGGATGGATGCTGCTGCCACCGAGAGTGGTTTCATTTCGGGCTTTTCAGTGGGAAACAGGCTATCGGAGAGGGTCAACATTTCCCATCTTTTGTTTGCAGATGACACGTTGGTATTTTGTGGGGCGAATCTTGATCAAATTCGTTCTCTTAAAGCCCTTCTTGTTTGTTTCAAAGCTGTTTCGGGTCTAAAGGTGAATATGGCTAAATCAGCTTTGATCCCAGTAGGTGATGTGGATAATATGGAAGAATTATGTTTTGGGTTGTGAGACGGAGTCATTGCCTTTGAAATACCTGGGACTCCCCTTGGGTGCTCACTTTAAGACAAAATCTATCTGAGATGACATTTTGGAAAAGATTGATCGGAGGTTTGCGAGCTAGAAAAGAATGTATCTTTCCAAGGGAGGTAGGGTCACTCTTATAAAGAGCACTCTCTCTAACCTTCCTACTTATTTCCTTTCCCTCTTCCCTATTCCTGTCTCGGTGGCTAAACGTATAGAGAAGCTCCAACGTGATTTTCTATGGGGAGGTTTAAATGATGAATTCAAATATCATTTGGGTAAATGGGATAAGATTTGCTCTCCTATTTCCAAAGGAGGTTTAGGGATCAGGAAATTGAGATTGTTCAACCAACCTTTGTTAGGGAAGTGGCTATGGTGTTATGCGCATGAGAGAAGGGCTTGGTGGCGAATGGTCGTGGATGCCAAATATGGGCCCGAATGGGGGGGTTGGCATTCTATCAATATATCGGGGTCTCATGGGGTGGGCATTTGGAGGTATATTAGTAGGGTGTGGCGGATGTTGTCTAGCCATACAAGATTTGATCCAGGAGATGGTTCCAAAATCAAATTTTGGGGTGATGTTTGGTGCGGAGAAGCGTGTCTTAAGGTTGTTTTGCCAGGCCTTTACATCATTGCTAATGCTAAAGACGCATCTATTGCTGACAGCTTGGATCTCGCGGGGGGAGCTCTTCAATGGAATGTTAGCCTTTCTCGGTTGATTCATGATTGGGAGTTGGAAGTGCTAGCCTCATTCTATACTTTGTTATACTCTCATAAAATGAATATGGAAGGAGAGGATAAAATGTGGTGAATTCCGTCCAGTAAAGGGAAGTTCGATGTTCGCTCCTACTATAATGGCTTGGCTAGTACTGAGGCTAGTCATTTCCCTTGGAAGAGTATTTGGCGCACCAAGGCACCTTCGAGAGTGGCCTTCTTTACTTGGACGACGATGTTAGGGAAGATCCTCACAATCGATAATCTTCAAAAAAGGAATCTCATTGTGATCAATAGATGTTGTTTGTGCAAATCAGATGGGGAAACGATTGATCATCTTCTTCTCCATTGTGAGATTGCTCACTCTCTATGGGATGCTATCTTTAGCCGATTTGGATTGTCATGGGTCATGCCTCAAAAGGTGGTGGATTTGTTCGCTTGTTGGTGGTTGGGAGGGCGTTCACGAAGTGCCGTTGTGTGGAAAATGGCTCCCCTTTGCATAGTATCATGTTTATGGTTAGAAAGGAATACGAGATGCTTTGAGGATTCTGAGAGATCTTTGGAGGACCTCAAGGCGTTTTTCTTCTACACTCTTTTCACTTGGGCAGCAGCTTGGCTTACTCCTTTAGTGATTAGCTATCTTGACTTCCTTGTTCTTTTTTCTTCCCCTAATTAGGCGTTTTCTCTTGTATACTCCCTGTGTACTTGGGTTGCACCCCCTCTGCGCTTTTGATATATAAACTTTACTTATAAAAAAAAAACAAATGCTTGGATAGTCGTATCAAATCTGGTGAACCGGGATTGCTTTGCAAATTGGATATGGAGAAGGCTTTTGATCATATCAATTAGAAGTTCCTCTTATATTTACTTAGGAGGTGCGGTTTTGGGGAGAAATGGCGTTCTTGCATAGAGCATTGCATTTTGACGGTGCGTTTTTCTATGTTGATAAACAGCTCTCCTTCTAGATTATTCAGTAGCTATCATGGGGTGACGCAAGGGGACCCCTTGTCTCCTTTTTTGTTTGTCATTGTTATGAAGGCGCTTAGCAGAATTATCACTGCAGCTATCGACAATGGTCTGCTATCGGGCTTCGCAATGGGATCGAGACTGTCTGAGTTGGTTAACACTTCTCATTTTCATTTATTGTTTGCAGACGACACCTTGGTCTTTTGTGGAGCAAACTCTGATCAGATTCGATCTATTCGTGCTTTACTCATACGCTTTGAAGCTGTCTCGAGCCTAAAGGTGAATATGGCCAAATCTATCTTGGTTCTAGTGGGCACCATGGGTAATGTGGGAGATTTGGTTAGTATTTTGGGTTGCAGGACATCCTTTCTTCCTTTGAAATATCTTGGCCTCCCCCTAGCGGCTTGCTGAAAGGCTAAATCCATTTGGGATGATATTGTGGAAAAAATTGAACGCAAACTGCCCAGTTGGAAAATGATGTATCCTTCTAAGGGTGGTAGGGTCACCCTTATTAAGAGCACACTTTCCAATCTACCTACATATTTCTTGTCTCTCTTCCCCATTCCTGTTTCTGTGGCTAATAGTATTGAGAAGCTTCAATGGGATTTTTTAAGGGGTGAGATAGGCGAAGAGTTCAAGTATCACCTGGTAAGTTGGTCCAAGGTTTGCTCTCCTATCTCTGAGGTTGGCCTAGGGATTCGAAATTTGAGAGTGTTCAATCGAGCATTGTTAGGGAAGTGGTTGTGGCGCTATGCGTATGAGAGGGAGGCTTGGTGGAGAACTGTGTTCGATGCCAAATTTGGCTTTGAGTGGGGTGGGTGGCGCTCCATGGATACTTCAGGGCCGCATGGGGTGGGGCTTTGGAAGTACATTAGCAGGGAGTGGAGGTTATTCTCTAGTCATACAAGATTTGATCCAGGGGATGGGTCCAAGATTAGATTCTGAGATGGTGTGGTGTGGAGGTTCGAGCCTTGAGGAAGCTTTCCTAGGATTATATAACATGGCTAGTGCGAAGGATGCGTCTATTGATGCAAATATGGATCTTTTGACTAGCTCCCTTATTGTGATCAACAGATGTTGCCTATGCAAATCGAATGGGGAGACAGTCGATCATCTCTTTCTTCATTGTGATGTTGCCAAGGCATTATGGTATGCCACTTTCAGCCATTTTGGACTGCATTGGGTTATGCGTGGCAGATTTGTCTGCCTGTTGGTGGATGGGAGGTTGTTCTCGGAGCGCTACGGTGTGAAAAATGGTCCCTCTTTGTCTTATGTGGTGTTTGTAGAGGGAGAGAAATGCGAGATGCTTTGAGGATCTAGAGAGGACTCTAGAGGAGCTCAAGTCCTTTTTCTTCATTTCCCTTTTCACTTGGACAACTGCTTACTTAGCTCCGCTAGTGATTAGCTTTCCTGTGTTTCTTGTTCTATTTTCTTCTTCTTTATAGGCATTCTCTTGTATACGTCTTGTATACTTGGATTGCGCCCCTCTACGCTTTTTGGTATAGACAACATTACTTATCAAAAAAATAATAATATGGAGGTTGCTTAAAATCCATATCGCTATTTTCTTTCTATATATTTGTGTGTGTGAGCATGTACACACACGCATACATGCACACATATATTGCTGATTACATGTCTTCTATATTCTACAGATACTTGTACTAATTCGTATCAAGGGTCTATCTAGATAAATACAATTAAAGGTGAAATTTGGTACAAGTACAGACACTTTTATGAAAGCAATCAGAAAATCTAAGTGCAAATCTGGTAGGATAATCACCTAAAAATGAGTTAGAAGTTGGACAATAAAATCGCATCAAGAATCTTGAAAATACTAAAACTTCAATGAATTCTAATAGATCCAAGATCAACAAAAGATAGTTTTCCAATTCCCTTGTGCCTTTGTATCGTTTTTCTTTGAAAATAATACGTCCCTCATACAAAAAGAAAAAAGAAACAAAGAACTGTTTTCCAATTGCCTTGGATTCTTCAGAACCAATCTAACAAAAGCACATCATTTAAATTTTTATTTTTTATTTTTTATATAGGTAATCAAGCAGCTTTATTAAAAAGCGTGAGGTGCCCCTAAGTACATTGTTAGAAAAATATATTGTATGGGTATTTTTGTGTATGGGTATTTTTGTCTTTGTACTCTATGTTGGTTTGTATATATATGCAGTATGAGGGGAGTGTGGGTGTGTGATGTTTGACAGCCCCATATTCTATTCTGTCCACATGGTATCAGAGCAGTAGTAACAATTCTCTCGTAGCTGCTCCATATTTGCCATTTTTTTTTCTTCTCTTTTCTCAACAAAAAAAAAAAAAACACAGTTGAATCCAGGAATACAGGATTCTGGTTGGGCTTCATGCCCATGAACGGGGGTAGATGACGTCGATATCATCGTCCTTAAGGGTGTGATGTCGTCGTCATCGCCGCCGTCAAGCTTTTCGTCGTCTGTGTTGGGGTGTTCGTTCTGCCAGGAAGTATGAGTGTGAGTCTCGGCGTGGTCTGTGCTGGTCGGTGATGCGCAAGGTGGCCGGCGTACATGGTGGTCATCGGAAAAAAATTTCTTGGAGTTGAAAAACAAAAAAAAACGTTACTTTTTGTCATCAATTCATTCTGTGAGTTCAGTTTTAGTATTTTCGGAGTTGTCTGCTGCTTCCGGTGAGTGTGGACCGTCTCCGGCGAGGCTCCGGCGAAGTTTTTTTTTTTGCCGTATTTACACTGGTTCCCCTCTCTTTCTCCCTATTTTACTGATTGGCATTGGTTGAGCTGGTTTTTGCCATTTTCCAGCATTGTTGCAGTGTTGCATTGAGGTCTTTCAATTAGTTTTGAGTGGTTGTTCTCCTACTTATTTGTTGTGTTACTGTGGTGGAGTCTTTGCTCCTTTGTTGATTGATATTTTTTTTGATAAGTAAGTAGCTGGTTTTATTAAAAGCGTGAGGCGCCCCTAAGTACACTGGATGTATACAAGGAGAAACACCTAACTAGAAAGGGAAAAACGTACAAGGAAGTCGTCATAGCTAACCGAAATCGGGAAAACAAACACTACAGTCCAAAGATACAGAGTATGGAAACAAAAGGATAAAAAGTCCTCGAAGGACCTCTCCACATCCTCGAAGCACCTATTATTTCTCTCTCCAAAGACACCAAAAAAAGCAGATAGGCACCATCTTCCAAACTGCAGCACTCCCCCCTCTTCCTGCAGACCACCAACAGGCTAGCAACTCAAAAACCCGACCAGGCATCACCCAAGATAACCCAAAACGGCCAAAAAAGGCACTCCACAACGCAGACGCCACCTCACAATGGATAAGAAGATGATCAACTGTCTCCTCACTCTTCTTACACATCCAACATCTGTTTACTACAATCACATTCCTCTTTCTGAGGTTATCTAGGGTCAGAATTTTCCCCCAAGCCGCCGACCACGCAAAAAAAGCTGCCCTAGGAGGGGCCTGAGTCCGCCACACACTCTTCCAGGGGAACCTCCTCCCCCCTTCCGAGCATGCCAAGGAGAGAAAGAGAGACTTGACCTTGAACGTACCTCTTTTGGAGGGATTCCACCATAATCTATCATCCAACCCTCTTCTCACTCCTGTAGAATGTAACACCTGGAAAAATGAGGCAAAGGCCTCCACCTCCCAATCATGAGCCTCCCTCGAGAAGCTCACGTTCCACTGATTGGACCCCCCTAGCATCTCCACATTATCCGCAACTGAGGCTTCCTTCGCACAAGCAATGCTATAAAGGATCGGGAAAGCTATCTTGAGAGCTGAGTCTCCACACCACCAATCATGCCAAAAGCTAATCCTGGACCCATCCCCCACTGCATATCTCGTAAAGCCTTTGAAAGTTTCCCACCCTTTCCTAATATTCTTCCATAACCCTACCCCAGAAGCTCCTCCAGGCTCAACCGAACACCACCCACCCCATAAGCTTCCAAACTTCGCATCTATCACAACTCTCCACCAAGCTTCTCTTTCCACCCCATAGCGCCACAACCATTTCCCCAAAAGAGCGCGATTGAAGACCAATAAGTTCCTAATCCCCAACCCTCCTTCCTTAATCGGAGTGCAAACCTGCGACCACTTCACCAAGTGGTATTTGAACTCTTCGCCTATCCCTCCCCAAAGAAAATTGCGTTGAAGCTTTTCAATACGCTTAGCAACACTCACCGGAATAGGAAAAAGAGACAAGTAATAAGTGGGCATGTTAGCAAGAGTGCTCTTAATAAGGGTGACCCTACCCCCTTTCGACAAATACAACCTTTTCCAGCTGGCCAACCGATATTCAATCTTCTCAATCACTCCATCCCAAATATGCTTGGACTTATAAGAGCCTCCCAATGGGAGACCAAGGTACTTCACTGGCAAAGGGGCTGCCTCACACCCTAAAATACCGGCTAGCGAAGCCACTTGCTCTACATTCCCCACCGGAATAATCATTGATTTAGCCAAATTAACCTTCAACCCGGAAGCAGCTTCAAACAACAAGAACAAACTCCGCAAGTAGCGTATCTGGGCAGGCCTAGCATTGCAGAAAATCAAGGTGTCGTCGGCAAATAAAAGATGAGAGACTGTAGTGTTGCCGATTTTGAAACCTTCTAACAACCCCCCATGAACCGCCGCTGAAATCATCCTACTTAGAACCTCCATCACAAACACAAAAAGCAAAGGAGAGAGTGGATCCCCTTGTCTCAACCCCCTGGAGCTACTAAAAAAACCTTTAGGAGACCCATTTACCATAATCGAGAACCGCACCGAGGAAATGCAATATTGAATCCAAGAACACCAAACCTCTCCAAAACCACACCTTCTTAGCAAATACATCAAGAAGCCCCAATTCACATGATCGTAGGCTTTTTCCAAATCCATTTTGCAAATGACCCCTGGCTCCCCAGATCTCAATCTACTACCAAGGCATTCATTAGCAATCAAGATAGGATCTAGAATCTGTCTACCTTTTATGAAAGCATTTTGCGACTTGGAGATGATCTTGTCCAACACCACCTTCAATCTATTTGCTAAAACCTTGGCCATAATTTTGTACATACCTCCCACAAGGCTAATCGGGCGAAAGTCTTTAAGATTGTTGGCACCGGGAATCTTCGGAATAAGCGAAATGAACGAAGCGTTGAGGCTCTTAACAAACATCCCGCCAGCATGGAAGGCACTAAAGACCCTCATAATGTCCTCCCTCACCACATCCCAACAAGCTTGGAAGAATGCCATAGAAAACCCATCGGGGCCCGAAGCCTTGTTGCCATTCATCTTAAACACGACCTTTCTAACCTCTTCCTCGTCAAAATCTCTCTCCAACCAGCTGGCCTCTCCCTCCGAGATGGAATCCAAGGAGATACCATCTACCATAGGCCTCCAACTATGTTGTTCAGTGAAGAGCTTTTGGTAGAAATCCACAATGTGCTCACTAATCTCATCCTGATTTGAGGAAAGATTATCCCCAATCATAAGATTTTCTATCGAATTATACCTTCTATAAGAGTTGGCTATGGAATGAAAGAATTTAGTGCACTTGTCCCCTTCCTTTAACCAAGACACCCTCGATTTCTGTCTCCAACTTATCTCCTCCATAAGAGTACACTTCTCTAATTCTTGAACAACCTCGGCCTTCCTCGCTAATTCCTCCACATTCAAAGCCCTACTTTCTTCGTGCTCATCAAACACCCGAAGATCTTCAAGAAGAGACCTCTTATTCCTCTCAATGTTACCAAACACCTCCTCATTCCACGTCTTCAAATTCAGCTTCAAGGCCTTGAGTTTGCTAGCAAGAACAAAACTCGGTGTACCTTGGAACTCGTAGGAGTCCCACCATTGTTTCACTAAGGCAACAAACCCTTCCTCTTTAAGCCACATATTCTCAAACCTGAATGGCCTTTTCCCCTGGGAAATCTCCCCTAACTCAAGCATAATTGGGAAATGATCCGAGCAAAGACGTGGGAGCCTTTTCTGCCTCACCCCTGGAAACCAGGCTTCCAACTCTGGAGAAACAAGAAACCGATCAATCCTAGACCATAGCGGAGGGTCTTGAGAGACCGACCAAGTACAAACACCCCCTACAAGGGGAAGGTCCATAAGCCCTTGTTCAGAAATAAAATCTGAGAAACCCATCATAGCAGAATCCAGACGAGCTCCACCCGATCTTTCACTAGGGAAACGTGTAACATTGAAATCTCCCCCAATACACCATGGCAAATTCCACCAACTAATAATGCCAGCCAACTCATCCCAAAGGAGCCCTCTATCCCTATCAATATTCGGGCCATACACCCCTGCAAAAGCCCACACAGAGAGATTTGCCACATTCCTGAAAGACAAGGCCAGGGTGAAATCCCCTATACAGACGTCAATCTTCTCCACCACCCTTGTATCCCACATGATTAAAATACCTCCCGAGGCCCCATTAGAATCCAAACAGCACCAATCCACATGATTCCGCCTCCATAAACTGCGAACAATGCTTCTAGACATATCGTGAATCTTGGTTTCTTGCAGACACACAACATCTGCATTCCAATCCCTAAGTAGATTACTCACCCTCAAGCGCTTATCCCTCTTATTCAACCCTCTTACATTCCAAGAGATAATGTTTATCTTCATAACACAACTACATTCCCCCTCCCTTTCCTGCTTCCCCGAATCGAGCTCCCGCTTCTGGCATCATAGTTCACCGAACACTCCAAATTTCTTATCTCTCTTTTACCCTTAGTGCCGCTACTAGAAGTAGATACCATCCCATTATTTCGGCGCTCCTCTTCTAGAGAGTTTAACAAAGCTAACAACTGCAGCTTATGACCGGCGAACGAAATCCCCAAGATCGGATATATCTCATTGGCACACTGGATAACCCAATCTGAAAAACCTGCTGCATCCCCTGAATTAGGACCATAGCTGTTCAAAGGCGAAGGCCCCTCCGTTCCACACACCTCTGCCCTCCCGTCTTCCTTACTCCTATCATTAACAATGACTTCACCCCCACAACTCTTAGCTACCACCTCCTGCCCAGCCTCTCTAGACTCCACCAAGCCTGAGCACCGGACTCCAATAATTGAAGGATCAACATCCCAAATATGCAGCCCACCAGAAATCCTAAGTTCCTGCTCTTGACCCATTCCCCCACTATCCTGACCGCCACACCAAGGAACCACCTCACTGCCCTCACCTACTGTACCATTCATCATCGGCCACTTCTGGTGCAACACAGTCTCCCCCCCGCCCACAACCACCATCCCCAGTACTCCAGCAGCTCCAAAAGTCTCCCCAGACTCGGCCCACTCAACTACCTCGCCGGCAGCGACCAAACCTGGCCCCTCCGGCCTTGTCTGGCTCGACCGAGACTCCTCCTTGTCCGAAATCACGACCATCGGAGCACTGAAGCACTCGCCGGCCAACTCTGACTCGCCGGCGACAACCTCCGACAGCCTCTCCGGCTCTGTCTGGCCCAGAAGCACTCTCGCCGGCGTGCAACAGCTCCTTCCGGCCAGACTCGCCGCTTCTCTGCCACCCAGAATCTCACCGGGACTATCACCAACAGCTCCAGAAGGCTCCCCAGACTCGGCCCACTCAACTACCTCGCCGGCAGCGACCAAGCATGGCCCCTCCGGCCTTGTCTGGCTCGACCGAGACTCCCCTTTGTTCGAAATCACGACCGCCGGAGCACCGAAGCACTCGCCGGCCATCTCTGACTCGCCGGCGACACCCTCCGACAGCCTCTCCGGCTCTGTCTGGCACAGAATCACTCTCGCCGGCGTGCAGCAGCTACTTCCGGCCAGACTCGCCGCTTCTCTGCCACCCGGAATCTCACCGGGACTATCACCAGGACTGTCCACTGTAGCCGGCGGTCTCTCCTCTGACCGCGTCCCTCCTGCTGCCGACGACGACGCACCTGGGTCACCTGCCGGAGAGCTTCGGCATCCCTCCTGCACGCCGATCGTGTAACACACCTCCGGCGCTCCCTTGGGTCTTGCCCCTTCTGGACCAGACTTACTTGGGCTGGACTGACCAACGCTCAGGCCCATCTTCCTGCGCCTATACACAGCCACCACCTTCTTCTTTCCCTTAAACTTTCTCTTGGGCCATTGTTCTTTCCCCTTAGACCCATCCACCCCCTCCAACTCCCCAACCTCCAAGTTAATCTTCTTGGGCTGGGCCATCCCTTGCTTGAGAGAGCCCCCTCCTGCCATACCGCACACGCACATCCCGCCAGCCCTTGTATGCCCACTCCCTTCCTCCAAATTTTTTATTAAAAAATCAAACCTTTCTAGACCCACGTCGATCTCTCCCCTCAACCTGTTCAACGACTCTTTCGCATTAATGAGTTCAGATTTTACACGAAACCAGGCCTGCGCTTCGAGCCTACCTACCCCCTCCCATCCCTTCACGTGATCATCTCCAACTTCCGAAGCTGTCATCATTGCCAAGGCATTCAACCTACTCGCCGGAAACTGATTTCTACTCGCCGGCAACCTATTAACAACACCCCGAGACCCCCCTGCCTTCAGGTTGCACATTCCTTCCTGGCCAGAGGAATGGTTCCTCTTCGATTCCTCCATGCAACCGCCATCATTCCTCACCTGAAACCTCTCCTTGTATGAATCCACCACCTGAACCATGGGAGCAGGGTATTGTTTATTCTTCTCTGCAGCAGCCTTGGCTACCAGCTCGGAATAAGCATCAGAACAGTCGTCTGCCGGTTGCAACGACGACCCCAGCACTTCCGCGAAACTCCTCCTTCCCACCCCCTCAACCTTCTTCTTATCCATCGTGGCCTCCCTGACTTCGCACATTGCAGACTTAGCCAAACTCACCTCCGAGATGAATCGTTCCCAACCTTGACCAGCTCGCCCTTCTGGTATAATAATCGATCCTCTTCTTTGCCTTCCATCATATTCTTCTACCGTCAGAAAACGTCCATTCCTGTTGGAGCATTTTTGCGCAATAATCCGAGGAAACCCTGCTCTGGATTGGTCCCAAAAAACCTCTGTGGTTTCCACTGCCACCAAGTCCTTCACAATGCGCCCCAACCACATCAGCTCATCCTTCTTCAAGAAAATGGTTTTTTGTATCCTATTGCTTCTTTCAAAAATCCTCACCCCTGCGCTTTTCACCAGTAACTCAAACTTCTTGGACTCCACTGACCACTTCCTCGATTCAGCCATGACACTAACCAAACAGCTAGCAAGCTAGACACCCAAACAGGTCACACGCGCCACCCACACGCCTGCCCTCAGGCGTGGGTGGATGAGAGAGAAGAGAGAAAAGAGTGCATGATAATATTATGGCTGCTAAACCTGAGACTACCTTAGTTAATACCCCTATGACTTATGTGAAGCTCAATGGGAAGAATTATAGTTATTGGGCAAGGTCTGTTGAAGTTTTTCTCAAAGGCAAGGGCTTGTTTACTCACTTAACCTCGGGTATACCCAAGGACTATACTCCTAGCCTTTGGGAGCAAGAAGATAATCAAATTATCTCTCTTATGTTGAACAGTATTGAGCCTCACCTTGGATCCTCATGCATCTACTTACCCACTGCCAAGGACATTTGGGATCATCTCAGTCACATGTACTCTGGAACTGAGAATATTACTCGGATTTATGAAGTGTGTAAACAATATTTTGGGCTTGAACAAGGTACTCAAACTGTGGATGAGTATTACAACCATGTTGTGGCCATTTGTGAGGAGAGAAACTTGTACCAACCACTCTCTACGGACCTGAAGAAAATGGAAAAGCAACGTCAAGATGTGGATGTGGTTCGGTTCCTTCTTGGTTTGAAACCCGAGTTTGAGTCGGTTCGTGCGCAGATTTTGGGTGGTTCTGAACTTCCCTCACTTCCAGAAGTCTTTTCTCGGATTCAGCGTGCTACTCTCACTGACCATGGCTCTCGGATGAGTTCTGAGCGTACTGGTGAGCGCGTTGCTTTTGTTGCTACCCGTGGCAGTTTTGGTGGGTATCGTGGTGGTCGAGGTGGTCGTGGTGGTCGTGGTGTTCGTGGTGGCCATGACTCTCGAGGCGGTGGTCGACTTGGTAGTCGTGAGCATCGCAAATGTACTCATTGTGGCCGTCCTAATCATTCGGTGAATTCTTGTTGGGATTTACATGGCAAACCACCCGGTTTTGCCAATTAGGCTGTTTCTTTCGAGGATTCTCCAGCTATTTCTGGACCACCTGCTAGTTCAAGTTCAACTCCGGATTATGATCTCATCTCCATTCCGAAAGATGAGTATGCTCAGTTTTTGGCTCATAAGCGGGCCACCTCCACTTCCACTGCTACTCTTGCTCAGTCAGGTACTGCATCTCACTGTCTCTTATCCTCCACTTGCAACCCATTGATTATTGATTCCGGTGCCAATGAACATATGACTGGTTCGTCTACTTCTCTCTCTGATTATCATCCTGTTACTGCACCCCACAGTGTCACTCTAGCTAATGGTTCCCTTTCTACTGTAGCCGGCTCTGGCCATACATATCTGAGTCCAGATATTGAGCTGTTGTCCGTTTTACATGTTCCCGGTTTTCCGTTTAATTTATTATCCATTAGTAAAATTACCAAAGCTCTTAACTGTTCTATTAGTTTTTATCCTTCTGTGTGCATTTTTCAGGATCTCAAGACGCGGAGGATGATTGGTAGTGGGCATGAAGTTGGTGGCCTATATTATCTGGATCTCTCACCTTCATTTCCCTCTCGTGCTTTGCAGTCGTCAAGTTCAGCTCTTCAGTGGCATTGTCGCCTTGGTCATCCTTCCCTTCCTGCGTTGAAGCATCAAGTCCCAAGTCTCCGTCATGAGTTGTCTGTGTCGTGCGAAGCGTGTCAGCTTGGCAAACACCATCGTGTTTCTTTTCCGTCAAGAGTTGTTAGTTGAGTTTCTCGTCCTTTTGAGTTAGTTCATTCTGATGTATGGGGTCCTATGAAGATCGAGTCCAATAAATTTCATTATTTTGTAACATTCGTAGATGATTTTTCCCGTATGACTTGGTTATTTTTAATGAAAAATCGTTCTGAGTTATTTTCTGTCTTCCAAATGTTTCGTAATATGATTAAGACTCAATTTTCTCAAAAAATTCGTATCTTGCGTTCTGATAATGCCAAAGAATACACATCTAGTTCTTTTGCCACTTATTTGTCTGATAAAGGCATTATCCATCAAACCTCATGTGCTCACACTCCACAACAAAATGGTGTGGCTGAACGTAAGAATCGTCATTTATTAGATGTTGCACGTTGTCTCTTGTTTCATATGCATGTCCCCAAACATTTTTGGAGTGAGGCAGTCCTCACTGCTTGTTATCTCATTAATCGGATGCCCTCCTCAGTCTTAGATGGTGTTTCTCCTCATTCACTCTTGTACTCTTCTTCACCTCCGTTTGCCTTACCACTAAAGATTTTTGGGTGTGTTTGCTATGTTCATAACTTGGGTCCTGGCTATGATAAACTTGATCCTCGCTCTACTAAATGTGTCTTCCTTGGTTATTCCACAACTCAAAAGAGATATCGTTGTTATAGTTCTGTTCTTCGTCGCTACTTTACTAGCGTTGATGTCACATTTGTTGAGTCTCTTGCCTATTTTCCTTGTTGATGCGTCTTTCGAAGCGTCTACCCTTGAGCCCAATGTCACGTCTGTTCCGCTGCCTGTTCCATATCTCTAGTCTGTCGTGTTGCCTCCATGCTCTTCTTGCTCCTCTCTAGGTTTATACACGTAGGCCACGTCCATCAGCTCCTGCACCTCCACCATCATCCATCCCGTCTTCGGATCCGCTGTCACCTGCATCTGATTCCTTGCCCATTGCCCTAAGGAAAGGTACACATTCTTGCACTACTGCACATCCTATCAGTCAATTTGTATCTACTAGTTCTTTGTCTCCTTCCTATTCTTGCTTTATTTCCCATCTTTCTACTGTTTCCACCCCAAAGACAGTGCATGATGCTTTATCTGACTCTGGTTGGAGGCAAGCTATGGAATTGGAAATGAAGGCCTTGCATCAAAATGGTACGTGGGAGCTTGTTCGATTACCACCTGCTAAGAAGCCTGTTGGTTGCAAATGGGTTTACACGGTTAAGTTTAATCCTGATGGTTCAGTTGAACGGTTGAAAGCTCGTTTGGTTGCTAAGGGTTATACACAGACATATGGTATTGATTATGATGAGACATTTTCTCCAGTTGCCAAAATCTCCTCCGTCCGTATTCTTATTTCTTTGGCTTCTAATTTGGCTTGGCCCTTATTTCAATTGGATGTCAAAAATGCCTTTTTACATGGGGATCTGCACGAGGAAGTTTATATGGAGCAACCACCTGGGTTTGTTGCTCAGGGGGAGTATCAGGGTTGTGTCTGTAAATTGAAAAAGGCTTTGTACGGTCTCAAGCAATCTCCACGGGCATGGTTTGGGAAGTTCTCAGCGGCAGTTATGGAGTTTGGTCTTCAGCAATGTCAGACAGATCATTCAGTATTTCACTTGCATACAAGTGCTGGTCATATTCTCCTTGTGGTATATGTGGATGACATCGTGATTACAGGTAATGATTCAGGAGGCATTGCTCGGTTGAAATTGTTTTTACAACAGAAGTTTCAGACAAAAGATTTGGGAAAACTAAGATATTTTTTGGGGATTGAAGTTGCTAGATCCCAAACAGGTATCAATTTATCTCAAAGAAAATATGTACTTGATTTGTTAGAAGAGACGGGTCTTCTGGGTGCTCGTCCTGTTGACACTCCAATGGATCCTAATCAGAAATTAGTAAAAGATGAAGGGGAATTGTTTGAAGATCCTGGTAAGTATCGTCGCTTAGTTGGAAAGTTGAATTACCTGACCATTACTAGACCAGACATCTCATATGCAGTTGGTGTTGTCAGTCAGTTTTTGGAGGCTCCTAGGGTTTCACATTGGGAAGCTGTTACTCGTATTATTCGATATTTGAAAAGAGCTCCTGGCCTTGGGATATTGTATAGACCGAATGGACACCTTCGGGTAGAAGGGTTTACTGATGCAGATTGGGCTGGTTCTCCCTCAGATAGGCGATCTACTACAGGATATTGTACTTTCTTGGGTGGTAATCTAGTAACTTGGAAAAGCAAGAAACAGACGGTGGTGGCACGGTCCAGTGCCGAGGCAGAATACAGGGCAATGTCTAACACTACTAGTGAATTGACATGGTTACAACTCTTTCTCCAAGAGATCGGATTTGCCGCTCCTACTCCTATCCCATTATTTTGTGATAATCAAGCTGCAATACATATTGCATCTAACTCTGTCTTTCATGAAAGAACCAAGCATATTGAGGTTGACTGTCACTTTGTTCGAGATAAGATACTCAATGGCGATATATCTACACCGTTCGTGAAGTCTGGAGATCAGTTAGCTGATATGTTTACAAAACCCTTGTGTCGGAAGCAGTTAGAGTTTATTTGTTCCAAGCTGGACTTATATGATATAAATGCTCCAGCTTGAGGGGGAGTGTTAGAAAAATATATTGTATGGGTATTTTTGTGTATGGGTATTTTTGTCTTTGTACTCTATGTTGGTTTGTATATATATGCAGTATGAGGGGAGTGTGGGTGTGTGATGTTTGACAGCCCCATATTCTATTCTGTCCACATACATCAAAAGTATACACAAAGACACCAAGAAACAAAAGCAAAAAAAAAAAAAAGAAAAAAGAGAGAGCCCAGAAACCCACAAAACGAACCCGAAGCCCCACCACAGAAATCCTACACTCTCTTGCCCTTGCCACGACTAAAACCCTCACAATTGATAGAACTCTCCAAGTTCTTCAATTCCCTCATTCCTTTTGACTTAGAAGCACATTCCAATTCCACTAGTAAAATCCAAATATTTTGTCTTAGCCCTACCTATCCTAAGTTTATTTATTTCAAAAGCATATTAAAATAAATGAGAACTTATTAAAACTTCTTATTGGCTAAATCTTATCAGTTAACGACACGCATCACTGGAACTTGTGGATATTCTTGATCATTTGATCATAAAGCATAAAAAAATCAAGGCCCTCCTTGATGTGACCTCATTGTGATATTTCAACTTACTTATACCTCTGCTAACTGGACTCATTCCAGCGTATAAGTCTTAAAATAGGTCATCACATATATAAATGATACTCAGTCGTTATATAGTAGTATCCACCTGAGTATCTAAAAGAACATAAATGTTTTTTTTTTATATATATATATATATATATATATATATATATATATATATATATATTCTTCTCTACAAGCCTTTTGGTCACTCATCTTAGAAAAAATATAGCTCTTCTGATCAATCTGTTTATCCTAAATAGTTAATCCTCTAAAACTACAGCGCACACTTCACTCCAGATCTTATCACTACTACTAGAAGTAAACTTACCAAAGTGAGAATGAACCTGCAGATTTTATCAAAATCCTTACAAAGAAGCTAATGTACAAAAGTTTCGAAATTATTAGCCACAGATAAATCTCCAGCATATATAAGCCTAACTATTCTAGTAATTGAGCTCAGATCACCCTTATTTGTACTTTTCTCTAGTAAATATGTCGGACGCGATCCAGTTAGGGGGTCACCTTTAAATATGGAGAACTCATGTTTAAAATAATCAATATTGGAAGTTGAGGTTTTTAACATAACTTTGCTGCAACATAGGAATAACTTTCCCTTGTTTAGTCAAGGTACAAAGAATCGTGGGTGAAGGATAATTTTATGTAGAGGAATGGGGTTGTTGATGAGTGGAATGTCATCTTTGTGCGTTCCGTCCAGGATTGGGAGTTGGATGTGATATCATCTTTCTTTGAACTGATGTACTCTTGTAAAATTTCTCATGGTAATGTAGATCGAATTCGTTGGTCCCCATCTAAAAAAGGTATGTTTGAGGTGAAGTCGTTCTATAAGGCCTTGTCCGTTCCAGCTTATGAGGTGTTTCCGTGGAAGAGTATTTGGTGCTCTAAGGTATCGACGCAAGTGGCATTTTTTGGGTGGACTACGGCTCTCGGCAAAATTCTGACATATGACAATTTGCGAAAGAGGAGTATTGTGGTAGTGGAATGGTGTTGTATGTGTAAGAAGAATGGGGAATTCGTAGATCATTTATTTATTGATCCATTGTGAAGTGGCCACTCGGCTAAGGCACTATATCTTTACTTTGTTTGGTATTGAGTGGGTTATGCTGCAAAGGTTCCTCGACTTGCTCGCTTGCTGGAATCAGGTGGGGGGTAGGGATCTCTCTAAAGTTATTTGAAGGATGGTTCCTTTGTGTGTCACTTGGTGTATATGGTGGGAGAGGAATGCACGAACTTTTGAGGATAAGGAGTGTTCAGTGGATGGGGTGAGGAAGAATATGATCTCTATGCTATGCTTGTGGGCGTTGGCTCGCCACCGTATTGATGTCCTGACTGTAGAAGAGTTCTTGAATATGTGCTCTTTGTATATTCCGTAGGGGTTCTCTTGTATATATATTTGCACTAGGATTGCGCTCATCTGCACTTTTTCAATAATATTCACATTAATTATAAAAAAAAAAAAAAACATAGGAATAACTTAGTTCTAATATTAGGTAGCAAATCAAGGGCTAGCACGAGTCCAGACCTACTCTTGTCCACTTCTTGAAATCCTTGTGCAAGATGTCGACTATTTTGAGATCAGACACATCATACATTTTGTACTTCACTGCAAATGATATATTATATTTCTCAGGTAAGCTGTAGAAGATATGAGGAAAAAAATCCATAAAAGTCCATACAGAATGTAGAGGACAATGAACATACATATGTGGTAGAGACCATTGCATCCAAAGCGACCGGCACCACTGATTAATAGTGAAGCCATGTACTTATCTTTTGAGGTACAGTGGGGGCTGGTTAGATTTCCAGTATCTATGAGGATGCCGGCTAACTACAAGCAAATAGGAAGACCAGAAAACAATAAAAGAAAAAAAAAAAATGGTAATGGAAGGCAAAAGGGTATATACCAAAAAATTAAATAAAAAATATTGATAAGGGGAAATATTGCTTCAAGTAGGTAAAAATAATTAACTGAGTCATTTATGTACAAGATCTCTTGGTTCCAGGGTTTTTATATAGGTGCTGTATAAGGACAAGTCTACGACATGAGGGAAGTTAAGGGAAAAACAAATATTGGTAGTTGTTTCAAGGAATACCTAATCGAAACAAAATCTGTCCTAGATAATGTAGAATATATCAAAAAAAAAAAAAAATGAAAGAAGAAAAAACGAGAAAAATGAGAAGTTAAATTATTAAAAGATGATATTGTATGAAGGAAAACTTAAAAAACAAAAATTGGAAACTTCAAAGATAAAATGACATCAAGTACCAAAAGTCTACTAAATCCTTGCCCAGTCAAAATCTCAGGGGAAGTCAGTGCAAACTTCTCAGCAATAAGTGTAGAGCATGAACAATCCTGTATATAAGTAAAGGGAACACCCTAAGATAGAATTAAAATAATAACTATAGAGTTGAAATGAACAATAACCTGCAGACATCCATACAAATATCTGTGTTTATGCGTAAAATGTTTCAACATATGCTTACACGTATGTGAGGATGTACGTATATGTATACAAACATATTTGTATGCATGAATTTGACTGTCAAAGGAAGAAATCATCTGGAAAGAGAAGGGCATCAGAAAACCTCCATTACCTCAACCTTAATTTTACATCTTTTTAATAATAATCAAGAAAGAAATACACAGAGAAGGTCTTAGTTCTTCCCCTTATAACCATTTTGCATGGATGGGTGATGTCTACCTCAATTGTTTTTATCCCTTATAGAAGTAATATATTCTCACTTTCAGAATTGATGCTTTATATGCTTCTCTTGGAACGAATTGCATTAGTTTTCCAATCAAAGCAGATGTTGGAAGACAAGCTTTCAGTTTGATTTTGAAATTGTACATGCACTTATTGGGAAGATGCAGTTAAAATACAAGAAGGAAAACTTGGAAAAAGAAGAAGGGAGAATCTGTAGAGAATATGGTCTTATTTTCCTTGATAATCTTACTGATACAATCATATTGTTTATAAAGAGAAGCAATACTGTCTAATATGGACAGACAAGAAATGGGAAATAAATGAAAATCAAATCATATCAGAATCAAATTAGCCGCATATCTTCAACACTCCCTCTCAAATTGAGGTAAAGATGTCTCGCTTGACCAGCTTGCACAAAACTGAATGAAAAATACTACTAGACACTCCCTACATCAAAATATCCGCAAGTCGCTCCTCAATCCTCACATGAGGTGCACAAATCAACACTTCACAAAATTTTTCCTTGATAAAATGTATATCAATTTCAATGTATTTAGTTTGATCAAGTTGAACTAGATTAAGAGCAATATTAATCAAGGCCTTGTTGTTGTAGTGTAATCTCATAAGCTCCTTACAATCATATCCAAGTTAGCTCAGTAGAATCTTCAACCAAAATAACTCCTCCCATATCTGATGAACCATAGTTCAAAATTCATCTTCTCCACTAGATCTAGTAACCATTGACTATTTCTTACTATGCTAAGTAACTAGATTTCCTCCTACAAGAGAGCAGTATCCCAAAGTAGATATTGTATCCATGACTGACCCAGCCAATCTGCAACTGTATAAGCTTCTACTTTCAGGTGATCATGTCGAGCAAACAACAATGCCTTCGTAAAGATTTCAAATAGCGAAGTATTCTGTAAATGCTTCCATTCCCAATGCATAAATTGACTCACTATACTAACTGCATAGGCAACATCTAGACGAGTGTGTGACAAATATATTAACCTCCCAATTGTGCGTCGATAGCAAGCCTTATTGTAATGCCTAAGAAAATTAGATGGAAAAGCTGTTCATTCTAAATTTCACTAAGCATGAAAAATAAATTTATCTTCTATTGATATTTTCAAAATAATTTTCGCCGCCTTTTGTTCGTCGTACATTGAATAGCCAAATGTGATTTTATGGGATTTTATTATAAAATGTACATGGATGAACATTGATGAATCACTTGTCAATAAACTGTCGGAACTCGTATTTTGTACTAAAACTGGATGTTGACATTTTGATCTAGTGGGAATTTGATTTTTTAGTATTTTTTATTGAATCCAAATGGGGATATTTCCTTATATACATTATAAATTAAATTACTTAAATGTTTTCAAAGGAAATAAGTGTTGCTGAATTGAAGGCTGCTGCTGAACTGGATTTCTAATTTCTGTCTTGCCGACCAAACAGTTGTTCCCCCTTCCAAATGAGGCTCTTCCAGAGAGTCTCATCTGAAAACCCTTCGGACAAGGGTATACAATGATTGTCACAGAACGCCTCGTCTTCAACCTCGTCCGAACGAGTTGCATCCGAGCTCACTTATCCCATCCGAATGAGTGACCTCTCGTTCGGACGAGCTGCGCTAGTATAAATACCTAGCACATGTGAGAAAACTCATTTCTCACTTTTTCTCCTCTCTTTCTCTGATTTTCTCTCTCCTCTCTCCTAAGGTTTGGGTATTGATTTGTAGAGGTTTCCAAAGCCAAATTTAACCCCAGGAACGCATTTCTTGGTGTTAGATCAACGCTTCTACCTATTAATTTGAGGTAAATCCACAAACCCTAAGTTTTCATGATTTGAGTTAGATTTTTGGGGGTTTTGCTTAATCTCTCAAATTTCTTGGGGGTTTTTCTGTCGAGAGGACTTTTAAACCATCCTAGAACAACGGGTTGCAATCTTGTGGTTCGGAAAATCCAGATTCACAAGAAATCGAGGTAAGACCCAAAATCCTAATTTTTGTCTAAGTGTTGAGTTTTGGTGTTTTGAGTGTCTAACCCTAGAGATTCTCTATAGGTTTAGCGTTATAAGTTAAAATGGTGTCAAATGGAAACCCTAGAATGCTATGGGTTACCTTGTTGAGTGAGATACTCATGTGGTTCAAGTATCTTTGCAAAGTTTTTTGTTTTTTTTTTTTTTTTTTTTTTTAATAAGTAATGTTGTATATATCAAAAAGCGCAGAGGAGCGCAATCCTAGTACACAAGAAGTATACAAGAGAACGCTTAAATAGTAGAAGAAAAAAGAACAAGAAAATCAGAATAATTAATCACTAAGGAGCAAGCCAAGCAGCTGTCCAAGTGAAGAGAGTATAGGAGAAGAAGGCCATCAGATCCTACGAGGGGTCTCTCAAAGTCCTCAAAGCATCTTGCATTCCTCTCTAACCATAAACACCACATGAGGCAAAGAGGAACCATTTTCCACACAATAGCACTCCGAGAACAACCTCTCGTCTACCAACAAGCAAACAAATCCACCACACTACAAGGCATGACCCACGACTACTCAAAACAACTGAAAATAGCATACCATAAAGAACAGGTAATCTCACAATGAAGAAGAAGGTGATTGATAGTCTCTCCATCCAATTTGCAAAAACAACATCTATTGATTAGAATAATATTTTTGTTTCGAAGATTGCCAAAGGTAAGAATCTTCCCCAGCACCCCTGTCCATACGAAGAAAGCCACTCTCAAAGGGGCCTTTGTACGCCAAATACTCTTCCAAGGGAAAAGACTAGCCTCTTTAAATGCAAGAACATTATAGAATGATCTAACATCAAATTTCCCCTTACAAGAAGGAACCCACCAAATTTTGTCCTCCCCTTCCCTTCTCATTCTATGGGAATACAACAAAGTGTAGAAAGAGGTTAGCACTTCCGCTTCCCAATAGTGAACCAACCGAATGAAACTAACATTCCATTGAAGGGACCCACTTGTAAGATCCATGTTAACTGCAATATGCACATCCTTCACACTAGCTATGTTCTATAAGCCGGAAAAACTTCCTTGAGAGTCAAGGCTCCACACCACACATCATACCAAAATCTAATTTTGGACCCATCTCCTGGATCAAATCTGGTGGGGCTAGAAAACAACTGTCACCCCCTACTAATATACTTCCAGAGCCTGACCCCATGTGGCCTAGATGTGTCAATGGAGTGCCACCCACCCCACTCAGAACCAAACTTGGCGTCCAAAACTATTCTCCACTAGGCCTCTCTCTCATACGCATAATGCCACAACCACTTCCCTAACAGAGCTCGATTGAACACTCTCAGGTTCTTGATCCCTAAACCACCCTCAGAGATATGGGAACAAACCATGGCCCAGTTGACCAAATGATACTTGAACTCTTCGCTTATCCCACCCCATAAAAAATCACATTGAAGCTTCTCAATTCGCTTGGCCACAGAAGCAAGGATAGGAAAGAGAGACAAAAAATAAGTAGGAAGATTAGAAAGAGTACTCTTAATAAGAGTGACCCTACCCCCTTAGAAAGATACATCATTTTCCAACTAGCCAAAGTGCGATCAATCTTTTCCATAATGTCATCCCAAATGGACTTGGCCTCAAAGCAAGCCACCAAAGGGAGACCCAGATATTTCAAAGGTAATGAGGTTGTTCCACAACCCAAGACACCAGCCAAATCACCCACATTATCTACTACGCCTACCGAAACAGCTTCAAACCAGAAACAACTTCAAAGCATACAAGTAAAGCTCGAATGGATCAAATGTGATCAAAGTTTGCCCCACAGAATACCAAGGTATCATCTGCAAACAAAAGGTGAAAAATGTTAACCCACTCAAACAATCTAGCTCCCATTGAGAAACTCGAGATAAAACCACTATCAATAGAAGCAGCAATCATTCTGCTAAACGTTTCCATAACAATGACAAAAAGAAAAAAGAGACAAAGGATCACCATGCCTCACCCCTTGAGAGCTGCTAAAGAATCCAGAAGGAGTGCCGTTAATCAACATGAAAAAGCGAACATACAATATACAATGCTTTATCCAAGAACATCATTTCTCCCCAAACCCAAACCTCCTAAGTAAATACAAAAGAAACTTCCAATCAATATGATCATAGGCCTTCGCCATGTCCAGTTTACAAAGCAGCCCTAATTCACCAGATTTGCTATGACTATCCAAGCATTCATTCGCAATAAGAACTGAATCCAGGATTTGCCTACCTTGAACAAAGGCATTTTGAGGCTTTGAGATAACCCCATCAACAACCCTTCTCATCCGATTCGCGAGAACTTTCACAATAATCTTATAGATCCCACTCACAAGACTAATAGGATGGAACTCCTTAAGCTCAGAAGCCCCAGGAACCTTCGGAATAAGAGAGATAAATGTAGCATTAAGGCTTTTTTCAAACTTACCACGAACATAGAAATCTGAAAAAACTGCCATAATGTCATTCTTAATCACTTCCCAACAATTTTGGAAGAAAGCCATAGAGAAACCATATGGACCTACAGCCTTATCTCTACCATGCCTTTCACCACCTCCAACACCTCCATTTCCTCAAAAGGAACTTCTAGCCAAGAGACCTGACCCGCCTCTAAAGAATTAAAAGTAAGATCATCCAACCTAGGCCTCCAACTACAACGTTCAGAGAACAAGGACTCATAGAAATGAACAACATGGTCGCGAATGACGGCTTGATTGGATGAAAGAGAGCCATTAATAGATAAAGACTCAATGAAATTGAATCATCTATTCAAATTGGCAATCCGATGGAAAAACATACTACACTTATCACCCTCCTTAAGCCAGCGGATCCTGGATTTTTGCCTCAAACTGATTTCCTCTTGTAAAAGAGAAGTCTCCAACTCACTAATAATCAACCTTTTCCTTTCCTTCTCTTCTTCTACTAAGCCTCTCCCTTCCTCCAATCTATCCATAGCCTCCAGTTCTTCAACTCTCTCCTTATTAAGAGAGTTCACGTTGCCAAATTCATGCTCATTCCAGCTTTTGATATCCACTTTAAGGCCTTAAACTTCTGAGCCAGAATATAACTCGGGGTGTCATGGAAGTGATAAGACAACCACCAAGACCTCACCCTATCCACACACCCATCAGCTTCCAGCCACATATTCTCAAACTTGAAAGGCCTCTTGGCCCCTAGGAAGCAACCATAGTCGAGCAAGATGGGAAAATGATCCGAACACAATCTAAGCATCCTCTTCTGAAGCAAACTGGGATATATGACTTCCCATTCCGTAGAAACTAAAAAGCGGTCAACCCTAGACCAAGAGGAAGTGTTGGACCGTAAAAGCGTCCAAGAGAATATCCATAAGGCCCTGCTCAGAGATGAAGTCCGAGCACTCTGACATCGCAAGATTAGGGCGCACACCACCCGACCTTTCGCTTGGGAAATAGGTGACATTAAAATCACCACCCATACACCACTGCATATCCCACTAGCTAATAAGCCCAACCAATTCCTTCCAAAGAAAACATATGACATTATCAAGATTCAGACCATAGAGCCCCGCAAAGCCCAAACAAAATCGTCCTCCACATTTCTAAACGAATAGGCCGCAACAAACTCTCCCACACAAACCTCTGGCTTTATGACCACCCTTATATCCCACATCAGCAAGATGCCACCTAAAGCCCCTCTGGATGCAACATAACACCACTCGACATAAGGGCAACCCCACAAGTTTCTCACAAAACTGCTGGAAATGTACTTCATTTTAGTCTCTTGAAGACACAGAATGTCCACCTTCCACTACCTAAGTAGATTTCTCACCCTCAAACACTTACCACCCTCATTCAACCCTCTCACATTCCCAGAAATAATCTTAGGCTTCATGAATAATCTCTACGAGCCCTCCCCTTAATTCTGTCCCGAGTAACACTTCCACTGTGAACATCATAATTAATGGAAGAAAAAAGATTATTGAGTTCTCTTGTACCTTTCTTTCCCGCATTTGAGGCCGCAACAGCTCCCTTCTCTTCATTATTTGCAATAATATCCACAAACAAAGCCGATAACTTCCCTACATACCCTTCACACAAATGGCCTACATAATGGCTAAACTCCTCTACTAGTTTCATGGCCCTCTCAGAGGATTGAGGCCCCTCCTTCCCCAAAAACTCCGATGCTGGACAACACAACAATGGGGTATGCTCCTCCATCACATACAACTCCAACTCCAACTCCAACTCCAATCCCACCAAATTAGTCTCCGTAACAAGTGGAGCTGATTTCTCCATAAAATGTGGAGAGTTAAACACCTCAAAACTGGCCTGGATACTCTCACTATCCGTAGCATTGCTGAGGTCCAAAGGAACTTCCAAAAAATCCTCTACCATCCCCTCCACCCCCTCTACCATCCCAACATCCAAAACTGCCAAAGGAAAACTAGGACCCAAACTAACTACCTCTTTCTTGCAAGCTCCCATGGGAATGGAGTCTGCCGGCCCACAAGCCTAGGCGCCTCACCCCTAACCACATTTGAAACTACACCCTCATATTCAACCCCCTCACTAACAGCCAAGGACGATTGTGCCTGGGGAATAACCCCCACTATCGACACACCTAACGGCTATGACAAGATTCCAGGAACACTACCGCCACCCAATACTCCAGCCGAAGTTGAACCCACCCTCATCGGCGCCTTCACCAACAATACTAGAGATCTATGGCCAACTCTAGACGGCCCCTTCCCCAGCAAACCCAGCCTTGTCCTAGCTGAAACTGTCAATCAGATACCGTCCATATATATTTAGCCATAATTAGTCTTTCTATTTATGGCATGTTCTTTGTATTATAGCTATAGTATATTGTAATTAATAGGTAGATTTTAGTTACCTTATTTGTTTCCCTAGATTGCTGTAATCGCTGAGATACAGCCTGTAATTACCTAGATAATTTCTATATAATATGAGCAACCCTCACATTGAGAGGTATTCAGTACAATTGATATGGTATCAGAGCCTAAATCATCTAAATTAGGGTTTAGATTCGAGTTTTTTTTTTGAGTTGGGTCGGGATTGAGTTATCGGTCCCTTTGGCTGTCGGTAACTTCAAGGGAAGTTGTCGATAATTCAGTTGAGGGTAGGGAATTTATTCTTACCTAAATTTCTGGAGGATTTGGGGCTGTCAGCATGGAGGTTTTGGGGCTGCCGGAGATTTCTGGAGGATTTGGGGCTGTCGGCGTGGAGGTTTTGGGGCTGCCGAAGATTTCTGGAGGATTTGGGGCGGTCGGCGTGAGGTTTTGGGGCTGCCGGAGATTTTTGGAGTGGGGCTGCCGGAGATTTCTGGAGGAGTTGGGCTGTCGGCGTCGATCTCGCTCTCGTCGGTGACGCTCTCGTTGCTGACGTTGTCATCACTGGCTGGTTCCGTTGCCGGGGTGGACTGTCGCTGGTTCTTGCCTTCTTGGTGCGATTTTGGTGTTGAGGAGCGTGGACTGTCGCTGGTTCTTGATTTCTAGAGAAGCGTGGACCGTGGTTTAGTGGGTTGCTGTTTTGGGTTGATTTCTGGAGGAGCGTGCACCGTGGTTTAGTGGGTTGCTGTTTTGGCTTGCTGTTTCGGCTTGGGCTTGCTGTTTGGGCTTGGTTGCTGTTTTGGGTTGCTGTTCTGGTGGGCCTGTTACTCATTTATCAGGTTTTATAATTTCTAATTTTTATTTCATTATGTCTTCTAGCGAGACTTTTGGGGTTCGTTTTACTGGAAAAAATTATTCTGCTTGGGAATTTCAATTTCAATTATTTGTTACGGGCAAAGAGTTGTGGGACCATATTGACGATAATGATCCAGCTCCTACGGAAGCTAAGGATTTGGCTAAGTGGAAGGTCAAGGATGCACGTGTGATGTCTTGGATCTTAGGGTCTGTTGATCCTCTTATTGTGCTCAATCTGAGGCCCTATAAGACTGCAAAGACTATGTGGGAGTATTTGCTGAAGGTTTATCATCAGGACAATACTGCATGCCGCTTTCAGCTAGAATATGAGATTGCTAATTACACTCAAGGCAATCTCTGCATTCCGGAGTATTTTTCTGGTTTTCAGAATTTGTGGGGAGAATTTTTTGATATGGTTTATGCGAAGGTACCTGCTGCACCTCTCTCGGTTGTTCAGGCTGTTCATGAGCAGAGCAAGAGAGATCAATTCCTGATGAAATTACACCCTGAATTTGAGGTTACTCGCTCAAATTTAATGAATCGGGATCCTTCGCCATCTTTGGATGTTTGTTTTGGAGAATTAGTTCGTGAGGAGCAGCATCTTCTCACTAGGCTACGTTTTAGCACGATTCCAATCCAAATCCAGTAGCCTATGCAGCCTATGGGAAAGGAAAAGGTAAGGATATGCGCAAGGTCCAGTGTTTTAGTTGTAAGGAGTATGGTCATATTGCCGCCAATTGTGCAAAGAAATCTTGCAATTACTGTAAGAAATCGGGCCACTTTATCAAAGAATGTCCCACTCGGCCTCAGAATCATCAAGCTACTGTTTATCAGGCTACAGTAAACACCTCTGCTGCTCCAGTGATGTCCTCAGCCTCTTCTTCTGCGGCGGGATCAGCTGTTCTTACTCCTGAAATGGTCCAGCAGATGATTATGTCAGCCTTTTCTGCCTTAGGGCTCCAAGGTAATGGTACTATTTTGTCTAAGTCTTGGCTTATTGATTCTGCAGCATCCAATCATATGACCAGATCGTCTGATACTCAATGTTCGTCCATATCATGGTTCATCTCATATTCTTTTTTTTTTTATAAGTAATGTATTATAAATCAAAAAAAGCGCAAAGCGCCTCTAAGTACACAATAAATGTACAAAGGAACCCAACCAATCACCCTAACAAACCAAAAACCCAGAAAAACCCCATCAAACCAAACACCCCACCAACAAGGTATACAAGAGACCCAACCAAAACCCAATAAAAGCCCTAGTGCATCTCAGGTGGAACCCTAGTGCACCTCAGGGGGAAATGAAAAAGCATTTTTCGACCCCAAAAATCCCCGCCGACGCCGGCCCTTCACCGGAGAGATGGAGCAATCCAGATTATTGAGCTCCCTCAACCCTTTAACCTTAGAAGCAGAAGCTTCAACCTTAGGAGCAGAGACTTCAACCTCAGCAAGCAGGGCCTTGTTCTTATGCAGCTGTTTTGCGACCTTTTCCTTCACCCTCCGAGTATAAAACAGTTGAGACGTGGATATAGAGGAGTAAATGGGAGTACCACTCTCTGTCATGCGAGGAAACGGACGGCTAAGACTCCTCCCCATCTCCGCCGCCCCATTGAGAACGGAAGTAGTCGAGAGAGAAGTGCAGCACTGTGACGAGAGCAAGGAGGTAGCAACAGGGGAATGAAGACCCAGCTCAGCCACCCCAAAGGAAGGCGAGACAGTAGAACCTACTTGGACCTCCACCGGCACAGAGGGAACCGGAACAGGGTCCTTTCCCTTAGAGGACAAAGAAGAGTCCTTCAACACCACCGGAGAGGGAGAGACAGCTCTCGGACCAAAAAACCCACGACGAAACAAACCTTTCGCCGGAGAAGAAGGACGAACAACCAGAACCTCCCCCCCCCGAAAAAGGAACCTCCCTATCCCTGCAAAGAGGGCTCGCCGGAGAGTCCACCTCCCAAGGAACAGAGAAGGCCTCCTTGAGAATAGAAAGACGAGCCGAATCAGACATCTCCGAAGACACAGTCGCACCCAGGCAGGCTTCAGGCATCGCAGAAAGAGCACCCTCCCAGTCCCTGCGCACCGAGCTCGCTGATAAATCCTCCGCAGAAAGGAAAGAAACAGCCCCCTGAGAGGACCCGTTATCGGCAGACCCATCAATCTCGCCCAAAACTCGCACCGGAGAGAGAGAGACCTCCGCCGGGGAAGACCCATCGCCGGAATCCAAACCGGTAACATGCAAACTCAAAGAAGACCTAGCCAACGGCTCCAACAACTCGTCAGAGACCAGAGGAATCCCCGGAGAAGGCACCAAGAGCGACGCACACGCAGAAACAGACTCCCGAGGTAAAGAAAACGAGACTAAGCCCAGCTCCGAACCCGGATCCGAGTTTTGGTTTGGATCCGAGTAATCCGGATCCAAATATTGAACCGTATCCAAATTTTGACCCAATCCCACTTCAGAGACCGACCCGGAAACACAACCCAAAGCAGAGTTTGATAGGCCCAAAAAACAAGCCCGTTTACTCCTGCGAATGGGCTTTGAGACAACCCCAGCACGGACCCGGTCCAACTTACGTTGGATTTGCCCTAGAAGCCTCAACAACCCACTAATGCCGATCTTGCCCTTCTTCTTCTTCCTCAAACTCACTGACCCAGCCGCCTCCGCCAGAGGAGAAGGCAAGCTCTCCAACGCAGAGCAATCCACGGCAGAACGCAACCCCATACCGTCATACTCCGAATCCCAACAAAACGACCCCGGAAGCAAATCGAGAGACCTCGGGTACTCAACTGCTCTCGCCTCGACGCTCGGAGAAGATCGAAGAACATCCACGAAAGACCTCCCGGAGTCGACCCCCAAAGAAGGAACATCCATGAGAAACCCCGCCGAAGATGGAACCCCAAACTCCGCCGTACCATCCAACTTGATCTGGGCCGCCAACAGTTGCCGAAGCTCTCCCGCAAAACGCCGCCAGCCCCTCCCAAAGCGTCCCTCCGGAAGCGAAATGACTCCCTTACGACCACCCTCAGCCAACACCGATACCTCCAAGAACCTACCGGCCTTATTACCTCCCCCGTGGACCATCGTGGCCTTATCACCCTCACGGTAAGATTTGGCAATTTCTTCCTTCACCTGAACCTGAATCGCCGCTTCCACCGTTTCCACCAACCACGACGAACATCGAATGCTTGCAAAAATATACCCCACGAATCCTTTTCTCCTTTCCTCCAGACGAAGGTTAGGACACCCAACTTTTGCCGAGAGACAGAAGGTCTTAGCTTCAAAAGAGAAGCTGCGTTCCATAACTAGTGCGACGAACCCTAACGCGCAGCACCAGCCGCGCCACCGTTCGCAGAAATTCAACTTTCAAAAATTCAAATTTTGAAAATCATCCGAGTCTAGAGAGAGAGAGAGAGACATTCTGACCGAGAGATGTCTTTCTCATTCATCTCATATTCAAGTAGCTAATGGAAGTCATTTAGCTATTAATGAAGTAGGAGATATTAATCCTTCATTCAGAGATGTTTATGTCTCTCCTGCCCTTTCTAATAGTCTTATTTTAGTTGGCCAGTTAGTTGAAAAAAACTATGATGTCCATATCTCTCATGATGGTTGTCTTGTGCAGGATCAGGTGTCGGGGAAGACAATCGCGAAGGGGCCTAAAGTTGGCAGACTATTTCCACTGCACTTTTCAATTCCTAGTTGTTTATCTTTGGCTTGTAGGACAATTAATACTCCGAACGAAGTATGGCACAAACGTTTGGGTCATCCAAATTCTGTTATTCTGTCTCATATGTTAAATTCTGGTTTGTTAGGCAATAAAGAACGAGTTTCTCAAAATTTGTCATTTGATTGTTCTGTATGCAAACTTGGTAAGAGTAAAACTCTTTCGTTTTCTTCTCATGGTAGTCATGCTACAAAATGCTTTGATGTTGTGCATAGTGATGTATGGGGCATTTCTCCTGTAATTTCTCATGCTCGATATAAATATTTTGTAACATTCAAAGATGATTTCAGTCGATATACTTGGGTCTATTTTCTTCGGGCCAAATCCGAGGTTCTGTCTATTTTCCAGACCTTTGTAACATATATAGAGAATCAATTTTCTACAGGCATTAAGATTTTGAGGTCTGATTCTGGTGGAGAATACATGTCGCACGAGTTTCATGATTTCTTACGCCACAAAGGAATTGTCTCTCAGCGCTCTTGTCCTTATACTCCTCAGCAAAATGGGGTGGCGGAACGAAAGAACCGCCATCTCTTGGATGTTGTTCGTACTTTATTACTTGAGTCCTCTGTTGCTTCTAAATTCTGGGTTGAGGCATTATCTACTGCCGTTTACTTAATTAATCAACTGCCCTCTCAGGTCTTGCAATTTGATTCTCCTTATTATCGTTTGTACCATCAGCATCCTAGCTATCTTAATCTGCATACTTTCGGATGTGTTTGTTTTGTTCATTTACCTGCTCATGAACGTTACAAACTTTCTGCTCAGTCTGTTAAATGTGCTTTTATGGGTTATAGTGTTTCTCACAAAGGTTATGTTTGCTATGATCCTTGTTCTGACAAATTTCGTATATCTCGTAATGTTGTGTTCTTTGAGCATCAATGTTTCTTTTCTACACATGTTGAATCATTGCCTGAGATTAGTATTCTACCTTGTTTTGATGAATTGCCTCTTCTGCCTGAGCGGTTCAAACCTGGAATTGTGTATACTCGACGTCTACCAACTTTGCCCCTTCCCGAGACTGACCCTTCATCTGAAATTGTTCCGAAAACTTCTCCGATTGACCCGCCATCTGAGACAGTTCATGAGTCTGGTCCTCGACGATCTGCTAGGGTATCACGTCCTCCTGATAGGTATGGTTTTCCCCACACTTCCTTTACTACTACTTTATCTTCTATTTCCATCCCTACATGTTTTTCCGAGGCTGTTAAATATGAATGTTGGCGAAAAGCGATGGATGAGGAACTTCGGGCTCTCCAAGACAATCATACATGGGACATGGTTCCTTGCCCCTCTCATGTTAAAGCCATTGGTTGTAAATGGGTTTACTCGATTAAGCTTCGCTCTGATGGGACTCTGGATCGGTATAAGGCCCGATTAGTTGCTCTTGGGAATAGGCAAGAATATGGGGTGGACTATGAGGAGACATTTGCTCCGGTCGCAAAGATGACTACAGTGCGTACAATTATTTCTATTGCCACCTCCCAAGGCTGGCACTTCACCAGATGGATGTCAAAAATGCTTTTCTTCATGGTGATCTCAAAGAAAATATTTACATGACTCCTCCTCCGGGGTTGTTTTCTTCTCCATCTGCCGCTATGTGTAAATTGAAGCGATCTCTCTATGGCTTCAAATAGGCTCCCCGGGCATGGTTTGAAAAATTCAGGTCTACTCTGCTTCGCTTCTCCTTTGTCCAAAGCCAATATGATTCTTCTTTGTTCCTTTGCAAGACTCCGACTGGTCTTGTTCTTTTACTTGTGTATATGGATGATATTGTCATTACGGGAACCGACTCCAGTTTGATTGCACATCTCAAGCGGAATCTTCAAGACTCTTTTCATATGAAAGACCTTGGTCCTCTTACGTATTTTTTGGGGTTGGAGGTGCACACTGACTCTTCCGGTATATTCTTTAATCAACACAAATATACCCAGGACTTGATTAGTCTAGCTGGTCTTCAGGATTCTTCTTCGGTGGATACTCCTATGGAGGTTAATGTGAAATATCGAAGTGAGGAGGGTGATCTTCTCTCTGATCCTACTGTGTTCCAACAGTTGGTAGGCAGCTTGAATTATTTGACTATTACTTGGCCCGATATTTCCTTCACTGTCCAACAAGTTAGCCAATTTATGCAAACTCCCCGCCATCTCCATTTAGCTGCTGTTCGGCGTATCATTCGATATCTTCGGGGCTCTTCTGGCCGTGGATTGTTATTTCCAACTGGCTCTTCTCTTCGCCTTGTTGCTTATAGTGATGCGGATTGGGCAGCATGTCCTAACACTCGGCGGTCTGTCACGGGTTGGTGCATGTTTCTTGGTGATTCTTTGATTTCTTGGAAGAGTAAGAAGCAAGCTCGCGTTTCTAAATCATCTACTGAATCCGAATACGGGGCAATGTCTGCTGCTTGTTCTGAGATTGTCTGGCTTCGTGGGCTTTTGGCTGAGCTTGGTTTTTCTCAAACTGATTCTACTCCTCTTCATGCTGATAATACTAGTGCCATTCAAATAGCTGCTAATCCTGTTTACCATGAACGTACGAAGCATATTGAGGTAGACTGCCATTCTATTCGGGAAGCCTTGGACACTCGTGTTATCTCTCTTCCTCATGTTTCCACTGATCTCCAGATAGCTGACGTCTTCACGAAGGCTATGACACGACAACGTCATCAGTTTCTTGTGGGCAAATTGATGCTTCTTGATCGACCAGCATCAATTTGAGGGAGGATGTCAATCAGATACGGTCCATATATATTTAGCCATAATTAGTCTTTCTAGTTATGGCATGTTCTTGTATTATAGCTATAGTATATTGTAATTAATAGGTAGATTTTAGTTACCTTATTTGTTTCCCTAGATTGTTGTAATCGCTGAGATACAGCCGTAGAGGATGCCGGAGGGACTGCTAGCGACTGACTCTGAGAAGCTTGAGACTCAACGGCAGAGGATGAGGCTCCTAGGTCGCTTGCCTTACTTGCAACCCAACCCTGCTGGACCTTTTTGCGCCGTGAAAACGGCCCAGCTAATCTCTTCCCAGACTTCAAGGCTCTTCTAGGCCTTGCACCCACCAATGAAGCCTTGTCCTTCAAAGTCTTACTGTCTGAGCTTTAGGGACTTCCTCAAGAGCACTAGGGCTGACTTGCAAAGGGCCACAACCTGAAGTTGGTATTGGAACAGTTCTTAGTCAAGGAGAGAAGCCGGTGGCATATTATAGTGAGAAGTTGAGCTGTTCCAAGCTTCACTACAATACTTATGATGTGGAGTTCTATGCATTAGTGCAAGCCTTGATGCATTGGAGTTCATATTTAGCCTACAATGAGTTTATCATGTACTCTTGTGGTCGTGGGTTCGAGCCCCACGGTGGGTGTAAGTATTGATTTGTTTACTTATCAAAAAAAAAAAATCATGTACTCGGACCATGAAGAATTGAAGTGCATCTTCATAGTCAAGATAAGCTGTCATCTAGACATGTTGATTGGTCAGAATATATCCAGCAGTTTTCTTTCGTCACAAGCATAAATCTAAAGAGTTGAATAAGGTGGTGGATTTGCTTAGTTACAAGGCGACCTAACTACAATGACGACAAAGGTACTTGGATTTGATCTAATGATTCTCTGTCTACTGATCCATTATTTGGTCATATTGTTAGTAAGGTGGCACCTGAACTACGGGATGATTTTCTCTTACATGATGGGTTCCTTCTCAAAGTAAATCAATTATGTATTCCTAAGATTAGTTTGAGATTGAAGATTATATAAGAACTGCATAATGAGAGTCACATAGGACGTGACAAGACATTCAAGTTAGCATTGGGCAAATTTTATTGTCCAAGCATGTGGAAGGAGGTTCCAAGGTTTGTGGAGGGCCTTCAGATTCACCAAGTTTCAAAAGGTACACCTACTAATGCTGCCAATTTGTACATGCCACTTCAAATTCCAGAGCAACCATATACTAATGTGAGCTTGGATTTTGTGTTGGGGACCAAGGGCACAAGTTAATGATTCCATCTTTGTTGTGGTTGATCAATTTTCTAAGATGACTCACTTTATAAGCTTGCTAGAAAACTTCTAATGTTGTGAATATAGCTCAATTGTATTTCCAAGAGGTTTATCAACTCCATGGGTTGCCATCGTCTATAGTTTCTAATCGAGATACTCAATTCCTACTTTCGGAAGTGTTTGTAGAATTTATCCAACACCAAGCTTGATTTTAGCAGTGCCTATCACCCTCAAACCAATGGGTAAACGTAGGTGGTAAATTGATCTTTGGGAGGTTTGCTTAGAAGCTTGGTGGTTTATTGTCTAAAATATGCGATCAGAAGCTATTCGAAGCTGATTTTGCCTATAAGAGGTCTACCAATCAGAGTACTGGTTTTAGTTCGTTCTTTATTGTCTATGGAACTAATCCTCGTGCTCCATTGGATTTAGCACCTATTCCTAATTTGAAGTGGGTGAATACTAAGGCTGAAGATCCTTGCTCAGATTCAAGAAGTTCACAAAGCTACGGTTCAAAGTTTACAAGACTTTGTGGCTAAATACAAGTGCTGACAAGAAGCAGCTCGCTGTGGAATTTGATGAAGAAGATTTTGTATGTGTATGGCATCTCACATCGCCTAGGGATGGAGATGTGCTTATATGTATATTTGCACCCTTCTTAACACCAACGCATTTTAAAGCCGTGATGGTCATGAACTCATCGGAACTATGCAATTAAGCGTGCTTCTGCGAGAGTAGTACCGGGATGGGTAACCTCTTGAGAAGTCTAGTGCGGGGGAGCCAAAAGCGGACAATATTGTGTATCATTAGGGGTGGGACATTACATATGGGCTGTTTTGACTAAGAACAGGTTTCCTTTCGGGGAGTGTAGCAAGCTTGCTGCACGGAAGATTGAATACATGGAGATCATTGAGAACATTAGTCTTGGTTGAAGTTTACAACCCACATCAAAACATCCGACATGTTCAATATCAAGCATCTTGTTTCGTACACGGGAGAATCTTCTGATGAGAATGCGAATTCTCTCCAACCCGGGGAAGTTGATCCAAATTAAGTTGTGTGTTGTGTTCTATTTCATGAATAAATCAGAAGAAGGCAACGTCATCTGAACTAGGTCTAACATTCGTCTGAATGAGCCTTTAGGCTGAGCTTTAGGAGTGACTCCAGGGAGTATCGATCAAAATGGCGTTCAATCAATGTCTGAACGAGCACAATGCAATAGCATCTAGTTGTAAACTTGGACGGAACTTATCTAAATTAGTAGTAAATCTAAGACGTTTGGTTGGTAGGCCGTTCAATCCTTGTTCAAACAGGAGTATACATAGAAGCTTCATTTTGATGATCGTCCGAACGAGTTAGTACCCTCTTCCGAACGAGATCGTGACCTGATCGTTTTAGTAGGGTTACAACTCTAGTTTTAAAAGAAACCTAATAAGGACGGTTTAGCGGTTTAGACTGCAGTTTATGTTATATTTTTCATTAGTTTTCAGAAGAAATACTCAAAGGTTAAGTTTTCTTCTATTTTGCCTCAATTCCTTGATTTTAATCTTGGTTTTGGGAAGAGTTGTTAATCTTATGTTGTTTGGTTTTGGATCCACCACAACCATGTTGCATCATAATGCATATCAAGTGCAGCTTCTACCCCACCTCAACATTTCTAATGTCTTCAATGTGAAGATCTTATCACCTTACTTTGCGGCTGAAGAAGATGTTTCTGTAACTGTTCCAACTTGAGGACAAGTTTTTTTTAAGAAGGGAAGTTCGATGCAGGGTATTTTCAATAATGTTTGAGTGTTGTTGATTGTTAGCTGTTTTGGGCTGTCCTTTGCTTAAGTAACCAGGATGTAAGGGTAGTATAGCATATTATTAGTCATAGAAGAGTATAAATAACAGAATTCCAACTCATGTAATCAGTTTTTCAATTGTAACATAATTTCATTACCAATAACCAACATATGCCCAATTATCTCTGATTTCCAGACAGGCTATTCTTCTCCAAACCCTCCCAGATCCACTATACAAAAAATAATAATTTCTAATTACATTAACGAGATAACCCATAAGATCATGAGATTCACTTTATTTGACTTATGAGAATAGGTGAAACAATTATAACAAACTACTAAGCTAAGCATTGAATCTAAGCAGTAAGTAGAATCTCAACACAAGATAGCTTTCCCGCAAGAGTAAAGTCAAAAAGGATATCCCTGAAAACCTAAAAGATTAATATCAGTGTTTTCTATTTTGGTGCCATGAATAAATTTTAATTGCAAATAGATAACTAACGGCTAAAAACTAGAGATGCATACTCTTGATTACAACATTATACCTGTCCCGCAGTAACAGTCTCAACCCATGGATATGTCGACTCACCCTGCAAATGAGATAAAACTTCATGAGGGTATACTCTCATTCCAAAGATGTTTGGACATATCAAGCTAAAACAAGAAAGTCAACCACACTGAAGCAACTAAGTACACCTTTCTGCAACTGAAGATTTCAACTACCGCCTCCTTTAATGCCTGTTTCAGGAACACACTAACAAATATACCTCATTTCCAATGGTTAAGAGTAAAAGTACAGCTAGATTTTCTAATAAAATGTTACCTCTTGTTTAATTGGAAGCTTGTTGCTGTTAACTAGAACTAGTTTAAGACTCCCGAATAGGTCATAATATGACAGATCAATCTGCTCAATATTTGAGAATTCAGGAACAACGAAATTTCAGTTGGACAGGCAAGCTAGAATTGAAAACAACAATTTCAGGACCTTACCTTCAATGGCAAGAGAAAGGAAAAATAAATAAATTCCAGAATGAGTTAACTGCATTATTATTAAATTGAAAGAATCTGACAGAACATCAGGATCATTATTATTATTATTATTCGGGGGGAGGGGGGTGGGGGTGTTTGAGGCAGCCAATGGATCAACTTACAAGATACACAGACCGCATGAAAGGTTATATCTAACTGCTTCCAATTTTTTTACTATTTTTTTTTTTTTTTTTTTTGATATAGATATTTTATTCCATTTAGCAAATCAAATAATTAACACCAAGTTTAAATATATAAATTATTCTTAGTCCACATTCAAACATGCAGAATAAGTTACTCAATGCAATACCTTAACAATTGAGAATTTAAAACATAGAACACACCTCATCTACAAAAATTAAGGATGACTGATCAATTTGACATGATTCAATCAACCATCTTATTTCAGCATGAGAAGTTAGCTCTGCCCTCTTCATGTTGATGACAGGCACAGTGCACAACTGGTTGCTCTTGCATGTTTCATTCAAGTAGAAGGCGTACATGATGGTCGAAGCAACTACTCCAACATCTGTAAATAGTCAGATTATGTTAAGTTGGACTAACAAGACCTTTTACAATTTGCTTACATACTGGTTGCCTATCACAACGTATTCATAAGCACCATACACTGCATATATTCTTGATTTCACTTCTTTCCTTCTCAAAATCTTTTCATTTTAAAGTAATAGGATAAATTTGCCCTTTCCATCAGTATATGATGATATAAAGAACCTTAAATTGCCTTGTGATTGAGAAATCTCAGTAAAGTATCACACTTGCTAATATCAGGTACAAAAGGAACTCATAATATATATTTTTTTCGAAAGATAAACAGAGAAGTTTTATAAAAAGATAACGGATGCGAAAAAAAAACAGAAAAAACAAAGAAAATAAGAACCCCCAAACACCAAACAACCCAACCAAAACCAGCCCACAAACCCTGAACAAGATTACATCACAACAAGAGCCTTCTTGCTTTTGCCCCGACTAGATCCACGACTCCTAGCATCAAAGTTGATCGAGCACTCTAAATTCTTCAACTCCCTGCTCCATCTAAGCTTGGGAGAGGGAGGAATGGGATCTGGGACCTCATGACGCAGACCCTGATCCACTTGAGCCAAGAGGTTCAAAAATTGCATCGTCTCCCATCAAAAGAAATCCCCACGGCTTGAAGAAACAGCGCTGCAGCAAGAGAGAAAATAGCTCCAACAGAATCACCTCCACACGAAGAACCTCCCACTTCACAGGAAGAAGACAGACTCCAAGGCAAGTCCAGCAAAAGCCTAGGCGGGGGACCTAAGTCTAGCTGCTTCTCACCCAAAATCCCTCTCTCCGAAGATTCACCCACCTCATAGACACAAGAAGACTGACTCATCCCTCCAAAACCAGACCCAACTCCCCATATGTCTGGGCAACCGTGGGTCTCTGGATCACACTAGAAGCGCTCGGGAGAAGAAAACCTTGCCAAAGTAAACTAGTCAGGAGTGGATTGGACTACAGTCTCGACCAATGGCTTAGAGAGAGCACCCATAGACTTTTCGACCGCTCCCTTCCCTGGTGCCGACGTGGGCCGGACTACGGTCCCGACCAACGACTGAGAAAGAGCACCCAAAGACTTTTTAAGTGCTCCCCTCCCTCTAATTTCCTTCGCTCTCCGATAATATCTTAGCTCCAAAGTGGAAACCGAGGGGAGGATAAGAGTCCCACTATCCGACATCTCAGAAAGAGACACCCAGAGCCTTTCCCCCAACGCAGCCGCCCCTACAGAAGAGGCACCTACAGGAGACCCATCAAAAGAGAAGGGCAACGAGACAGCATCTGACAAGCAGGAAACCTCCGGCGACGAAGAAGCGGCATCAACAGCAGAACTCTGCAAGCTGGAAAGAGCCGAAGGGGAGAGGAGAGAAAACGCTTTCTTTGAAGGAGTCATAGAAACTCATAATATACAAAAGTTGTATATCGAAGTAGTAAAATTACACAGTAAAATATATAATTAATATCCCATATATTTACTAGTTTCCTCTAATGCTGAAAATTGTATTTGTATATATCAAAAGAAAATCAATTACTATTACTGAATTCCCTACAAATTAATAAAGGTTAACCCAACTATTAAAGCACTAAATGCAACACTATCTGCAGAGAGGTTATCAGGATATTCATTGATGCAGGAGCATCTTTAGCCCAAAGCAAGGAAGGCTCCCTAGTCTATTTAATCCAGTTCATTAGTTATCTCAAGACCAGTCTTTCACTATTATGTTATGCTTTATATTATTATGTTTTAGTATTTTAAAAAGGTCATCTGACTAGCATGTGACTTTTCATGAAGTTGGATGATTAAGATTTATTTGTTTTATGAAAGATGAAGGGTTAGGATTCTAGGGTTACAAAAGCCTATTATAAATAGCCTCGTTTGAGTCATAGGCAATACCGGACGTTCCACAATGATAGTCGGCACGTGAGGGCACGTCCCAACCTAATTGTCATATGATTTTTTGCAGTTTTGCCTTTTGGTTAGTTAGCAATGGGTTACTTGGGTTATTTCTACGTTGAAGCAAAATCTTTCGAGCTTCTATCAAAAGAGGGGGGGGGAACTGTAATACACTGATTACGTTTCTAGTGTTTAGGAGGGAAAAGTGTTTGAATTGGATGTGATTCAATAGAAAAAATGGATGAGAAATGGAGTTTGAATTATGAAGTATTATTGAATCAAGCCCTAAAAGTAGTCATAAAGATTATTTCGAGTATGATCACACTCCTGGCTACAGATTAAGCTAGCTAAAGTAAATGCTTTCGTCAGATTTGAAAGCTTGAATGAATTACTGAATAATAGTATTGGGCTTTTATACTAAACTGACCGAGATACAATAGGCCTATCCATAGGATAACAAAACCCAAAAACTGTTACAACTAAAATGGTCAGAATATGCTCTGAACCAGTCGGAAAACCACTAAACTGGTCAGAAAAGTCACCAAACCGGATGAAAAAGATGCTGAACCGGATAAAATATGTACTAGATCGGACGAAAACCATCTAAACCGGCTGAGAACCAGCCAAACACCACTCCAGCAATCTTTATCTAGGATAGAGAACAACAACCAACTGAGAACCAAACAGGGTCATCGTTGTTGGGTCATGAACTAGCTTACCATTTATTGAGCAGTCCTTGGGCCCAGCCAGAAGAGGCCCAAATCTGAGACCTACTCAAAAGGCCCAAGTCCGAGACCTACTCAAGTGATCCGAGACGAGGCCTACTCATGTGATCCGAGACCACCAATCCGAGGCAACCCCTAGCCGAGACCATAAAGTCCGAGAATAACTCAAGACATTTAAGTCTCAGTAAAGGGAATAACTCTAATATCTTAAAAGATTACGAAGTTGATCCTCTGATCTCAAGTCGCTTAAATCGTGGAAGAGCTAACAAACATGATCTTCTCATTCAAATGTTTGTTTAGCCGATATCAAGGGATAAGATTCCTTAATAGGTGGGAAATCAAATTTCCTCCAATGCCTATAAATACAAGTCATATGATCAAAGCAAAGGTAATCACAACTCTCATAACTTGAGCTCTGTAGTTGTTACTGTTATCCTTTCCCATTCTGACTTAGGCATCGGAGTGCTCACGCCGGCTCACCCCCGGTCACTTCGATCCTTCTTTCTTCTTTGTTATGCAGTCAAATTGTTCGGGTGTTGGTCCAACTCAAGCTCGGCAAGCGTGCCACGTCATCTTTTGGAAAACTATGTATCAACAATCGTCTCCATCAACTTGCCGGAAACATGCTGAGAACGACCAGACCTCCCTGGAAACAACCAGATCTCGCCGGTGACACCAAATAAAACCTCCGTACACCTTGGAGCACCTCATACATCGCTGGAGAGCACAAAAGATGCCATTAAACGCCACAAAGCCGCTGGAAACTTGCTGGAGACAATTAAATAGCACCATGCAACACAACGCACAACACAACAACAACCAACTCGAACGAACCTTCGTGAAAACGCATGGTAAGCGAGATTTTTTTTTTTTTTGTCTTTTCCACCGGAGATGTTCCAGTTCACTATGAACAGCTCTTTTTAGAGCTCTATCAAGGCACTGCCTGTGTGTGCTGTAGCCTAAAGCCCACACTGGCGATGCCGCCACCAAAAGTAGAAAAACCAACCGAGGGGTTTAGAATAGGATCCACACGCTCTCAAATACCAAGTAGAAAAATAGATAATAAGAACCAAGGAGGAGAGGAAGAGAGAATCAAAGAATGGTATTCTTATTCCTTGATTATTTCCATACTATTTACATATGTTTAAATAGAAAATAATACAAAGGTTAATATGGAAAGCAAATATTAGGAGATTACACTCAGAATAAAAGAGTAAATAAAATCATAATAAAATTTGGGAGAGAATAGTTTCTATCTTCAACATTCTATAGGACTCATAAGTTTGGTAGCATAGTGTATGTTGCATAGAGGTGTGCGAACAGTCATGAAAGGTTCTTGGAGTTATCGGAATACAGTGTAGTAGGGTTTTGATCTTCTCGTAAACCTTCGGAATAATCTTGTGGTTGTGCAACCCAAGGTCCTTTCTCAATTGTACAGCAAAGTTGCCCCACCCTCTACCTTCTTAGCCCTTCGGAATGGTGGTCAATTATCTCAAGCCTCATGCCATTGTGGGAGTAGGGACAGTAAGGTGTATGGTGGTAATCCACCGATGTCATAGATGGTGGATCATGGTTGACCTCAGATGTGGATGCTTTGGTAGAGGAAGGGGCATTATCACGAAAATAAAGTCTTCGAGCGCAGGTGGATTGGGTAATTTGGAGATTCAAACAATGAGGAGTATTGATGGTTATGGTGAGAAGGTTCGTTCGTTACCAGGAAATTTTGGTGTACAAACTGGCCGTGATAGCTTGAAATTTCCTTCGACGATTATGAGGGATTTACTTGATTTACGGTCTATCATGTTAAGGAAACAAATATGTGCAACGGTCATAACTTAATTGAGAAAGGAAAATCCTCAATCAGCAACGTTAACATTCCCTCTAAATAAACAACTTCCATGTATAGAAGATTACACCATTAATTTACAACGGCTATGTAGCCTAAGCATTCTGTATAAATACCCTATTGTGTAAATCAATTATCATCAAGTAATACATACTAAATTCCTTCTCATTCATATTTCAGTAGCTATATTTAGTATTTCTCATGGTATCAGAGCATAACGTTGATCCTGAGAGAAGAAAAAAACTCTGTTTTTTCAATTGAAAAATAGAGTCTTGTATTTTTTTTCATACCTGCTGCACTTTGCTGCTTTTCTGTTGCAATATCTCAGCAATATCTTGTCCGATTACTTTGGGTACCAGCCCCACACGTCTTCGCCGGTCAGAAAACGTGCAGGCTATTCTCCACCCATCACAGTGGTCCTCGTTGGTCAGAGGCCACCATTTGCATCTTCATCAGTGCACGCCACTAGTTCTTGTTTGGTCAGAAACCACCACCTATCAGCCTCCACCAGATTCCACGCCCAAAATAGCTGCCAGCTCCGATTTGTGCTCAGATTTTTAGTCGTTGGTGCTGCAGCGGCCAGTTTCATCCCCACCATCACACTTCCAAGGCTGTTGTGCTCCGGTGGTTCCATCCCCACCGTCGTTCCAGGCTGTTCTGGTGGTGCTCCGGTGGTTCCAGGCTGTTGTGCTCTTGTGATTCCTTTGAACACAGCCAGCTGTCAAGCCCCCTTTGTGTTTTCCATCATCGCACCAGATGAAGAAGATGATATCCTTTTATTTTTAGGGTACGGTCAGCCCCTTTCTTCCACTTTTTTTTTCCAAGCCTTTCTTTTGTTTTGTCTTAAGTTTTGTTTTAAGTTTGGGCCCACTTCAATTTTTTTTTGTCTCCTAAAACCCATTTAGCTCACCCTTCAGTAGCCCACAATCTTAATTTTTATTTTTTTTTATCTTTTCTCCCACACGCATATAGGCATCTGCAACACACCCATTTAGCCTTTTGTTATACTACTACAAGTCGTGTAGAGTCCCATTAAAAAAAAAAAAAAAAAAAAATCACCATGGTTGAAACTACAACTCCCACATCTTCCACACCTCCTTACCATGATCCGGATCATCATTTATACCTCCATCATTCTGACCATCCTGGCGTAGTATTGGCATCTCAGCCTCTCATTGGAGACAATTATCAAACATGGAGTCGGGCAATCAATATGGCTCTCAGTGCCAAAAACAAGCTCGGATTCATTGACGGAACCATCACCCCACCGGCAAACTCCTCCAAAGATTTTCCACAATGGAGTCGGTGCAACAATATGGTAAAATCTTGGTTATTAAATTCAATTTCTACTGACATTTGCACTAGTGTCATTTATTGCAACCTTGCTCGTGACATCTGGTTGGACCTTAAAGAGCGATTCTCTCAAGTGAATGGTCCTCGCATGTTTCAACTTGAGCAAGATGTCAGCACTCTCGTTCAAGGCACCATGCCTATCGCCACATATTTCACAAAATTAAAAGGGTTATGGGATGAACTATCCGCACTTCAGCCCAACCCATCTTGCACATGTGGCGCACTAAAGGAAGGTCTCCAACTACAGCAATGTCAACGTACCATTAAGTTCCTCATGGGTCTCAATGAGTCATATGCAACAGTTCGAGGACAACTCCTCTTGATGGAACCATTACCTTCAGTCAATCGTGCATATGCTTTAATCCTTCAAGAGGAACGCCAACGCAGCATTACCACTCCACCTATCATTGAGGGCATTGCCTTGGCTGCAAAAGGCAACCTACCACCACGAAAGGACAACCGACATGGTTTTCAGAAGAAGGAACGACCAAAGTGCACTTATTGCGGTCGTGACAGTCATACTACTGAGCGGTGCTACCACCTTCACGGATTCCCTTCTGCTCGTCGCAAGACTGACTCTGCCTTTATATCTAGCTCAAGCTTTGGTCCTAAGCCCCGTGCTCATCAAGTTTCCACTACCAACAGTTTCCCTTTCACACCTGATCAATGCCAACAGCTCCTTGCAATTCTGAATAACGTCAGTCCACAACAATCCATGGCCCACCAAGCAGGTAGTACCGAATCATCTCTCTCAGGTACGCCTTATGTCTTCTCTAATGATTCATTATGGATTCTTGACAGTGGTGCAACTGACCATATGGTCAGTTCTCCCACTTCCTTGACCAATTATATCCTGTTCATGGCCGTACAGTCCAATTACCTAATGGCTCATATGCTTCCGTAACTCACATTGGATCTGTGATTTTTTCTCCATCACTTGTTCTTCATAATGTCCTTTGTGTTCCTACTTTTCACTTTAACCTGATCTCCGTGTGTACACTATGTCGAACATTGAATTGTCTTATTATTTTTTCTTCTAACTTCTGCTTCATCCAGGACCTTCGCTCGATGAAGATGATTGGTCTGGGCACTGAACGGGATGGCCTGTATTACTTCACCAACACAAGACCCGCACGGTGTCAGGTGGCAAAGTCAACCTCACAGCTTTGGCATCGTCGATTAGGTCACCTCTCCAATAAAATCTTGTCATTTCTTTCCAATAATGTATCTGGCATTTGTAGTTCTGATTTAGAACAATGTCTTGTTTGCCCTCTGGCTAAGCAAACACGTATTCCATTTCCAACTAGTCAAATTTCTTCTACTGCACCTTTTGAATTACTACACATTGACATTTGGGGTGGTTATCGCACACCTTCCATTAATGGGGCATGTTATTTTCTTACTATTGTTGATGACTACACCCGATGTACATGGGTCTATTTGATGCAACACAAATCTGAAGCTCGCTCTCTTCTACAATCCTTCATTAATCTTGTCGAGAACCAATTCTCAACTACCATCAAAATAATTCGTAGTGACAATGGCCCTGAATTCAATATTCCATCCTTTTATTCTGATAAAGGAATCATCCATCAAACCAGTTGTGTCTCTACTCCACAACAAAATGGAGTTGTTGAACGCAAGCATCGTCACCTTCTTAATATGTCTCGAGCCTTGCTCTTTCAAGCCCACTTGCCCACACGTTTTTGGGGAGATGCCATCTTAACCGCTGCCTATTTAATCAATAGAACTCCTACTCCCCTCTTATCTGGCAAAACTCCATATGAGATGTTACACAACTCCAAACCTCAATACAATCACTTACGAGTTTTCGGCTGTTTGTGCTTTGCTTCCACTCATTCACAAAATCCATCAAAATTTTCCCCACGTGCTATACGATGTGTCTTCCTAGGTTATCCTTATAGTCAAAAGGGTTATCGTCTATATGATCTTGATCACCACAAAACCTTCATCTCTCGTGATGTTCTTTTTTATGAAGATCATTTCCCTTTTGCCCAAACCACCCCTAAGCCATCTTCCCCAGTCTTACCAATCCCTTTTGACCTCCCTGATGATGTCCCTACCCACTTGTCACCTATTGTCGAAGCTCCGGTTGACCCTTCCACCACTCCGACTACCCATTCCCCACCTCCGATCACTCGGCGATGCACTCGGTCAACCCAGCCACCTGCATACTTGCGTGATTTTCATCTTACACAGGCTTTCCCGTCTCGTACCACTCAATCATCTGAATCAGCGTTGGTGCGTTCCTCAGGTACCCCTTACCCCCTTGATGCTTTTTTATCATACAAATGTCTCTCTAACCACCATCGTGTATTTGCTACTGCCATCTCCTTTGCACAAGAACCCAAGTCTTTTTTGCAGGCCATGCAGGATTCCAAATGGCGTGATGCAATGCGTGCTGAGGTGGATGCTCTAGAGTCAACTCAGACATGGACTCTGACTCCTCTTCCTCTTGGAAAGAAATCCATTGGTTGTAAATGGGTTTATAAAATAAAATATCACCCAGATGGTTCTGTGGAACGCTACAAAGCTCGCTTAGTGGCTAAGGGTTACAACCAACAGGCTGGCCTTGACTATACGGAGACATTTGCTCCTGTCGCTAAGATGGTCACTGTCCGCTCTTTCCACGCGCTTGCCGCCTCATGCGGATGGCATTTGCATCAACTTGATGTCAACAATGCCTTCTTTCATGGTGACCTTGACGAAGAAGTCTACATGCACCTTCCTCCTGGTTTCGGACGAAAGAGGGAGACCAGAGTTTGCAAACTCAACAAATCCTTGTATGGGCTTAAACAAGCTTCGAGACAATGGTATGCAAAACTCTCTTCCACTCTCATTAATGCAGGATATAAACAATCCAAGGCAGACTACTCACTATTCGTCCGATCCCACGAAGGTAACTTCACAGCCATTCTTGTATATGTAGATGATATTATATTGGCAGGCAATAACTTGGAGCAGATTCAGAAATTGAAGAAACACTTAGGTGACCATTTCAAACTCAAAGATTTGGGCAACCTGAAGTATTTTCTAGGTATTGAAGTGGCTCGTTCAAAGAAAGGTATCTTCCTATCACAAAGAAAGTATGCTCTTGAAATACTTGAAGATACAGGCTTTCTTGGTGCCAAGCCTAGCACTTTTCCCATGGAGCAAAATTTGGCACTCAGTAAAAATGATGGAGACCTCATTGCAAATCCCTTGTCATATCGTCAATTAGTTGGTAAATTGATTTATTTAACCATTACCAGACCAGATTTGGCCTATGCAGTACAGGTGTTGAGTCAGTTTATGGACAAGCCATGCACATCCCATTTAGATGCTGCACATAGAGTGTTACGCTACATCAAGCAATCTCCAGGCCAAGGAATTCTCTTATCAGCCACAAGCAACATTCAATTACATGCATTTTGTGATGCGGATTGGGCACGATGCAGAGATACTCGACGTTCAGTCACTGGATATTGTATACTCCTTGGAAGCTCACCAATATCTTGGAAAACAAAGAAGCAAACAACAGTATCTCATTCTTCAGCTGAAGCAGAATATAGAGCTATGGCCTCAACCTGTTGTGAAATTACCTGGTTGAAGCAACTGTTGGTAGACCTCCATATCTCACATCCACAACCAGTGAAATTATATTGCGACAACAAGGCGGCCATCCACATCGCCTCGAATCCTGTCTTTCATGAAAGAACAAAACATATAGAGATTGACTGTCACCTTATTCGGGAAAAGCTACAAGATGGCATAATTCAAACCTTCCACACACCGACCACTCAACAGCCCGCTGATCTATTTACTAAGGCTCTGGGTTCAACACAATTCCATTATCTACTTGGCAAGTTGGGTGTCATGAATATCCACTCCAACTTGAGGGGGAGTGTTAAGGAAACAAATATGTGCAACGGTCATAACTTAATTGAGAAAGGAAAATCCTCAATCAGCAACGTTAACATTCCCTCTAAATAAACAACTTCCATGTATAGAAGATTACACCATTAATTTACAACGGCTATGTAGCCTAAGCATTCTGTATAAATACCCTATTGTGTAAATCAATTATCATCAAGTAATACATACTAAATTCCTTCTCATTCATATTTCAGTAGCTATATTTAGTATTTCTCATATCAAAAAATTGATGGTATCCCTTATAAGGAAATGATGAAACCAAGTTTAAGCCCAACTTGCAAGGTAAGGTTTTGGCTGCTGCGACTGGAGGAGTGGATTATAAAGGTTTGGGCTCATGTGTTTCAAGGGTTAATGTGGGCTTCTGTTTAAATAAGTCTGAAAGGTCAGCAAGAAAGAAGCTCAATGACGTCTTAAACCAGCATAAACAGTTAAATTGAGAGTGAAGGAAGGTGTGGTGGGCTTCGCAGCAGGATCAGGTCTAGTAAGATGGAAGTTTCTCTGGCAATACCACGACAAGCTACAATGAGCACAGTCAAGTGGGATGTGATGATGGAGTTCCAACAAGGCTGGTGAGCGCTCAGACAAAGGCGGCAAAAGCTACCAAAATTTTCAGTTCTTATACAAACAAGGCCGAAGGAAGCATGGGTGCCAGTGATGAGGGAGTTAGACGACAGGAGAGTGGGTTTTTGATAGAGGATTTCTTGGGGCTTCGATCATAATGATGGTTCAGGAATTAGTAATGAAGGGTCAAGGTTGCGAGGGATTGGGTGTTTGAAAGTGGGCATGTCATCAAAGAAAGTGCATCAGAATAGAGGGTAGATTCTTGTTCAGTTGAGAAATTTAAAGTGGGTGATCAAATTTGCAACAGGTGTTAGATTATCAAGAAGGGGATAGAGGGCCTCTTGTGAATTGTTGTCCAGGAACCCCCTAGTTCCTTTGGAGAAGAAGGTGGAGAAAGGGAAAATAGAGTATCAGAATTTAAAGGGTGGTGCCGGCAAGTTCTTCGAATGGAGATGATACTGCACAATTTTACAATCAATTGTATTCCAAACAGTGATGGCCTTTCTTCCCCTTTCATGATGCCAAACCCATAGAACATGTGGCACGAGGCAGATTGGAGGATCAGTTGGTGCATGTGCTTAACTTAAATGATGGAGGAATCAAGATAGAAATTGTAGATATTTTTGGAAAGATGCATGTGGATGATTATCTAGATTGGGAAGCTAGTTTGGAGAGTTACTTTGAGTGGAAGCCCATAAGTGAAGACAAAAAGGATTTGTTTGTGAAGCTTAAATTGAAAGGTATTGCGCTTCAATGGTAGAAGAGAGTTGAAGGAACAACGCGCTCAACAAGACAAGCCAAAAATCAACAGGTGGGAGAGCACATGAAAGTGTAGTTGCAGAAGCAATTTTTGTCAGCTAATTATGTAATGGAATTGTATGAAAGATTCTGCTCAATGAGACATAGAGGGATGTACCCAGGAAAAAACTCAAATCCTTGATCTCAAGCAAGGAGGGTATGTTAGAGGAATGAATGTCTTTTTCCCCAAAAAGGAAAATTTTATTTGTTAAAACAAGCCCTAATTGGATGTGTTGCCCTAATTGGATGTCAACACATCCCTATTTTGTAGGAGCTGATTTCCTAAGTTATTTCAAAAAGGAAAAGAAGTTTAGTTTTAGAAGGAAACTAAATCTGTTGCAGCTAGCTTTATTGTACCAAATTAAGGAAAGGAAAAGTGGTTTTTTTTAAAACCGAGTTTTTATGCATCCTAAAACCCTAGTTGCACTAAAACCCTAAAGCCTTGCAGCCGTCAGTTTTATATACCTGCCAACAGCTTATAGATTTCAACTTTAAAACCCTAAAAGTCACCCTTTTCAGCCATCAAATACAACCCAAAAACACCCAACGTCAGTTTTCAAAAGTTAGCCTCTTTCTCTTCAAGCTAAGTCTGAAAAGTTTACAAACCAAATAGCCCAAGGCTGCAACCAAAACAGGTGATTTCACCATGTTCTTCTCAAAGTTATCAATTGAAAACTGAAATCCAGATTCGATATAGCCTATCTAAAGTCTCTGTGTCTCTCTTATGCAAAATCAGGGGTAAGTTAAGCCCTAAAACTGTCTCCTAGAAGCTGCTAACTGCTGTCCAGTTTCTAATCAAGTATTTTGTACGTATTTTCAATGATTCTTCAAGTTTTTGAGAGTACCTTTTCAACAAATTTGAGAAAAATATCTCCTTTGTGTTTTTCTTAAACCCAATATCTTAAATTTTGCAAAATCAGTGCAAGAGTGTTTCCTGCACAGAACAGTGTTGCTGCCCAAAAGAACAGATTTTTTTTTCATTTCGTTTTCTCCTAAGTAACGGCTGGATTTTGCTTAGGTATAAGTTCTAATGATCCTTATCATTGATGTTTAGTTTTATTATTGTCATAATCATAACAAAAACCTATTAATACATTAATAAGTGAATTAAAATTGACATTTGATCTTGTTATACTTGCTGCCAGCACCAAAGGAAACATGTGGGATCTGATTTCTTCTCTTAAACGGCATTAATATGTTTTGTATAGCATTATTTGCATGATTTCCTAAGTGTTTTTCATTAGCGTAACATGTTGTATGAGTGATTGAGTGTGTTGGATTGTGTAAGGACTAAACATTAACATTAGGTTGCTGATGAAAATTCTACAGCACTGCAGTCACCAAGAAACGTGTCTGTATGGCATTTTTGGAAAGATATTTTGCAATAATTGGACCCTGGAATAACCCATGTTTGAGCTGTCTTCCAAATGGTTCAAACCATGTGATCCTTGGACACTTGTACGGTTTACAGAGAAGTAATCTTTGCTAATATGTTGCTGGAATTACAACACACAAACACACTAGTTGAATCTTGCGGCCCTAAAAACCTATATTTTGCCCAAGATCAAAATGTTTAGGGAACCTTATGGTGACCTAAGAGTACTAGTAGCACATGTCCTATATGCCATTCTCTTCCTTATATTTAGGGAAAATTTCAAAAAAATCACAAAAAATAATGTGTAGGGAATCACAAAAAGTGGTTCCCTACACATTATTTTAATATAAACATTTATCTTTCCTCTCCCCTCTTTCATCTTTTTGTCTTTAATTGAGGATTGTATTGGGATTTTGTTAAAAAAGTGAGGGAAAGTAGGGAACTTGTATTTTGTAAAGAAATAATATTTTAATGGTATAGGAAAAGGTATGGGAAGCTATTATGAATTTTCTTTTTTTTTTTGATAAGTAATGTAGTATATATCAAAAAAGCGCAATGCGCCTCTAAGTACACAATAAAGTATACAAAGGAACCTAACCAAACACCCTAACAAACCAAAAACCCATAAAAACCTCTAAGTACACAAACGAGTATACAAGAAACCCAACCAAACACCCAAGAAAAACCCTAGTGCACCTCAGAGGGAAAGGAAAATGCATTTTTCGACCCCAAAAATCCCCGCTGACACTGGCCCTTCGTCGGAGAGATGGAGCAATCCAAATTTTTGAGCTCCCTCATCCCCTTAACCTTAGGAGCAGAAGCTTCAACCACGAGCTCCCTCTTTTCAATGACAGAAAAAAGGTCCCAAAGTTTTTTGTCTTCACCTCCCCAAGACAACCCCATAACAGGAGCGAGGTTCATCGCATCAAGCACCCTATCGGAATAGCCCTCCTCCCCTTCCACCGAAGTATCAACCACAACCTCGGCAAGCAAGTCCTTGTTCTTATGCAGCTGCTTTGCGACTTTTTCCTTCACCTCCGGGTATACCACAATTGGGACGTGGAAACAGAGGAATAAATGGGAGTACCACTCTCTGACATGCGAGGAAAAGGACAGCTAAGAATCCTACCCATCTCAGCCACCCCATTGGAAAGAGAGGTAGTCGAGAGAGAAGTGCAGACCTGAGACAAGAGCAAAGAGGCAGCCGCAGGGGAATAAAGACCCAGCTCAGCCACCCCAAAGGTAGGCGAGATAGTAGAGCCTACATGAACCTCTACCGGCAAAGTAGGAGAGACTTCCGAACTAGGGTCCTCTCCCTTAGAAGACAAGGAAGATTCATTCAACACCACCGGAGAGGGAGAGACAGCTCTCAGACCAAAGAACCCACAACGAATCAAACCTTTCGCTGGAGATGAAGGACGAACAACCTGAGTTTCCTCCCCCCCAGCAAAAGGAACCTCCCTATCCCTGCAAAGAGGGCTCGCCGGAAAGTCCACCTCCAAAGGAACAGAGAAGGCCTCTTTGAGAACAAAGAGACGCACCGAATCAGAAAGCTCCGAAGACACAGGCGTACCTAGGCAGGCTTCAGGCACCAAAGAAAAAGAATCCTCCCAGTCCCTGCGCTAGTGCTCAAAGTAGTTTTATTATGAAATATATTAGTTTTATATTTTGAAATATATTATGAAATATATTTTAATAGAGAAGCAAAAAGTAGTTTTATTCCCTAAACTTAGGAAAAATCAAAGGGAAGCCGCTGCTAGTGCTCAAAGAACCCTATGAAGTCTAGAAATATGTGGTGTTGAGACCTACACTCTAGAGAGCACAAGAATAAACTCATTCTTCATGATCCATGTGTAGCAATTGAGCATACATGCATACCATGATCGTTCAAAGAATATAATTGAACTAGAAATATGAAATAAATGTCTTAAGAAGAGAAATCAGATCTACCCCTTAGTATGGAAAGCAATGTTTAGGAGGATCAAACAATGGAAAAGAATGAATGATTTACGAGAGCGTAAACTATAGTAATTGTTGTGAATGTTTTGCTTAGGTTGCTAACAGAAGAGTGGTACTTTTGAAGCTAAGGAGTGAGGTAGGTAAGTAGATATGATCAAACCTCCGCTTTCTTCTAAATGTCAATGTCATGTTTTTTAAAGTTTTTTTCAAGGTATATGATATAATGTTAGCCTTCGATATGTTGAAAAAGAGTTTTAATGTAAATGACTTTATGTGCATGCTTCCACTACGTTATATACATGTTATAAATAATTATGATGTTTGACAAAAAGTGAATGAAAAGAAAGCAAGGAAAGAAAATGAAGCGATTGTATGAATGCATGAAATGTTTTTTTTTTTTGATAAGTATGAATGCATGAAATGTTTAAAATGTTTTTCTTGGCAATATGAATGATGTGCAATGGCACCGGAGCTAATGGGCGGAGCAGCCAGCTTGTATGTTCCACCGAGAATGGCTCATTTGAGTGCACCATCATTTAACAAGTGTTGTTCATATCCTAGATGTGGCTCTACCTGTGGCCATGGGAATGGAGCCAACATCCTCGTGATCACCAACCCTTACAAACAGGGCGTAATTGCGTGTCGGCCACTCAAGAGTTTAAAGGAAAGAAAGATTTATGATTATGAATGTATTATTTGTATTTTTTTTTATGTTTTGAAACTTAAAATTGTTTTGAACATTATTTATTGTGTTGTATCTACTTACTGAGTATTCGACTCACCTTTTGTTTTTTTCTTTATGTTTTAAAACAACCAAATGATGTCATGGATAATTCTACAGGCCAAGAAAACTAGAGGAAGACGCCTTCACATGGAAGAGGAATGGAATAACTGCACCTAGCGCATTAGTTGTTTGTTTCCATACCCCAACACCAGCCCTACTACCTCTTTGCTGCTTGATGTACACCCTGCTCTCCTTTTTGCCCCCTGAGTATTGTCTTGCTCTCCTCCTCTTTGCTTACCCCCTGTTAACCTTTTTCTGTGTCGAGATCCTAGCTGTTGGTCGGTAGTTCACCACCCCGTCAGTGCAGATTGTAGCCACCCTTCGTCTACTACAGTTGTCGAGGTACCTGTAAGTCCCGCTTGAGCCTGGGTTTGGCGTTTAGGGCGTGAAGAAGAGACTGTAGAGTATAGCCTAGGGTATGTGCAGCATTGTTCGCGGCCAAGGGTATGTGTGAATAGTCCAGTGTCTAGGAAGGAGATCCTTAGAGAGTTTACCCAGTGAGTGAGTACCTAGGATGAGATCCTTTAAGACTCTACTGAGTGTGTGACTTTGAGTTTAGTTTGTGTGTCAATATGTGGAGATCTAATTCTTCTGTTAGCTCTAATTCCAGTTTGCCACCGGACGTGGTTAACTATGAAAATTTTTCTGTTGATTCTGATAATGATTTATGTGCTGATAAATGGAACATCCCTAAGCTGGACGCTAAGGATGTTTACACTACTTCTTGGTTTAAATCTTCTTTTAAATCTCAATATTCTGTCAAAACTGTTGAACAAACCTTTGCTATTACTAGCAAAGATCAAACTATAACCCTGTTTAACAAGAGGTTCATTAACGATTCTCTTGCTAAAGGTTATAAGTTTTTGCATGTTGGTTGTGTTCAAGTTGCAGTCAAGCCATTGACTCGACTTGGTATTAATGCTTCTATTTTGCTTTGCTTGCGTGACGCAAGATTTCTTGATTTTAAGACCAGTATACTTGGAATGATTCAATCGTCCTTGTTTGTTGGTCCTGTCCATTTTGATGTTTTTCCCAATCTCTCTCTTGCTTTGTCTGATATACATATTTTGAAAGCTCTGACGCTTAATATTCTGTCTTCTGGTTATAACATGGAAGAAGGTAGCAGACCCCTTGCTATCATCTATCGTGTTTATTATAAATTGATGAAGACAAATCTAAATCCACAAGCTGTGATCAAGAATCCAGGTGAATCAACTTTGTTAATTCAAAGTTCTACTCAGAATGCAAATATCAAAACTCCAAAAATGATTCGCTGGGATGAGATTGACCTCCCCAACGAGTGGCTTTTGGAAGGTGTTGTAAAACCTTCTCGAGTAGTAAACGATGCCTCTAATCTTGATTACATCCAACAATATATGGATGGATCTGTCAAAATCAATTTTTCTGATTTATGACTTTCCAGCAGGATTGAACATCCGCTGTTTGAAAGGCCTCTGTTGGTTAACGAACGAAGGAATTCTTTTGCGGGTTCAACGACCTCAGAAGGATTTCGTCGTCGTGATAAAGATGTGGACGAGTCACTTAACGCCTCTCCTCCTCTTTGTCATGTTAACCCTGATTTGAAACTCAAAGGAATTTCTACCGATTCCCAATTTTCCTCTGCTTTTTACTCTACTAGAAATCATCCCCTAACGGATGACGAAGGTAGATCTACTTCTCCTTCTCCTTCTGATTTTGATGCTCCTCTTCCCACTGCTCCTCATCAGTGTAATGTCATCACCTCTACCTCCCCAATCAAAGATTTCTTTTCTGTCATTGATTGGCCTGCTTTGTCAAAAGATTTTTTGTCAAAAGAAAATCGTGCTGTTCGGCATGCTTTTCAAAAGAAATATTCTTCCAAGGAATAAGATCTCATCAAGGTCAAATGGACTGAGATGATGATTGAGTCCCAAAAACATATTTTGTTTTTTGATTATCTTCAAAAACATTTCCCTGTCGATAATGTTTTGAATGTTGTCAAAAAGAATTTTGTCAAAGAAGATAAGACCATTGTCAAATCTTCTCATCCCCCTCTTGAAAATACTCTTCTTGATGTCAACAAAACAATTGTCAAATGTTCCCCTTTCAAAACTCATGATAAAGATCCTGTCACTAACGATAGGAGAATTATCGAACAAAACAATTTTTGTGCCCAATCTTTGCATATTTTAGGACAACAATTGGATCGTATCGAAGAGAAACTTCCCTCTCTCTCTTCTGATTCAAAAGTTTCCTCTGATCCTCCAAAGATTGAAAAACCCCTAATTTCTCTCCCTGATTTGTCAAAGTCTTCTGGTTTGAAAACGACCTCTCAAATGAACCTTGAGAAAGTCAACAAATTGCTTTCTGAATTAACCCATGCTCGTGCTAGTTCTTCTGGACAAAATTTTGTCATCAAAAAAGTTTCTTCTTCTGATTCTGAAACTTCTCCTCAAGAATCCACTGATTCTGACATCAGAATTCTTGAGCAAAACTTTGGAAAGATTGAAATGGAGCCAAAACTCCAAAGGATCTATGACGGGTCCAAACCCTTCAATCTTACAAAGAATTTTTATTCCAAACCTACTCCTCCTGATTTACAATTCAAGGAAAGGTTTCTCCAATCCCAATTCTCTGTGTCTGCTGATAAATTGTATGAATGGAATCTTGATGGTTTGTCTGAGCAAGAACTGCTCAATAAGATGAATCATATGTCCATGGTTGCTAATGCCTATCTCACGAATCACAATAAAAGCCAAGCTGATATTGTGGATTTACTTGCTACTGGTTTTTCTGGTACTTTGAGAAATTGGTGGGATAATTATCTCACTGAAGATCGAAGAGATCAGATCAGGAAAGCAGTAAAGAGTGATGAAGAAGGATTACCTATTTTCGATGAGAAAATCAGAATGGGCGAACCTGATGGCGTTAACTCTCTGATTTATACAATTATCAAACATTTTGTCGGAACTCCTTCCAATATCACCTCCCGAATTTCTGATTATTTGAACAATCTTCGATGCCCTACTATGTCTGACTATAGATGGTATCAAGATGTCTTTCTTTCCCGTGTCATGGTTAGACCTGATAGTCAAAAACCTTATTGGAAAGAAAAGTTCATTGACGGATTGCCTTCATTATTTGCTCACAAAGTCAAAGATGAATTGATTAGTACTGACACTGGTCTCATCGATTTTGAAAATTTAACTTTTGGTGATTTGTTTTCAACTGTCAAAAAACTTGGCATTAAGATGTGCATCGATCAAAAGATGATCAGACAGCAGCTTAAAAACGCCAAGAAAGCTAAGTATGAAATGGGAAATTTCTGTGAACAGTTTGGATTACCTCCTATGGCTCCCTCCAAAATGCATAGGAAAAAATCTAAAGCTCTCATGAAATCATCCCCTCCATATTACAATAGTAACAAGAGAAGAAAATTTAATAAACCTAAATTTTCTAAGCCTCCTCCTAAACGGAGACAACAATCCAAATTTGAAAAATATTTTTCAAAAAACAAATGTTTTAATTGCGGAGAAGAAGGTCACTATGCTGAGAAGTGCCCAAAACCTCCCAAAAAGATTAAAAAAGAGATTAATGCTTTAAACATCAATAACGATGAAAAGCAAAAAATCTTTAGAATCTTTCAAAACAATGCCTTTTCAGATTATTCCTCTGATAATGATTTTCTAGAATCCTCTGATTCTGATTATCGATCTGCATCAGAAATATCTGAAAATTGTTTTCAAATTGGTTGCACTGATGCCTGCTGCAATTCAAAAACCTGCTCTGTTTTGTCAAAATCAGAAGAACAAGAAGACTTGCTCCTAACCCTGATTTCAAAAATTGAAAACCTTGACTTGAAAGAAGAGTATCTTAAAAAACTTAAGAAACTCATGACACAAGATGTTGTTGAAAAACCTGTCGGCACTATATCTCTTGAGGATACCTTAAAACGATTTTCAAAACAAAAATCCAAGGTAGTTACTATCTCAGATTTGCAGCATGAGATTAGTACCATCAAGAAAGATATTGTCAACTTGCAAATTGCTTTGCAAAATGTCAATCATGAAAACAAAGATTTACAACAAAAGCTTTTGCTTTTAAATCTTAAACAAATTTTTCCTGGAAGTATTTCAGATAACGAAATTACTTCTGAGCATGATGATGAAGAATCCTGTCATAAATCTTTGTCCAATGATGTTAAGATTGTCAGTATGCTTACCAAATTTGTTCCTCCGAGATGGTATTCAAATGTCAGAATTACCATTTCTCCCGATTATTCTTTTGATGTTTTTGCTTTGATTGATTCCGGTTCTGATTTGAATTGCATTCAAGAAGGTTTCATTCCCAGCAAATATTTTGAAAAATCCACACAACGGTTGCATTCAGCCAGTGGAAGCAAATTGCACATTGATTTTGAATTAAAAAATGCATATGTCTATTTTGATAATATTCATTTTCATATTCCTACTGTGCTTGTCAAAAACATGGGTGAAAGGGTAATTCTTGGGATGCCTTTTCTTGCTTTGCTTTATCCATTTTCTGTTAACGAAATTGGTGTTTCAACTATTAAATTTGATGTTAATATTCAAATACCTTTTGCGTCAAAATTTGAAATTGATGTTAATAGGTTGGATATTAAGTTTAGGCAGTCCTTAGATCTAGATGAGGACCCTATTACCATCAGAATTTTGTCTTGTCTAAACACCCCCCTAACGGTCGTGTTTACCCATAATTCTTTGATCATACCTTTCCCTGTCATATGGCGCATATTATTATTTCTGCTTTACAAAGAATAATTTTAACGTTATTCTGCATTTATTTTATAAAGGTTTTTTACCTTTTTGATTTTAATTATCTTCATTTTGAATTTTTGCAGTGCCACCATGGCCAGCAAAAAAGATAAAGAGAAAATTGTTTCAAAAGCCCTGACTATAAAGTCAGAATCTTCCCCCCTTGCTTCTTCCTTGCCAATTTCATTTGTTGCCATAACCAACAGATTTGCTCCCTTTGCTCCCTCTTATGATTCCCAAATGACGTACTCCAGTACGCTTGCTTCCTCCTATGATCCTTTTGCCGATAAACCCAGACCTCCCTTCATAAGACATGATAAAACGTCTGTCTTTAAATCTGAATACATGATTCTTCCCTATTTCCAGAACTTGTTCTTTGTCGAACTAAATCGTTCTGCTTCTTCTTCTAAATCTCCCGGAGATATTGCCGTCTCCTATTTCCCTCCAAATTTCTATTGGATTCCTGAACATCCACAAAAGAATTTAGCTTTCTATTCTGCTGTTCTAAAGCAGACTGATTCTGTCTCTTTCAAATCTATTCCCGACAGGCTTAATCCTAATATGATACTTTATCATAGTGTCTATTTCAAACGGATTATTTCTGAAAAGGAATGGGGCACCCATCCCTCTGTCACGAGATCCCTTAACGGATTCTTGATTCCTTGTACCTATTATGACTATGTCGATGCCTGGTTTAAATTCTTACTTTACCAAACCTCTATCTTTGATCATTCTTGGTTTGTTAATTTCGATAAGAATTTTACCGGTATCCTTCACCTCTGGTTTGCCAGATGGTGGAACCAATTTGGCTTGATTCCTGATATCCTCCCCCTCCAGCTAGTTGAAGCTTTCCAACTATTTAAGAACAGCTACAAAGTTGATTCTTATGGTGCTAAGTTTCCAACTATTCTTTATTTTGTCAATAAATATAAGATTCCATGGATTCTAAAATGGAATTACCATCTGGCCGATGACAAGATTCAACGGCAATGGTTTATCAAATGGTGGGATAAATGCTCACTAACTGATGACATTGTCCTCTCTGTCAAAAGCATGTCTCAGGCCCTCAAGGCCCAGCCACTAACGGCAAAACCCCCTCTCCTTATTACCCCCAACATATTTTCTTCTCCAAAAGGAGAAAAAGAAGCTTCTCCTGTTTCTTCCCCTTCCTCTACTTCCAGTTCTTCCAAGAAGATATCTTCCTCTAAAAAAGAGATGTTAAAAGCCCTTCTTGCTGCTCTTGATGATGTTTCTGACGAAGAAGACGAAAGTCCGCAACGTCCAAGAAACCTGTCCAGAAGCCTGTCCAGAATTCTCTCCTAAATCCCCTCCAGAATCCCTACTATGAGGATACTCAAGAATACTATCCTTATCCAGGGATTGAAGATATGTGATGATGCCCTTAACGGCTGTTTTGATTGGTCCCTAACGACCACCCAAGAAAAAGAACTGCTACAATTCCGCTGACGGTTTGTTTCCAGTTCACTGTCGCTAACGACCGCAAAAGGAAAATTGTGATCTCAAACGGGTCACTATTCAAATTGTTTTGAAGTTACTGTGCAAAAACATTGTTCACTTTTACTGTTCATTGTCCGGACGACACTGCGCAGAATCACTGTTCAAATGCACTGTTCACTTCACTGTTCATGTTTTGTCTGCCGACACTACAGTCCCGACAGCTACTGTTCAATCAGACGTCTTTCACTGTTCAAGATTGGCATCGAACGTGCCTCTACTGTTCACATGTGACCGTTCTGACGCGGCGCTTGCTTTTACGGTTTTGTAATTGATTGTATTTTATTTTATGCTTTATGCTCAGCCTATATAACGGGCTCCCCTCTCCCATTGTAAAGCAGAGTTTTTCAGAGAGCTTTCTGAGAGTTTACCTCAGAGCTCGAAATCCTCTTGCTATTCCCCTGTCTTTGCTCCCTTACTTTAGTAAGCACTAACGCTTTCTTTTGTAAGACTGTCTTTAATCTGTAACGATTTTAAACTCTTTAACGAGTTTTTTTATCAAGATTTGTTTATCTTATCTCCTGTCTTTTACCTCTGATTTATCAACTGTCATACCACCTTCTTGGACGGTTTTACTTGCTTTGATCTATATCTATACTGCATGTACATCACTCTCCCTTATCCCCTGCATCTATATGCATCTGGCTTCCACTTCCCCATCTTGGTATATATATATATATATTATATTTTATTGAGTTGTTAATTTTCTTTAGTTCTTTTATTTTGTAGGATGACTATATGGGAGCTTGTGTTTGAGGTGCATTACGGTGGTAAGATTAATAAGGGGTTTACATGCACATAGGTGGGGGGTGACGTAGATGTGCATGATGAGATGTATGACGATGATAAGTTGTCAATTTTTGAGATTGAGGGTATAGTAAAAAAATATGGATACAAGTCAGGGGATTTGGTGTATTACTTAGAGCCAGATTGTAGTTTTCAAGGTGGTTTGAAATTAATTTCATCATATCATAATGTCTTGGAAATGGTTGCTGCACATAAAGGGGTACCGGTTATTGAGTTGTACCTTGTTTCATTTGATGAGCCTGCAGTTAATGATGATGAATATGAAGACGATAATGATGATGATGGTGAACATGGTGAAAATAGTAGGATTGATCGAGATGATCCTTATTGGGAAGAAGTTTTCACACCGGACTTGTTTGATGAAGATAACAACCTCCCTGGGCCATCCATGGCAGGAGGAAATGTTGAGGAGGGTGGTGTTGAGGGTGATGGGGAGGGTAATGAGGGTGATGATGGGGATGAGGATAATGATGAGGAGGATGAGAGTGATGAGGTAGCGGAGGATGATAACCAAAATGCAAATGCAAGGGGAGATGCAAAGGTTGTATTTCTCATTGGCTGCCATAAAGAAAGGTTTTTGAGCTGGTTGTAAGTTTATCATTGGGTTGGATGGATGCTTTTTGAAGGGGACTTATAAGGGACAGCTTTTGTCGGCCATTTCGAGAGATGGCAATAATAACATGTACCCAGTGGCTCTTGCAGTTGTTGAGGCAGAAACCAAAGACAGTTGGATATGGTTTTTGAGACTTTGGTCTCAGATCTTGGCACCCCTCCTGCACAAGGATGGACATTTATTTCTGATCGTCAAAAGTTAACTATATTATAAGTTCATGAGGTTCATTTGTTTTTGTTTTTCATTGTTTTCATCAAAAGATAACCAAGTGTTGTTTATTACTCATTGTGGCTGTAGGGGCTGCAACCAGCATTTGACGTGGTGCTTCCTAGAGGTGACCAACGGTTTTGTGTGAGGCATATGTATGCGAACTACAGAGATGCAGGTCATCGTGGTCTTGCATTGAAAGACAAGTTATGGGCTGTGGTTGTAGCATACACTGAAGCTGAATTCCATAAGGAAATGGATGAATTGAAGCATATAAGTGAGGATGCATACAACTACTTGTCAAATGTTGACCCAAGTTCATGGTCCATGGCTTGGTTCAATACATTCCCAAGGTGTGATCTACTTGTCAACAACCTCTATGAGTGCTTCAATGCTTACATCCTGAATGCGCATGACCTGCTGATCATATCGATGCTGAAATTCATGAGGAAGAAGTTGATGAAGAAATATCAAACGAAGAGGGATGGCATCCGCACCATGACTGAGGGGGCTATGTCCAAGGGTTGTTGCCAAATTGGATGAAATTGGACAGCTTGCTGGGCATTGCTACAACACATATGCAGGGGCTGGGTTATACGAAGTAACACACAATAATAAACAGTATGTTGTGAATGTGTTGAGGAAAACTTGTGGCTGTAGGCAGTGGGACATGACAGGAATCCCATGTGCACATGCAATGTCAGAAATTTGGTTTTTTAATGCAAACCCCGAAGATTATGTAGATGATTGGTATAGTGTTGAGATGTATAAAAAAGCCTATGATGACATTGTGTATCCAATGCCTAGAGAGGACCAATGGGTGAAGACTAACTACGACCAAGTGGACTCTCCCATAAGTAGAATACAACCAGGGAGGCCGAGAAAAGTAAGGGTAATGGGTCCAGAAGAGCCGGTTAACCAATACCGTATGAGGAAGGGTGAAGTGAAGATGAGATGCGGCAAATGCAGAGGGATTGGACACAATAGCAGAACATGTCCACGGAACAGAATAGAGGCAATGAATTACAATAGAAGAAGCAGTAGTGCAAGACAACATGAGGTGAGTTACTACATGTTTGTCTTTTTTTTTCTTTTTTTTTTCTTCTCAAATACTCCTGTTCATTATATTGTATTATGTTAATATTTGATAAGTTTATTATCATAGGTACAAGATGGTAGTGGTCGAAGTGTACATGGTCAGAACCCAACTCCCCAGCCAACCATTGAGGCTGAAACAGTAAGTGATAAACTGTTTACATGTCATTACTTATTGCAATTAGTTCATTACATTTGATTTACCAAGTTTACATCATATTTGCAAATTTCGCAAGATATTGGTGCATCTTCTAGAGGTAGAGGGAGTATTAGGGGTAGAGGTAGAGGTCAGTTTCAACCTACCCCAGAAGAGTCTACTGGACTGCAAAGGGGTGGACCAAGGACTAGGGGAGGGCCTACTGGACTACATATTAGTGGACCAAGGACTAGGGGTGGAGGTAGAGGTCAGTTTCAAGGTATTGTCCACACAGTGAGATTGTATGAGCCTTCTCAACATCAAACACCACAGTCTCAGGGCAATGCTAGTGTGAGCAAACTATTTATAATATTATTTCATTGTGGTGCATTTTACTTTTGGATGACACAATAAAATGTTATTTCAATTATAATGTTATTTCAATTATAATAGTATTTCAACTATTTAATATTGTAAAATGTTACATAATTTCAGGGTACTGTTAACACCGTAAGGTTGTATGGACCTAATACACAGTCCGCACAGTTAGAGAGGAATGCTAGTGTTAATGTGAGTACTTCAACCCACTAAGTGTTTCTTTTGTTAAATTATTATACACTTCAATTTAAATTGACGAATGATGTTAATTAAATGATATTATTTATGTTTAGAAGAATCGATACACTACTCCATCGATTCATTTGGCACGTGGATTATTACAGTTTGGGTTAGATTTATTTTTTTTTGTTTCAAAGAGTATGAATGAAGTTAATGAAAGCTCACAACAAATGATTAGCTTGAATATATCGTTTAAAGTGTGTCAGTTTAATAGGTAATAGGAAAATTAGGTGGTTAATGTGGTTAATATGGTAGGAGGCTGTTTGTGTGATTTATACATGTGATTACCGATGATGTAATTATTAATAGGGACTTTGATATCAAGTTGGAAATTTTCAGATTTTGCCTATATTTTTTTATGTGATTTTTCAATTTTGATAATTAGATCTTACAGTTTTGTTTTGTTTTTTTTTTTTCTTCTTCTTTTCAAATAGTTCCTGCATGTACCTTTATGGTATTAATTAATGGCATGACACGCCATACTAATATCTGTGGTCATCCAGAGTAGCTTCACTTTCTAAACAATTTAAAAATGATAGCTGACTCCATGTGGGTGCTTACGCTTTGATTCCTTTGAATTTAATGGTTGGTTAATGTGAGCCCATACTTGTTGACGCAGGAACATGAAACATCGCAACCAGAATGGTCTGCTCAACCAAGTGGATCTTCTCAGCCTTCTCAACCACAGTTGGGGCGTACTACTGCCTGTACATCAACGCTTGTAAGAAGAGGTAAAACTATTATACATATCGTGCAGAAGGCAATTGCAGTAATGGAGGCTAACAAGAGAAAAAGGAAGAAGCCAGATTGACAAAAATATTAGATCCAAGGAAAGGGATTACTACAAAGACAATTGGTCATTTTGGATGTGTAAATATATATATATATATATATGGTTGATGCTACAATTTGATCATTTTGGACGTGTAATATATATATGGGTAATGGTAGACACATTTACCTTGTCAATGCTACAATTTTGTCATTTTGGATGTGTAATATATATATATATGGGTAATGGTAGATACATTTACCGTGTGAATGCTACAATTTGGTCATTTTGGATGTGTAATATATATAGTTAATGTTTAGACACATTTACAAAACCATTATTATATTATTTGTGATAGAAAATTGAACTTGAACTTAATTTTCCAAAATCATTTCCTTATATCATGAACATACTCTTAACTACAGTTGCACTAGAAAAACGCCAATTAGACCAGGATTACGTGTAAACGCTGCTTTATAGTACACAAGCAATTCAATTCAGCTGGAATAGGTGAATGTACAAACAATTGAAACTCCTCAAATTGTCATATCAGGAAATTGAAATTGAAACATCTCAAACATTTACCTACTAACACATAGGTTTCGCACTTCAATACAACCCACTAAATAATAGTCCTTAAACTATATAGGTTTCTCCCTCTCACAGTAACATTGCCCTACTAATAGTGCAATGATGTTTCTCCCTATCATTAACAAAACAAGACAACAACAAAAAAGCTAAGATTAAACAAGTGGCCAATGACATCCTTAAGTTTTTTTCGATGCTAGTGTTTTTTCACTTTTCAGCAGCAATCTGCAATGTCAACTTCGCCAGTTCAGTTTCAAAACCTTTCTTCTGATCAGCTATCTGGGCATTGAATTGTGACACAGAGAGCATAGCTTCTTCGTCAACCCACATAAAATAATCACAACCACAATCACCTTCGCTTTGCATATTTCATAAATGAGAATTACTAACCAATTCACAAACATAGTGTAATATAATTTAGTGCTAACTGAAAAAATAATGGAGTTTTTCAAAGTCATCTAGTAATAATTACGAACTCAAATTAATTGAAACAAGCCAAAACTCGTTGGATAGGAAAAAGCATGCAAGAATTATGATTGTCATGGGAGTGTAAATTAAAGCACATACAAGTTGGATTCAGGAGCATTACTTGGCACTGCTCATGTGGCACGCTCTCACTGGTGAGAGTAGCAAGTTGATGCACTCAGTTTTTTGCAAAATTAATCATCTGTCAATAAATTTTCCTTCTCTTTTTTGCTTGACACAAATTAGGAAACTACTAGCCTGTTTTTTTTTTTTTTTTCAAAGTTAATAATTTGAACATTTCTTTTCAAATAGTTTATATTACTTCATTTAAATATGCAGATAAGTTCAATATAAATTCTCACCCATTAATAAATATTCCAATAGGTTCACATTTGATGGGTGACACTCATATAATTGTTGATATTCTAATCTTTTTTCTCCTCGCGGCCACAGAACTAAAAAAACATTAAATATGTCACCTCAACTAATAACATTTAGGATGAGGAATTCTAACGTAAGATTAATTAGAAATTTGAAGTCAGAAGAAAAAGCAGTGGAAAAAACCAATTTATATTATTTGTCTTATTTGGTAAAATATATATTTTTTACTTGATTAATGAATGATGATCCTTACAAAAAAAAAAATTAAAAAAAAAATTAATGGCTCCTCAAACAATGGAGTTCTTCATGTACTATTTTAGCACTCCATTTCCATTTCGGAAATAGCCTACTTGTGACATCAAGGCATAAGGACAGGAAACAAACTGTCATGTAGTAATAATTATCAACTCAAATTTTCAAGTAATTTACATTTCCCACAGAGGGCTAACAAAAGGGGTAGGTCCAATTCATTTTTGCAGCAACTTGCATAGCCCCAACATCGAAATTAATCAAACTCAGATGACCTAAATTTTAAAATTGACAATCCAACATACCAATTCTACAACCACAAAACACACACAGAAAGTGAGTGAAAGTGACTTAAAATTTAAGCAAATGCAATGTTTTAATTAAGCTCCCACGTCACTTTTCTCGTTGCCAAAGGGATATAACATGGCAGTGAAATTTACTATTTAATTTTGCATTAATTTCTCTTATACAAAATGGTACATTGCATTTGCATTTTCCATTTCGGAAATAGCCTACTTCTTGTGACATCAAGTCATAAAGACAGGAAACAAATTGTCATATAGTAATAATTATTAACTCAAATTTTCAAGTAATTTACATTTCCCACAGAGGGCTAACAAAAGGGGTAGCTCCAATTCATTTTTGCAGCAACTTGCATAGCTCCGACATCAAAATTAATTAAACTCAGATGACCTAAAATTTAAAATTGACAATCCAACATACCAATTCTACAACCACAAAACACGCACAGAAAGTGAGTCTTGAAAGAGTATAAGTCATTATTTTTTGTATCAAACTTAAATAATCAAATTTTCCATTCCACTTAGAGGCAAACAGGTGGGACAGTTCCGATTCATTTTTTAGCCACACAAAAAAAAAAAGTAATCCAATTGAAATACCTAGCAGCCCTAAATCAAAAACATCAACGTCGAACACATCTCGTAGAAGAGACCCACAAATCCAAACCAACAATCACTATACAAAATTCAAACAAACGGAGAAACTAAGAAAGAAAGAAATCGAAAACCCCTAATTTTTAAATCCCTAAATTCGCACCTTGTATTTACCGCATCCAATAAACCTTCTACCAAGATTTTTCTGCGTGCGAGAAGTCATCACTGGTGATTCAATTCCGCATAGGCATTTCATACATGCAAAGGTAGACTTCGGCGGTGAACTTTCCATCGATAGTACACAGCCACTCGCATCATTGTCAACGAACTCACTTCCAATCTTCTCCATTGTTGATGAGCTATTGGCCGAAATCTTCAAAGTCAGACTTCTTTCCCCCTACGATTTCTGTGTTTAATAGGTTGGGTAAGAAAACCCTAAAATCATTACAGGATTTGAATGATATGGGAGGCGATCTGATTGGGCTGTTTGGACGGAATTATTTGTGGCTTTTTCGATTTTGCAGGTTTTGCGGGACAACGGGATGATCGGCGTGAGGGGGACAATCGGCGCGATCGGCTCGATGATCGGAGCTGCGTGTGTGGAGAAGAGGATCGGCGAAGGCTATGCGTGAGGGGGAGGACCTGTGCGTGGGTTGGCAGCATTGTGGTTTTGTTCACTTAACCTAAGTAAAACGACGCTGTTTTGCTCCTCCTTTCAAAAAAAAAAAACATATGAGGGTATTTTTGTAACTTACCCGTAACCAAACGACGTTTTTTTGTAGTTTCCGTCTAGACTGACGGTTTTGACTAACGAAGTGGCCAAAATGCGACAGTTTGGTAGTTTGGGGGGCAACTTTATGACTTTTGGAACATCATGGGGCTAAATCGAAAACGGTTGATAGTTTGGAGGGCTTTTTTATATTTTTCCCATAAATAAATTCAATTGAAAATTCAAACATATTGCTTTATGGTATCACACATGCACACTAAAAATGTTACCTCAAAAATAAAAGATAAAAAAATAATTGTCTAATTGAAAAAAAAAAAAAAAAAAAAAAAAAAAAAAAACATGTGACTCAAATCTAGCATGAATTTATGGACAACAGTTTATTTCTTATAGAATTTTTTCGTGTTTTTTTGCTTAGTTAGCTTTCATGTTTTTACGTGAAAATCAATTTTCACATCTCTGACACTAGATTTTTTTTTTCTTCATTGACACACTATAGAAGAAAGAAAAATCTAGTTTTTATGTTTTAAACTTCTTTGAAATTCTTTTGCAATCACTTTTCCCGAGATCTTTCTTTGAAAAATCTAGTTTTTATATTATTTTTCATAGAAGAAAAAAAAAGCAATATATTTCTAATGGACAAACTAACACACGCATACTATCACTAATACACAAAGTGACACACACATGCTATTAGAGGCTTATATCTTTGACTTGTCCTTAGACCAAAAATAGAAAGATAAGACATTTACTTTCATAAAAAGTGTGCAGCAAGTTAATGCACTCCAACAAAAAAAATAGCGTGAAGTCCACTTAACCCCCTCAAACTACTACTACATTGACAATTTCCCTCCCAAACTATTAATTACGACAATGTTCTCCCCAAACTACCAAAAATTGACAATATGCCCCCCAATACTAGCAAAATGACAAAATTACCCTTATAGAAATTTCAATAAGACAAAAATATTCCTATAAATTTAAAAAGAAAAAAATTTAAAAGAAAAATTTTAATTTAAGAAAAATTGAAAATAGTAATATATATATATATATATATATATATAAATATTAAAATTGAAAAAAAAAAAAAAAACCGAATTGTTCTTTCAAAAAGTTAAAATAAATTTTATTAAAAAAAAAAAAAACATTGCTAGCAATTGCAAGCAGCTCGGCGAAGATGTTGAGGGACGGGATAATTCCGGTGGTCAGGTTCAGCTTCATGACGATGAAGGTGAAGAGAACCCCAAGCATAGAGCTCGCCACAAAGGCCCGAAAAGTCAGTTGCCTCTGCCATGAGGGGCACCTCCTTGCTGGAGAATATTTCCTCAATAGATTCCTCGAATATTTCATCCTTCTCATCTGCATCTTCCGCATGAGTAGCCTTTTTGGTGTACTTGTCTTCTTTGTCAAACACGGCCACCGCATTCGGCCCTGCATGGGAAGCCATCTGATCCAATTCTTCTCCTGCCCACAGGTCTCCTCCGCCATGGCAATCTCAGGCATAGATCAATCAATGAAATAAAAAACCCTAAATCGACATACATCAAAGTGAACAATTGAGAAGTTGATTAAATTGCTTGAGAAAAAAAAAAAAAAAAAAGGGTTGATTAAACGAGCCACCTGAAAAAAACATTTTAGGAGTGGCCAGCCACCCCATTAATGAGACGGGGGTGACCGAGCCACCTCCGAAATGGCTCGGGGGTGGCCAGACCATCCCCAGGTACCTAGGAGTGGTTCGGCCACTTTCCAGGGGTGGTTCGGCACCCCTTACGTTTTTCATTTTTTTTTTAAAAAAAAAAAAAATTGATTTTTATTTATTTATTAGTTTTTTCTTTATTTTTTATAAATTTTAGTATTTTTTGTTTTTATTTTAATAAGGGTAATTTTGTCATTTTGTTAACATTGGGGGCATATTGTCAATTTTTGGTAATTTGAGGGGGACATTGTCGCAATTAATAGTTTAGGGATGAGATTGTCAATGTGGTGGTAGTTTGAGGGGGTTAAGCAGACTTTACTCAAAAAAATAAAGACCAAAAAATAAAATTAGTTACTATTTTAAACTCACTTGGGCAAGAAAGACTAAGAGAGAACGTGAGTTTCGGAGATTGAGAGAACATCGGCAACTACGAGATACTAAGAGAGAATTTGGACTTTCTTACTGCATTTACTGAATGGCAATGACAATAGCCAAAGGAAGTGGGTTTCAACCTTTCTAGTTAAGTTAGGGTTTTATTTTATTTTTATTTTTTTTGTTTTAACAAATGTAGAATCTAGAGTCCGTTTGTTTAACACAAAACGGTGTCATTTTGATTATATATATAAATTACAATACTAGAGATTCAATTCGGTTCGAAACCCAATTTCAAAAAATTAACTTCGCCTATCGGATGTCAGCAGGGAGATTTCTTGTCATCTACCGGCTGCCGATTGTCGGTGGCGGCTCAGTGTCGGTGCAATGACTAATTATAAGACAAAAGCCAACGCAATCAATTCTATATCAATATATCATAATTAGAATTCAGCAACTTCATGTCCTAAAAGTTAAAAGGATATATTTATGTGGTTAAACGAGCAACTTCAAAAGCCTTAATAATCAATAGTCACCACCATTCAGCAACTTCAAATTTTATGAATAACCTAATACACACTAAATAAAAGTTTCATTCTCTTTTACACCCTTGCATTACGTAATCAATGTGAAATCTTCGATTGATAAATACGTCAAGAAATGTATGATTTAAATGAAAATTTTAATTTGTCACACCATTCTATAGGAATTGGGAAATCATTCATTACCTCAAGTTTTCAAGACTTCTTGTATTCAACAAAATTATATTGCCAACATGATCTCTCAAACAAAATATGCATTTTAGCAGTCATATTAAAACACTTCCAATAAAGGCTTGAGTAGTTCAACAGTCATATTAAAACATAAAATATACAGATCAGTAGCCATATTAAAATATGTAGTTCAGCAGCCATCAATCATATTACATCGGTAAGGGCCAAGCAATCTCCACTTCAAATTGATAGAGAACCTACCTCATAGCAACTCAAGCCCGTGATTGCAACAATCAAACTCCAGCTCATGACTACAGCAATCCAACTCCAGCTCATGACTACAGCAATCCAACTCCAGCTTGTAGCATTCATTCCATTGATCATGGAATCAGACAAATCAACACACATCATGCCAATATCAATCCATGCAATCCATTCCTAAGTAGATTATGTGCACCAACAAGATCACAAGAATCAAGCTTAACCTTCCTTTCATAGAAGATATTGCATTACTCTCTTTGTCCACATAAGGAAACATCATTATCTTCTTTATCTATAATTCCTTGTACATAATTTGTTTTCAATTCTATTAATATATAAACCTTGTAACATTTCGTGTATATAATGCCTTGTGCATTCTTTTGTAATTCATTGAGAAGGATAATAAAACTTTCTTAGTATTTTCATGGTATCAGAGTATTAAGGCAAACGCCATATTCAAACACTCTAATTTCTTGTTCTTCTCTCAATGGCTGCATCCTCTTCAATTGCTCCACTTGTCCGTTCCAACTACAATCAAATGGGAGGAGTGAAACTAGAAGGGCCTGGCAGCTACCTTCAATGGTTGTCCATATTCATGCCTATCCTACGCAACAATGAGCTAGTAGGCATAATCGATGGGACTGAAGAATGTCCTCCAAAGTTTCTGACAAATGAGGAAGGTCAGTCCACTCCCAATCCATAATTCTCTACTTGGATCAAGAAGGACCAACATTTACTAAGTTGGATCAATGCCTCTCTCTCTGTGAGAAAGTGATGGCCATTGTATGGACTCAATACCTCCAAGCAGGTATGGGTTGCACTAGCCAATGGATTCACTAGTGAGTCTAGATCCTACATCTCCACCATCAAGCAGCAATTACAGAACCTACGTCAAAGCTCCAAATCATGCTCAGATTACCTATAATCTGCCAAAAATTTGGCTGATCAATTAGCAGTAATTGGCAAACCATTGAATGATGAAGATCTGATATCTTCTATCATCAATGGTCTTAATCCAAGTTTCATTAATTTTGTGACTAACTTTGCTTTTGCAACTAGGGAAAAATCCCTCAGTTTTGTTTGAATTTCAGGATATGTTACTGAATCATGAAATGCTACTTAACAAAGTAGCTACTCCTGATGTCTCAACCTTTGCCTTGTTTGCTCAAAAGGCATGCCCTCGTAATTTCAATTAGAAACGTAGAGGACCACATCAACTCAATAGACAGCAGCCACACCATTTCTCCAAGCCAAATGGATACCTTGCATTCATATCACAGCAGTAAAGAAGTCACCCTTCTGGTTTTTTCAGATTTAGCAACTCATCCCCAGCATTCCTTAATAACATAAATATGCAGCATCAATAGCAGCCTCAAAATACCACATTTGCCCTCTCCACCTCAACGTGTGTTCCTTGTCAAATCTGTGAAAATCAAGCCATCAAGCACTTGATTGTTTCCACAGGTTGAACTACTCTTATCAGGGAAGACACCTTCCACCTTAGCTAGCAGCAATGGCAACTCAAACAAATGCTCTATATGATGAAGATTAGGAATGGTTGGCTAACAATGGTGTAAATGCACATATCACCAATGAATTGAAAAATCTCACTGTACAACAACCATTTGAAGGTAATGAAATGGTTGTTGTGGGAAATGGAGCTAGACTTAAGAATGACAATGCTGGTGCAACCTTTTTCCATAATCCTAACTCATCCTCTAAATTTCATCTTAAGAATGTTCTTCACTGCTCAAACGCTTCTGCTAACCTGTTATCCATTCAAAATTTTGCGCTGATAATGATTGCCACTTTATATTCACTTCATCTCATTTTTTTGTGAAGGACAACCTCACCAAGGCAACTCTCCTGGAAAACAAGAGTAAGAATGGATTATATCCTTTTCTGTTCAAAGGAAACTCACACAAATCCAGTCATGCATTTGTAGCTTTGTTAGGAATAAGAACTTCAGCATTGATTTGGCATTTCAAATTAGTTCATCCTGCTAATGATGTTGTTTCCAAAGATGTTAAAGCTTTTGATCTCCTTGTTTCTTCTTAGAATTTGAATAAAATTGATTTTTATGACTCTTGTCAATTGGGAAAGAGCAAAAAGTAGCCCTTTAATTCCTCCACTAGACAAACTTCTTGTCCATTAAACTTAATCCACATAGATGTATGGACTTCTCCCATCACCTCCAATAGTGGATTTAAGCACTATGTCATCTTTATTGATGATCAGTTAAGATATACATGACTTTACCCTCTTCACACCAAATATAAAGTGTATGAATGTTTCATCAAATTCAAATTGCTAGTTGAAAAACAATTTTCCTCTTCCATAAAACAACTCCAATCTGATAGAGGAGGTGAATATACCTCACTCTACTTCCAAGCCTTCCTCACCAAACATGGCATTCTTCACTGAAAGTCCTGCCCTTATACATCCCAACAAAATAGTCTAGCAAAAAGGAAACTTAGATACATTCTAGAAACAGGTCTTACTCTACTTGCTCACTCTCACCTTTCCAATATTTATTGGGTTGATGCTTTCCTTACACCAACCTTGAACAATGTGTCTCCTTACTTCCAACTCTACAAAAAAGAACTTGAATATCACAAACTCAAGGTCTTTGGATGTAAATGTTATCCTCTTCTGCGCCCTCTTGGTTTACACAAGCTTGAATATCGCTCAAAGCCTTGCATTTTTCTTGGCTATAACTATGCTAGATACAAGTGTCTAGATCCTATTACTAACAAAGTTTATTTGTCAGGACATGTGGTTTTTTATGAGCAAACTTTTTCTAGCAAAGGATCAAACCTCATTTCACTTGCCTTCCAAGATTAATGTTGTTGATGACTCATCCTTCACACTGCCCGTAAGTTTTCTTCCTCTACCATCTCCTTTTTCTACTAATTCTAGTTCTAGTAACTCTCATATTGTTCCAAACAGTGCCTCTATTTCTCAATCATTTGTCTCTGCCTCATCTCCACCACCTACACATTCCTCACCAACATCCCAACTTGATCTGCCTACCCTTACTTTACCATCATCACAATTATCTTCCAACCTGCCCTCAACTTCAGCAACTTCTAGCAACTCCTCCGCCACTACTCCTCTCACCATCCAACCTATCTCTCCATTTCCAAGTCTTATTCCCCCATCCATCCCCATACATCCCATGCTCACTCGATCCCAAACCAGAACCCTTTCCACCAATGCTACCCCCAATCCTCCACCACCAATAGCCCTGTATCCGATGGTCATTAGATCCCAAACACATTCCACCAAACCTAAACAATTCCCTAATTTTCAAGCCCATCACACATCCAAATACCCTCTGCAAATGCTTCACATTACCCTCTTCGACTCTGCACCATCATGTTATCGAAAGGCAGCTTCTAATCCTAAGTGGGTTTCAAGCCATGACAGAATAATTTGAGGCCCTCTTAAATAACAGAACTTGGACCCTTTGTCCTCATCCACCTCATCACAATATAATCACCAACAAGTGGGTCTATCGCATCAAACACAAGTCTGATGGCACCATAGAGAGGTTTAAAGCCAGGTTGGTTGCAAAAGGCTTTGAGCAGCAGAATGGCATTGATGACATAGAGGCTTTCAGTCTTGTCATCAAGCCTGCTACAATTCGTTTCATTCTCTCCCTAGCTATTTAGTTTAATTGGTCCATCAGGCGATTTGACATATCCAATGCTTTCCTTCATGGTCATCTTCTTGAGAATGTCTTTATGGAGCAGCCCCAGGCTTCTTTGACTCTGCTCATCCAGAATATGTGTGCAAGCTTCACAAAGCTCTCTATGGCCTCAAGCAGGTACCTTGAGCTTGGTTTAAGACTCTCCTCCTTTCTATTGCATATTGGTTTCACTGCCTCCCTGCTGGATTCTTCCTTATTTTCTCTACATTTTGGTTCAACTCACATTTTCATGTTAGTTTATGTAGATGATATCATCCCCACAAGAACTGATGACAAGCTATTGCACTCCATCATTGCTTAGCTTCAACAAGAATTCCTATTGAAGGACCTTGGCTCTCTGTACTTCTTTTTGGGCATTCATGTCACTTGCACTGATCAAGGCTTATATCTTTGTCAAGAAAAGTATATTGTTGACTTACTCCATTGTACACACATGCATGATGCTAAACCCTCCAAATCCCCTTCATCCTTAGGTCTGAAACTCTCCAAGTATTATGGTGATCCATTGCCTAATCCTACAGAATACATGCAGGTGGTTGGTGCTCTCCAATACTGCACCTTAACTTTTCATGAAATTGCCTTCTCAATTAATCAACTCTGTCAGCATATGCATGCTCCCTCAACCACTCATTGGACAGCTGTGAAATGAGTTCTAAGATACCTCAGAGACTCAGTTCACCATGATCCTTTCTATACCAAAGGTTCTCTTCATCTGACTGCTTATTGTGATTAGTTGATCTTTGATTTGAATTCTTTTCTCCATAGAAAGCAAAAGCCCAATATTTATCATCTATATTGATATTTTGACTGCGTCACCTATACTCAAAGCCTAGTATTTGATTCAACTAAATAAAAATAATCAATTAAAAAATAAAATGAACAAACCAGAAAAAGAAACATCAGAGAAAAAACATAAAATCCATAAGAAATCCAAAATCTACTCCAACATCTTTGTACCTTAATCTATGTCAATAATAATCAATTTTCATCTATCAATTGCAACCACATACAAAATATAGAATGCTAATTACATGATCACATGATTTAATTAGATCATATTAAATTGACATATTCAACCAATAAGCGATAAAAAATGTTAGTTACCAAAAACTCAATCAATCACTTTCATTATTAGTTTTTATTTGATTTTTGAAAGTATTTTATATGAAGCTGGCCCTTTGTGATTTGTATGATCTCATTAAATTAGAACATATGATTAATGATTTAAATTATTATCATATTAACTTATTATCTTTTATTTTGAATTGGACTTATAATCTAATGGTAATTCTCAAACTCTAAGTCCTAAATTCCTCAAGATCTAATGGCCATATACTCATACTTCAATTATATGATCATATTATCTAACAATTCATATTAATATTATCTTAGATTTAAGATCCTGTGATATAAGTTTTCTAAGAATAAAGTATCTAATTATAATGCATTCATTAAATAACACAATAACTTATGCAGATATACCATATGATTATATAATGATATACGGTTATGTGATATACAATTCCAATTTCCAAAGTATAAACTATCTAATGATAATACTTTATTAAATGACACAATAACTTGTACCATATGATTATATCATATGATAAAATGATTAATGATAATATCAAATATTATTTATTATTTACTATATATATTGTATATTTCTTATATGTGTTTATATAGTACATAAATATATATAATATATATACACACATATGTATAAATAACAAAAAAAAAGGGTATATAATATATTTATTATTATTGAGTAATGTTGACCATATATTGTTATTTGTTACTTAATAAAAAATATACAAGTCAAGCCTAATAAGCAAGTCGAACCTTATACGAAACAAAGGTATAATATATTTATTATTATTGAGTAATGTTGACTATATATTGTTATTTGTTACTTAATAAAAAATATACGAGTCAAGCCTAATAAGCAAGTCGAGCCTTATACGAGTTTGCTCACGATCTTAATCAAGTCGAGTCGAGTTTACTTCGTTTATTATTCGAGTCAGGATTTGTGTTCACAAAACGTTTCGTTTAATAATCGAGTCAAGCACGAGCACGAGCCGAGCTTATATGAGCTGATCCCGAGCTCGCTCGTGAGTGGCTTGCTCACTTAACACCCCTAGCCAAGAAAGCCATATGTTGTCTCTCGAAGCAGCACTGAAGCTGAGTACAGGGCTCTTGCCATCACCACTGCTAAAGTCTATTGGTTAAGGATGCTTTTATGAAATTCAGTTTGCCCTCAATCGTGCTCCTACAATCTGGTGTGACAATGTTAGTGCCTTAGCATTAGCCTCCAACCATATGTACCATGTTCGCACTAAACATATTGAAATTGATTACTACTTTGTCAGGGAAAAAGTACTCAATCAAGACATTCATCTTCAATTCATATCCACCAATGACCAGATTGCTGATATCTTTACCAAAGGCTTGTCCTCTCCTAGGTTTGTTCTTCTAAGGTCCAAGCTAATGGTGGTTTCCTCCCCCATCAGCTTAAGGGGGGTTGATAGAGAACCTGCCTCAATAACAGCTCAAGCCCGTGACTGCAGCAATCAAACTCCAGCTCATGATTGCAGCAATCCAACTCCAGCTCACAACATTCATTCCATTGATCATGGAATCAGACAGCTCAACACACATCATGCCGATATCAATCCATGCAATCCATTCCTAAGCAGATTATGTGCACCAACAAGATTACAAGAATCAATTTCAACCTTCATTTCATAGAAGATACTGCATTACTCTCTTTGTCCACTTAAGGAAACATCATTATCTTCTTTATCTGTAATTCCTTGTACATAATTTGTTTTCAATTCTATCATTGTATAAACCTTGTAACATTTCGTGTATATAATGCCTTGTGCATTCTTTTGTAATTCATTGAGAAAGATAATAAAACTTTCTTAGTATTTTCACAAATTCCACTAAGTTTAGACAAATATAAAATTAAAAATAGTTAGTTCTTTGTAAATGCAAAAGAAAGTTGTAATCATTAATGTGGAAGTCATAAATTACCTTAGACTATGGACCTCTAGTCTTCATGTCTTTAAGACTTCAACAAAAATTATGAAATGATATTCTCCAACAAATTTCACAAACAAAATATACTATTAAAGTACAGGAGTTCTACATGACTACAAGTTAAATGCAAAAGGCCATTGGTAGTCTGCTAGCTACAGTATCATTGGTAAGGCGAAGGCGATCTCCACTTCAGATTTCTCCTAAGGATAAAAAAAGAATACAAAATAATAAATATTTAGAATATTGTAAATGAAAAAGTCCATAAAAAATACTAAATTGCTAATTGTTAAACAAAAACTTACTATGCACTTCTTTTTAAGTTCATGTAGTGCTCTGACACAATCACCCTCCACATAATAACATCTTCACAGGTCCCCAAGAGGTAGCTCAATCGGTTGGGGACTACGCCTCATGAAGCGGAAGTTACTAGTTTGAATCCCTCCTCTCCCCTCTTGTGTGGATATGTCAAAAGAAAAAAAAAAAATCTTAACAGTTTCTGTAGATAATGAAGTTCTATGAGGATCAATAGCCCTTTCACCAGCATTGAATGTGGACTTTGAAGGGGATCAATAACCCTTCTACTAGCATTAAATGTGGACTTTGAAGTCACTGTAGTAATTGGTGTTGATAATATATTCTTAGCCTTTTTAGACAAAATGCGATACTTAAGGGTATTTACCTTCCACCAATCAAAGGCATTCAATTCCACACCATTGTCAACAATTAGTACATTCTCCTCCAAATATGCTTGCAAATTTGATTTAGCTGACTACAGCAACGTGTCAACATTTCTGATGAATGAGTCATAGAGTTCCTTACCACTATGAAGGTTCTTCGCAACCTCATTGACTGAACTGCTTGAAGAGCATCCAGGAGCACTACTTTGCAGCTATCAAAGTACAAAGACACTACATTCTTGAAATTCTGCAAAATAGAAGGCATATTACTTGTCACTTCACAATGAGAGAGACTCCACAATAGAACGGAGTTGCCGAAAAGATGAACAGAATACTGTTGAAAAAGGCATATGTATGAGGTTGGGTGCAGGATTGCCAAAGAGTTTTTAGGCTAAGGTAGTTAATTATGCATGCTTCATTAACAAATTGATCTCTAGCCGTAGGGATTGACTTCAAGGTTTCAGAGGAAGTATGGTTAGGTAAACTAGTTGATTATTCTATGTTAAAAATATTTGGTTGCCTGACAAACATTGATATGCAAAGTGGCCGACCCCCAACAAAGTCTTTTAAAGCTTTGCCGAGGGGGTGGTACTCCTCAGGAGAAGACTTTAAAAGGTCTTTTTAAAAGATCTCTCGATGAGGTCCGTAGATGCTAGAAGGGCACCACTAAGCAAGGACATAGTTTTTCACATGTGGCCTTAAAAGTCTTCGTCAAGCAGGATTTATTCTCCAGGTGAAGCTTTTAAAGGAACTCTTTTAACAGTCTAAAGTATATTTTAGGGGACATTGAGTAGTTGATTTAGGAAGAAACCGTTAATTAAGAGAAATATGGAGAAAGGGAGAATTCTTTCTTCTCTCAGATTTACATAAGAACTAAAGATGAAATTGCTCATCAACAAAGAAATGCAGCGTAATTGAAACAAGCATTTGATGACAAGCGTGAAAATTGTTTTTGAGTTGCATTGCTGCACAAAGAAATGCAGCGTAGATTTCAAAACATTAATCTTTTTCCAAAAAAGAAGAGACTTTGCTACACTTACATACAAGTTTTACGGAGAGATGTTTACGCACTGAGCTGGATCCAACGTGGCTTTTGCCACGTCTGTTTAAGAAGAAAAAAATTCAACCTTTTTGATGGGAAAATGCTACAATGCAATAAATTTCTCACAATTGGCCCATCTAATTCCTATGTGGCAAAAGGCACATGACCATTTGCAATTTTTTATTATTTAATTTTTTATTTTAATTTTAAAATTAAAATCCGAATATAGAAAGATTAATAAAAAACTTAAAAAAATTAAAAAAGGTGGCCTAGACTCACATTTTTATTTGATTTTATATTTTTTTTATTTGATTTTAATTTTTATTTTCTTTCTAAAAATTAATTAATATTTTATTATTTAATTTAATTGGGACATGTGACATTGTATAGGCCGTTGAATAAAAATGAATGGCTAGGATTAAAAATTGAAAAATCTCCGATTCTCCCAATAATGGGAGGGGGGATCCAAGCATGCAAATCCTCCATTTCTTTCGTTTTTTACAGGGTAGAATATGACATACAAAACCCATTTTCCTTTTTTACGGGCAAAACTCTTTTGTCTCTGTAAATATGGTGACCAAAACACTCTTCTCTGAAATAGGTAAGAAAGCCAAAATTCTCCTTTGTTCTAACCGGAAACAGTGATTTGCTTCCACTAGATCTTTTTTATGCTGATTTGCTTCCACGCTAAGGTATGTCCAAACAAAACCGACCACCGAAAAAAAAAGATAAAAAAGAAAAAGGTCTCGTGAATCTTATCATACTTGAAGGAACAAAACAAACCAACCCAAACTGGAAAATAATCGTGATCCGAAAGATGGTGGCTTTGCGCAGTGGCTATGGGCGTATTCTGGGGATGGCGTTCGGCACTGGGTTGATGGGCATATTCCAGGGACCGCGTGGGTCACAGCCGTGACCCAGGCGGGTCTGAGAAATTTTTCTCTAGTGTGTGTGAGAGAGTGAAAGAGAGAGGCACTGGGCAGCAGAGAAATTTTTCTCTGCTGCCAGTGCTGCGTGTGATTGAGAGAGATTTATTTATTTTCATTTTTTATGAATTTCTCTCTATTGTCGGCCACATCCAAAAAGGTTGAATTTTTTTCTTCTTAAACAGCTCCAGCTCAGTGCGTAAACATCTCTCCGTAGAACTTGTATGTAAATGAAGCAATTCTCAAAGGCGTCCGTTCAATTAAAATTTTCATGTCAGAAAAGAATTTAATGAAAGCTCAAATTACACTTACAAATGTTTAAACTAAGAGCAAACCAGGCATATCCGCCAAAAAGAAGATTTAACTACAATATACACTATGCAGAACATTAGATACCAATAGCACATGGCCAAAAAGTGCTACTCCTTAATAGCTCTGCTACAATATCAAAGGTTGCCACGCACGACGTCAACTGGTGAAAATAGCCCAACGAATATTTGTACTGGCGGCAACTGCCCGAAAATGTACTCTGGCTCCTCCATTTACAACCAATATTATATATATATATTCTTCTTTTTACAGATGTTCAATTGATCCACTTTTGAGTCTCTCCATTCGGGCCTGAAGCCCAGACAATGCTTTCTCATCCATGGGAAGAACACCACTCTGTACTGTATTCTCTGCACCGGTGCGGTCTGATGCATGAGGAATCTGACTAGAAAATCCATGGTTTAAGCTGTCATTCATGGACATCAGTGGCCTGCTTCCTGCATCTGGGTTCCCAGCAGCTGCTGCTAATTGCATGCTCTTCATCCTTTCTCTGATTGCATCTAATGTGCCACTGGTTACTGCAATTTCTTGATAAATGAGTACAAAATCAAGAAACAACAAAACAAATCAAAACCAGACTCACTAGCATAGATTACCTCCAGTTATAAATCTCTCATTTCTTTGGTCGCCTAATGAGTTCTCAGAGGTGAATCCCCTTGAAGAAGTAAGGGCATTTATGGCCCTGCTGTCTTCAGTATACGACAGTGGTAGATTAAAGTTTGTTGGATCGGATTTCACATTCAATGATTTTGCATCATTCAAAGCATTTGTATGTACAGGGGAAAGAGGAGCAAAATCAGGGGAAGAAATAGTTAAGGCCACTGGAGGAGGGGTTGACATTGGCAAACTCGAGGGAGTCCTTCCAGCTGCTGCATTCTTCTCCATCTGCAAAATTATATCCACAATTTCAATTGATATCTGTGTGTATATGTGCACATGCGTGCACACATTTTTTGCAGCTGCATATTTTACTTCACAATTTTTCTTAGGCTGTAGTTAAATAATTCGAAGGCAAGGATGATGGTCCAAAACCTGAGCTAAACCATCTCTAATGTAAGTCCGAAATGCCTCACTCGCATTTTGGAGCTGAGAGAATATATCAACCTGAAACAATAATTACAAATACTATAACCAGGTAATCAAACAAACGACTTAAGAAAGCGTTATACTTGACGACTTTTGTTTCCATCCCACAAATGAGAGTATGCATGTTCCAAATGGAAACAACAAACTCAATTACTTACCTTTGGGTACAACTGAGTTATGCGGTATAGCTCATATAGACCAATGGTACATGTTTGCTTGTCACCAATTTTCTTGAATATAGCAGCAAGTTCTTGCTGCAAGTTCGGGGAGGGAAACCAAACAAATTATTATTGAGTTACAACAAGAGCAATGGAAAAACAAAATGAATGCAGGAGTGGAATTGATAAGAGAAAAATATTACAACCATTTAGGATAACCACAAATGAGTTATTGAATAATTATGCACTTAAAAACTGGCAAAATGATACCTTCAATTGAGCATCAGCAGAATGCGTGCCAGATGATGGATTGTTAGCCACAGAATCACCCCAATGAGTTTGCCCCCCCGTCCCGGAGGAGGTCAACATTCTTGCTGCAGCTAAAGTCTGAATTTAAAGGAGTAAGAAAGCCAGGTAATTCTCCATCAATACATCTAGAAAAAACATATAGCCTGACTAGATAAATACCTCAAGATTAAGATCAATGTAGGCAAGAATAATTGGCTGAGGTTTCATATCTATAGGAACCATAGAAAGGTGACCCTTTATTGCAGCTCCACGAAGCTTCACAAGTTCATGTAGTACAGTCTTGACCATACGTAATGGTTTGTCATCAGCACCAGCTCTATTGTAAATATATATTTTAGATGGAAGCAAAAGGAGAAAAGAGATCAGTTCATATAGGGTAAGGAGATAAATAACAATAGATGCCATATTCAAAATGAACAAACCACACATACACGCACACCTAAATAATAGATGCCTTATTCACCAAATAAAATACAAGCGATAAAGCAGATACCTCCTCCTGATTTCTTCCATCCCCAAGTCTTGCAGGTATAAATGGATGCTTTGAAGGATACGATCAAGATCAACATCGTATATGGTGCTTTGAAGAACCTGTACCAATGAAAGCAGATCTATGACATAAGCAACAACATCTGACCATATATTAGAAAAAGAAAATTTAAAAACATATCACAGCAATCCTTCATCCATATGAACAGGTTACCCTCAGTAAATTTTGTTGCATCAATAGAATTTCAATAACCAGACTCTTTTAAAAATTTTGATAGTCATGGTTTCTTAACAATAAAGAATGACAACTCTTGGAGAAAATGACTATCTAGCATAACTAGCACTTCATCAAAATTAAAATTGTCCGACCTAGCTCTTTAGGAAAAAGCCAAGAAACAATATGAAGTCATTACCAAGGATAAGCATTTAAGATTTTCAACTAGGTGCAGAGTTTAGTACTGTCTTACGAAAGTGCTTCAGAAAGAAAAGATACTTCTGAAAATCAAAGTAACCAAGGAACTGAAAAGGAAAAGTTACCTTTGTAAGTTTGATTAAGCATTTGACAACCAAATCAGAGAACTTTTGATTTCTGGTAGCAAATGACTCGTTTGCTGCTAGTGAAGGCCATCTTGACGGATCCAATGGACGTAAGAGATTAATCAGAACAACAAAGGATGAAGTTCGGTCTGCATTATCCTGTACATACAACCACTTATTAAGCTCAAATAACAGATGCATAAAACTCAGTGCAACATGGATGTATTTTCAAAATTCAAGTAAACATTAACCAGAATCTTAAGCATCAACACGTTCAAAGCTTTCAGAAGTTGGCTGCCATCATCCATATGGGGAACCCTTTCATCCAATAGCCAAAGCAGAAGCTCAGTGATAAGACTGTCAAGGGTACTCTCCTTGACAGCATGTGCAAGTCTTTTATTTTGAAATGTCTGCAGAAAATTCCATATCATTAGAATTTTATAACAAAATAATTAATTGATGCAGAGTCTGGGAAGAGAAAATTTGGAGTCTGATAAAACGTAAACATGCATAAAAGAGCAGAAAGAAAAATGTCAGGCTAGTAGGGTGGTACACTTACCTGCATCAGAGTGTTCAGGACATATTTGCAAGACCTTGACGAAGCTCCAGTCAGACTGAAGTCAAAAGTCTTTGCTACCTATTAGGAGAAGAAACAAAGATATGAATATATAACATTTTCAAATTAACTTCATGATAAAAATACAAGTGTAATTGCCTTATTTGCCAAGCATGAAACCAGCCTATCTGAATCCTTCACGAGTTCATCCATTGCGCTGCCATCTGGATCACTAGTGGCCTGAGCCAACTCATGGCACACAACTTTCATTCCTTCAACAGACTGCATATCACAGGCATATTTCAAAGCTCAAAACTTCTTTTACACCGAAATAACATGCATATACATAAACGACTTGCATGTCTCTGTGTATGTGTGTGTGTATTTGAAAGAGACACCCTAAAGAGAACAGCAGCTTAGAAAGAATTGACATCCAAGCACAACAACTAAGGAGCTCAGAACGTGATTAGTTATGGAAATAGGTCTCATACATTCAAAAGGTTAGCTGCTAGAATAGATGAAATTGATATGGAAAACAAACCCACGACGGGTGAATCAATCATAAAACAATTATAGCAAACGAGGATGAGAAGATAACCACACCCCATTAAGTGCTCAACTGATACAGTCTAACTGAGAAGTTTAGGTTCAGATGAAGCCACTATCTTCGTAAATCAGATGATATATTGATTACATACTAAATAAAAATGAAAAACTGGGTTCTTCTGCTAAATCTGAGGATGTTTATACATAAATACCTATATATGTATACATGTATATGCATGTTCGTGTGTGCGCGTATATATACACACCAAAACACACACATGTACACATACATTTGTCTTTACTAGTGGCCTAAGCATGCCAAAGTAAATTTTTCTCAAATTCTTCACAGTACAACAGAATATATTCCAATTCCAGAAATCCCCTTCCAAACACCATACCTTGCCAAAGATGAGAAATTCCACCTAGGCATAAAAGACAGTAGCAGCAAATCAACAACTACATATCAAAATAAAATTTTTTAGAAGTAAATAGGAAGCCAAAAACTAGAAGCAGCAGTGAGCCAAATGAACAGCGCTGTCAATACTTCAGAAGCCTTGCTTTTAGAGAGCCAGAAATGATTCATAACCAACGTTTTCTTTCCTTTATTATATAATTGAGCCTAGTTTGGAAAAATATAAGGGTGTAGGAAATGTTATCAAAATTTGTTTGATTTGAGGTGGTAGATGGGTCAAGCCAACAACTTCACCACCTGTCAGGGCATTGACCCACTCAATCCTGAGAAGGCGGAAAACCAATACCCACAAGTCTCTAGCCACTTCATAATGGAGGAAAAGATGGTCAACTGTTTCCCGCTCCTCTTACACATACAATATTGACTCGCCACATTGACACACCTCTTTCTCAAGTTATCCATACTTCAAATCTTTCCTATATTGCCGACTAAACAAAGATCATCACTTGCGAAGGACCCTTATTTTCCCAAATGCACTTCCCAAGAAAGGGAGAGCAAGTAGTAAGAGGAATAAGCGCATTTTAGAAATATTTTACCTCAAACATCTGTCTTTTGGAATTCCATTGGAAAGAGTACAAAAGATTTTTATTTTTATTTATTTTTTATTTGGCACCAAGTATCCGAAGCTTCGCTTCAACTAATCCTGGGGGTGCACAGGCTCTCGGCAAGGAGTTTCCCACAAGTGCACCTCAGTTAAATCAAGGGGTGAACCTCCAGTCCGATCACCCCAAGAAGCAGTTTGCACTCAGTGAAAATAATATAAAAGATTAAACAACAAGGTAATCAATTCCACCTCCCAATCATGCGATAAGATAAGGAAGGTGTCGATAAAATACTGCAAGTGATCTGCCATCGAAGCCTCGAAGAATCAAGCTATTCTACACAACTCCGAGAATGATGCCTTCAAGGTCTGATACTCGCAACATACATCATGCCAAAATTTGATCTTTGACCCATCACCCACATCAAATCTAACAAATCAATAGAATTGCACCCATGCCACAAAGCCTCCCCTCTTTGAGGCATTACCCCATAACCATTTCCCCAAAAGAGCTCGGTTAAACAAAAACATATTTCTAACACCCAAACCACATGAGGATATCGGAGCACAAATCTTTGACTAACTTACTAGATGGTATTTAAATTCATAACCCACTCTGCCCCACAAAAAGTCATGTTGAAGTGTCACAATACATTTACCAACACTGGTAGGGATGGGAAACAAGGACAAATAATTAGTAGTCAAGTTAAAGAGCATGCTTTTGATCACCATCACCCTTAGACGGATAAAGTTGCTTCCAACCAACCCAACAATGTTTCATCTTTCTCAATAATGCAACCCATATTGATTTTGCCTTGAAAGAAGCCCTCAACAGAAGACCTAGGTACTTTCATAGGCAAAGAAGACACCCTACTGCCAAGGATATGAGACAAGCCTTCAACATCTTCCACAACACCAATAGGGGCAAGCTTTGATTTAGCCAAATTAATTTTCAATCCTGACACACCTTCAAAACATAGAAAAAGGCAACACAGATTATAGAGGTGATGAGCGTTTGCCTCACAAAAGATCAAGGTGCCATCCACAAATAACACATGAGACAAGGAGAGCTCATCATTACTACTAGACCTCACCAAAAAACTTGATAAAAGCCTCTTACTTTTAGAATGCACAACCTTCACTTGGGCCAATACTATCTGATCTGGATCGCTTGCACTACAATGGGCTTAGAAGAGATCCTCTGGGTGAGGCTTTGGCTCAACAACAATATCTACTCATGCATTTTACCGAGCCTACAGAACCCAAGCCAAAATCCTTTCTCCCGATTAAAAGGTTGATTTTTTCCTCGTTATGTGGGACCAATGTTATTAGTGGGCGAAAATCAAGACTTTCACCCAAAAGCCCCATAGAGTCTTTTAAACCAGTTTTCCAACGAAGAAACTAGGAATCACTCAATCCCCAATCACTACCCCAATGCTCCGTTCCTTTGTCTCAAAAGCATCAATGGCAGCAATGCCAGAATTGCCCCTACAAGAAGTGGAATTTACTGGGATCTGCCCCGCTCAAACCGGCAACCTCCGCATACAACTGCATACCCACCTCCACCGTTGGAGCTTTCAACATCGGCACTAGTAATACCCGTGCCTATTGATATGGCACCAGCTATGGGTTTTCCAATCGTCTCTGATATGCTCTCAATACCGTATGCCAACTAGAAAAAATTCAAAGCATTTGTAGCTCACCCTGGATGATTTTACATGATCTTTCGACCCCACCCAGGACAGAGACTTTTCCCAAGAAAATTGAACTAAAAACCCCTACTTAAACTCAAACTCAAAAAACTTAGCTTCAATGACAAACCATCTCAAACTCCCCATTTAACAATCTTCAGTTGCGTAGTTCAGTAACTCTTGAAACAAAGATTTAATTTATACAAGTATCCTAGAAAAATATGTCAATTCAATAGAGGAACTTTTATGAATTTCCAGGCCAACTTTTTACATAATTAAGGAAAATTTCTGCACTAAATAAATGGACACATCTAGTGACAAGGTGCAAAAAATCAAATATTTTAGTTTAGTGCATGATGAGTGCCCACAGAATAAAAAACATTGACACAAGATAAGTTGGACACCTGCTCAGGAGAACCAAAGGAAATGATATCCAGAGCTTCATTCCAGTCTGTGGGGCCGTTGACACTAGCAAGAGTCTGGGGCACCAACTGTCTGTCCATGTGAAGCTCGGTATGACCATAGTTTTTCCTGGAACTGAATGACATTAAGATCATGACAGAACTATGCTGTACCAAACAAGAAAAAGAACTACAAAAATTTAAAATCCAAAAGTGTCTATTGTACCTTGAATATATTGGGCCAGAAACAGAACGTGAAACTTCCCCACTTTGCTCTGCAACATCGGAGCTGGTAATCACAGATTCACAACAGTAAACATGTTGAAAGTTCAGAACTACCTCTAAGGCAGCAACAAAAATATTACAGCTAATTATTGAACTCATAGTCATAATAGTACACATGGTTTACAAGAACGTTTCCCTTCATTAACGAGAAAATTTTCTAGTCTGCTTCTCTGCCTTCTTTGAAATTAAATGAGTAATTTGAGCAGGAAAAAAACACTTTATACAAATGCAAGGACTACGACCAAAACTTTTCCAAATCATTCCAGGTTCTTTTCCTGGCCCTTTTTCTAATTTAAAAAACAAGATTGTAAAAGTTATAGTATCATAAGTTCTGTCAATCATAACATGAAATGTTGAAATAGCATGACAGCCATGAAAACTGTGCATGATAACATGAAAATTGTGGATAAAAATCCAAATTAAACCTCAGCTTTTAGACTTGTAATAACCATGAAAAGAATTATAAGAAACAGCATCATAAGTGATGCAGCCAGCAAGCTCTGATTTCATGTTTATGGGGTGTCTTCAATATTTTTCACAGCTCTGGCGGACAATTAATTAATCTAGTTTTGGGGCAGTTATGCCATTAGGTATTTATTTTGTAGTTTGTGCTGAATCTAGGACAGTCATGAGTCTTTATTTTTTTGTTTGATAAGTACAGTCATGAGTCTTTATGAGAGTCAATAAATCTTATTTGACTTTTAATTTTCTGGAGTGTTACAATCTCCCCCATTCAAATTCTTGACGTGTCAGGACCCATGTCATGTAATGACTAAATGCAACTTTGTGTTATTAGGTTGCTCCGATATCATTTGAAACAACCTATGAAAAGTGCTAGCTATGTCCATGCTAACACTTCAAACGTATGGGCCAAGTTGCAATTGGAGTTCCCATTAATCACTTATAAAGTCCAGTTTCACCTAGTAAGGAACTAATGTGAAACTTAGCACCCATTAATTCTTTTATAAAATCCACTACTCCATATGGACAATTCATCTTCCCAATGTGAGACTAACTTTATAAGGTATCACAATCTCCCCACTCAAATCCATGAAGTCCTTATTAGGACCCATTTCATGCAGTGTTTCAGCGTCACATGGTGGTACTAGGTTGCGATGATACCATTTGTAATGATATAAGGAAAATGCTAGCTACATCTTCGCTATCATTCTAAAATGACTAGTCGAGTTACAAATCAAGAATCCTTATGTGAGTCATAATAGAAGTATTTATTATGCTAGTTGTCTCTAGAACGTCTTGGAACTAAGAGATAATTATTAGGAGATGTTGAATTACATAAATCAGTTCTGAAGCATGGTAAGATACTTTTCTGACCAAACAAAACTATTGCAAAGAATTATTCTCTACAGCACTACTTTGGGTTTGTCTTTCCATCTATTCCCCTACCTCTCTTTATTTTCTCTAAATCAGCTTCAACAGTCCTTAGTGTTCTGTGGACTGCTCTGTCCCTCATCCTTTTTATAATTTGATAATATAAAATAAACAGTAGTAATAGTAAGACGTAACCAACAACAAATGTTGGAAGCCAAATAATCATATTTCACATTCACAAATTGACTATCATGACACAGAATATGAAAGATTGGAACTAAGAAAAAGCAAAGGCAAAACTTATGCTGCAAATGGTACAGATTCATGCATATCACAAGCATTAAGAGCAGAACAGACCCATTTTCTCTGACAGAACGCCTTAAAGCAGCTCTAGCTTCACCAGGCCTACCTTCCTTCTTCTTTTCCATCTCGCGTACCTGATAAAATGCATCCTGGTAAATAGATAGAAACAGAAAACAGAACAAAACAGAAATATTAACTTACCTTCCACTTAAATCTATCATCTAACATGCTTTTCTGAGCATCTGTTAGCTTCCCAACATATCTCCATATGTCCTCACCTACAAAAATTTGGTGCATAGAAGTGCTCAGCAACAGCCAAGCAGTAGGGAAAAAGGAAGGGAGACAGATCAAACACCAGTGGCCTCAACTTCAAAGTAAGACAAAGTTAAGGAAATCATACACTCCTATTAAAATACAAATCTTTATTCAAACCAACAAATAAGACCAAAACCTCGCACACAAAATTAATACTATGATAAAAAGAATACAGGCATAAATCATCAAAACGGGAGCTATATACATTACAAAAACCTCACAACAAGTCAAAACTGGCATTGTGGCATTCAGACACAATGACATACCAAGAATCTTATAACCCAAAGCTAGCGTATTTAATGCTGCTTTCCTAATTTCACCATCTCGTTCTGCTGTCAAGCTTGCAACAATTTGCAACGACTTCAATTGTCCACTAATCTGTTCAAACGAGAGTAGACACAAGTATGTCAGAAAACCAGAAAATCAAAGTAGTAGTAGAGCATCAACAATTGATGTAACAAACAAGCCAAAAACCTCTAACTTCACCTCAGCTCCATGATGATCAATGATGAATCCAACGAGATCAACACACTCTATCCGAGTACGGTTGTTCTTTGATCGCAAACCCTCCAAAATATAAGGGAAACTTTTTGATGCTGAACATATGGTTACAATTTGTTTGGTCAGCTCCCGCATTTTCTCTCGTACTTTCTCAATGTTATGCCCTGACTGCAGCACAACATAATTTTCAGCATTTTCCTCCATAACCATTTTAACTTGCACACAGCAGATATCATAAAGCATACCACATTGAAAAAACCCTAAAATATGTATTATTGAAACAACCCGACAACAGCGAAATCAATAATGTCAAATAAAGTTTTGAGCAAAAAATAATAATAATGTTATTGATTATATGCATCCAACCAAAGAATATAAGGAACCTTCTCTATTAAGCATGGAAGAAAGATGGCTGCTTCAGACTCGGTCAAAGAGTAAGCCTCATCCTTCAAGGTGTCAAAAAGTTCAGGAAGAAATTCTAGCGCCTGTTTGTTTCACCAAAAAGTAGTTAGATTTTGTATAATAGATGGAACAAACTTATAAACCCTGAACAAACAAATAACGTACAGAAAGAAAGCACTAATAAAGAGAGAAAAATACACCACCTTCAACAGGCATGTCGTGTTCGATTTACAGAACTGCAACACAAACCACCTTAGAAGTACATCCAGAACTTCAATAATTTCCTTTGCTATGGATGGAAGTGCCTGAAATGTTTATAGAAGATTCATATAAAACAAGCTTCATATACTCAAATGAAATTCAAGTACTCAAGGACATGAGAAAGCAAAACACCTTCTGTAGCATCTCAAGCCCCTCCACTTGCTTCTTAAAATCCGTACTTAGAAGCCGCCTATGCAAATCCTCTCTGAAGTACCTCATCATATCATTCTACATCAAAGGCATGTCTCAAAGATCTTTGACAACTTGGTGCAACATGGGAAACCTAAATATCATTCTATGAACACCATACAAATACAAACCTCAAGATCTTGAATCTGTTCTATCCGCGGCTCTTCAAACTTGAACCTACGAACTACCATTCTCTCCCGATCATCCTGTATATAAGCCATTCCAAATTACAAATAATTTATATGCGTCTTAGATTCTTCTATAGAGGTTTCAACTTTTCAAATTTCAGCCAATGTACCTTGTTCGAGTCCTTGACATAAAACAGTGCCTGAGACTGTACAGCTATATCTTGAACAGACGTTACTGACTCTGTCTTTGAGCCCTTTGTTACAATGGCTCTCTTTCAAGACCATGAGACACACAATCAATACCTTCATTAATTTTGAACAAGAATATGTTACTGAAGACAGTATAACATACCGAAGACATAGTTCTATTTCCATGCTTCATTACACCATTTGACGTAGATTTTCCAACCCTTGAGCTGCTTTTTGATGTTGGCCCTATTGACATTACTTTTGCTGATTCAAATGATTCTAAGAGAAAAAGGTTGTGTTAGCATACAACACAACTAACCAAAAAGAAAGTTAACTAAGCTACCAGCAAAGCCACCTTGAAAAGCCCCATAAGGTTTCAGTCGTTCAAGAACGAGAGCTAGAGCTGGTCCATGCATGTCTTTAACTATCTTTTCGATCTGAAACAAATCATAATATCAAGAAAATGTTCAGGGACCAATCATAGCTCAGATGAATTATAACATGCACCAGAATTTTATCTAGCAGACATACTGTTTCTTGTCCACCAACTCTCAAAATTTCATTAATGCATGTCTCTGCCGCTTTTCGAACATCTGACGATTTATCCTAAGAAAGATTCCACGCACGTGTAATTTCAATAGGGGGCAGGGGGAACCAAAAAAAAAAAGAACAATATATATGCAAAAGTTATAATCAGGAAAAGTTTGGCCAAGAAACGACTGAAAATTACTCTTTCGTAAATAAACTCTTACTGTCATGGCAGAACAAGCTGGTTTCAGCAGATATGCTGCATCAGAAAACTCACTTACTCCAGCAAATTGCTTTGACAACCAGTCAAAAAGATCCTTACGTCCTTCTGCCCCAAGCTTAGTGTCTGTCAATGCTACTGTAATGCAAGGAACCTACAAAAAATTATTGTTACAAAGCCTGACACTTAAACAACAAACCTTCAAAACATCAGGTTAAATAAACAATTACCATTTTATCAAGATGCACCGCACCAAGCCAAGAATCTAAAGCATTCAAAGTGCATTCTCTCATATGCTTCTTATTATCACCAAGACATTTCAAAACATCAGATAGAATGCCCTGTGATAAAAACAATTCAGAATAACTCTCAAGCTCCTAGAAGAAAATGATAAATGTAAAGGGTTGTTTGTTAACAACCCGGGTACTGTGCACCTTTTTGTGAAAAAAAAAGAAGAAAGAATAATGATTAGCATAGAAAAGTAAAAAAGTGGTATTGAAAAGTGAAAAAGTTTTGTTTTGTAGCGATTTTGTTATTTGAATAATAGTAAAAAGTAAATGATGTGATATAAAAAGTGAATGATGTAATATAAAAAGTGAGAATGTTTTGATATTGCTCTTTTTTTTAAAAAAAAAGGAAGTGAATAGTGTTTAGGGGAGGGAGGGCGTTTAACAAACACCCTCTAAATAACATTTACAAACCTTGCTTGATTTTTCAACGGCCGGTCCCATTGCAGAGGCAACACTGCCAATAGTTGTTAAGGTAGCCATGACTAAATTTTTGTTGCTGTCAGATAGACGCCCCCTAAGAGCCCCAAATAACTCAACTGGCAGTCAGAACAAACAGATTGTTTAACAAATTAACTATATTTGCAAGCAAAAGGGTAAACAAGAAATGAAGCTTATTGTAGAAGCATGGCGAGCAGCATAAACAGCCGCTGAACCAACAGCGAGAGGCAGGGAGAGTAAAGGAATAATAGAGGGAGCAATGGTCTCATTTATTTTACAATCTTGAACAGAATGCACAATGGTATTACACCTGTTCCGGTTGGTTGAATTCGCTTATTAGCCTCTTCCAAAATCTTATTGACAGCTTCAATTGACTCTAAACGAACCTGAAACAAAGAAAAAAAAATCCAGAATCCAAATGATTCTAGTCAATTAGTGTCTTCTTGAATCAGTTACTAAATATTGACCGCAGAAGAAGTTAATAAACCAAACTGGTGTTAATATATACAAATACTCAAACCTTCCAATCAGGACTTTCCAAGCTCTTGAGCAGAGTAGGGGTGATCTTTCCACTGATATCTTCACGTGGAAGGCTATCTAGCCCACCAACTGTCACCGACAAATTGGATTCTGATGCCCTAACAGTCTTCTTCGGAGCTGCAGAAGCACCCTGGAGGATGATATACAAGGATACTCAGTAATCCATAAACAAGAAACAGACATATGAAACGATAAAACAAACTTCTTATACCTCAAAGGGATTCTTTTCATACTCGGTATCAAGTGCACTAAGCAGCGCAGGTTTGACATCTGCCAGATATCCTTTAATATCTGCGAAGGAGAATTTGTCAGAACCTAAAAATAAAATTGAGGCAGACGGACAGTTACAAAAAATGATTAGCCACCTGGACCAACAAATTTATGCACAACACCCAAGAGCTTAATTGTAGCATTTCTAGTGGCAGCTGCACTAGACTGTAGTCCAGTTTCTTTGCAGAAATCAATTAGATCCTGCAAAATTACAGTGAACTTCATTATAAATAACAGTTTATAATCAAAAATCAAATAGAAAGAAAGACTGCACATGATACTAATGTTAGAACAGAACTAAACACCTTGAGTTTCAAATGTGATACACCAAAGTCTTCAACAGCTGACACCATCCATAATATTCCCTCACTGAGAACCTTAGGATTCTTATGCTCCTTAACAATTTTGTAAAGCTACAAAAAGATCACAGTCTTTGAACTATTATCTAATACTATTGTCAAAATAAATTATATCCAAATGAACATAGGCACCCTTCATCATTGCTAAAGCAGACACTCTAAATATGCATACTTTTAGTTGCACACTAAGGGAAATTATATAAACTTCATACTTACTCTTTCAAAAATAAACCCAGGACCTACTGCTTCAGAAAAGGTAGTGAGGCATTTCATGGCATGAGCACGGGTCTTAATATCAGCTACTCGTTCACTTATACCTGTCAATAAGGCAGATTTAATCCAGCTAAGGCTAAAGTTGACTTGACATAGATTCATTCAGCCACAAGAAGAAACAGCATAAGCATAGAAATAGACATCAGGTGCACTTTAAAAAAATTATGCAAAGCCAACCAAGCAGCTAGCTGTTAATTCAAAATATAAGAACACTAACCAAACAAGCAAAGCACTACACATTTCTTTGGAAACTTTGTCGCTGTAGAAGCTATGTAAGTAGTAACTTCAATAACCTGTTGTTGAACCTGCATTGCTCGACTAAATGCTTAACATTTTTTGCGCCAAAAAAAGAAAAGGAAAAAGACGAATCTCTCAGACAGCAAAAGCAAAATCCTTAATACCTGAACATTTTTCTCACTCCAACCAGGCAAAGCAGAGAGTAAACGAATCAAAATCTCCACCGACTGGTCAAGTTCCTGTAAACCTTCCACTTGCTGCTTCAATAAGGAAATTGCTGGAACAAAATTTAAATTTTAGTAATCATAAACTTAATCAAGTACTTCAGGGACAGACTAAGAAAAATCCTCAAGGAAAATGCACAGGAAGGTAATGATCTCTTTATAGTACATTTTTATCCTATTGTACAAAATAGTCACCGCACAGTTTCAGCCAATACATAAACCTACCAATGTCCATAGCTTGCACCAAAACCAATTCAAATGCAGGGGAAAATGGCTCCAGTGAATCATAAACAGTAAATGGTAGGTGAATTAGTCATTTGACAGTTCCAAGTCAAACTAAATCAATGACAACTGTCACCTCAAAAAGTAAGATTCAGGTCACATATGTACCAAAAGAGGTGCCGGTACTGGTTACTTCTTAGGTTTTAATTTGCAACTTAAACCCAAAATTATTATAGATTGGAAAATGAGTCAAATTCCAGCAAAACAAAAAACCATTAAGCAATGAATATAGTAATTGATTTTAGATTTCAGTTCTTCCTCTCCCTAAATGGGGCCTCTTTTGTATACTTAATGTTTACTTGGGTTGCACCCATTTGCGCTTTCAAAATAGATTAATTTATTTATTAAAAAAAGGTCACAAAAACATACCCTAAAGAGAACTATGTATGGTTGCACATCAATACAGCAAACACAAGTTTAAATATATATGTATGTTTGTGTGTGTGTGTGTATGTATGTATATAGATAGATAGCTACTGACCATGTATGTAGAGGCCCCTATGCTTTTATTTTATTTTCTTTTTTTTTAATGGAACTTTCTATTACTGATCAAAAAAATGTATATAAATAGATAACTCATCGACCAGTTCCTTTTGGATAAATAGGACCATTCAACCTAATCATTCTTCAATTTGATATTTGACTAGCTCAAGAAGCAACATCACAAAGGATGTCAAAGGTAGATGACAACGAACCTTCGAGTCTCTCTTTCCATACAGTGCTCTTCAATTGAGAAATGGTCTCTTCCTGTAAAAGAGAACCTAATCTGCGTTCAATCTCTTCAAGACCCATTTCTGCTGGCTGAAAAATTTGAAACAAACTAAAGGCAGTCAGCACAGAGCTTGGAAAAGTAAACTAAAATCAAAGTAAAGCTTTCACAAACAAACCATTCATTTACCTCAATGTCTTCAGGAGGCTCAATTGGCTTTGAAGATTTCAGTTGTCCAGTTCCATCACTTTTCTTGTTAGCACCTGATTTTATAGAGCCCCCCTTTTTTATAACAGGCTGAAAAGAAGCACAACAAATCAACGAGGAAACACATTGTGATACAAAGTAAATTAAGTAACAAGAAACACGAACAAGCAGAAAAACTCACAGCTGCCAGAACAGGCCTCTTCCCACTAAGCATGCTAGCTGCCGACTTTCTCACAAACGCACCTTCTGAAGTCTGCAACTTAATCAAGTATGACATCTTAAACTTGAAATCTAAAAATAGGAAAAGAATAAACTTGAATGCCACACTAAACCCTACATAAACTAGAAAACAGTATAAAAGAAAAAGTAAATAAAACTCTATATAACTCACACAACACTATACAGTTAATATATTCAAGATACAGCAAAGATAACACTACAATCGATTACTGGTATATACATTAGGTTAGGGACTTCCATCTTGTTTTAGAGTTTTAACTTCTATAAAGACTAGGCATAAAACAAGTCCTTTGTGCCCTCTTATAAGCTTGCCACGTCAGATTGGAACACCAAAACACTTCAAGCTGAAAGCACCGAATCACACCAAACCCATCGACCAGAAATGAACAAACACTCACACTGGGTTGTCAGCAAAGAGAAGGCCTGAGTACGGTAGCCCCAGTGAATCTTAAAAATATGTTTTAGTGGTCATCCTTTTTTGACACCTTTATTAGTTGCAAATTTTTTTGCTATTCTTTATTCATGCATCCTTTATAAATTTGAATTGTAGTAGGGTGATCAAATCTCGAAGAAATTGGGCTGAATGAACCATATTTCACCTCTTTTATTTGAAGCTCCTCTGAGTCTGGCTTCACTGATTCTATCGTCAGTGTTGTTCTTCTAAAAGCTGCAAATATTGTTTTCATATGGTCCATGGACATAGTTGAGGAGTCTCAAGTCATTTGGTGCATCTTTTGTTTCTTGGTTACACACATACACAAATCCGATCTCCTAGTTTTCCTCTAGAGCACACTGTTCGTCCACAATCTGTCACGCTTCGCAGTGTTAGGCGGCAACTGCATGGGTCTACCTCAACACGTTGCAGCGGTGCTACTACACTATGCCAGTGATGCGCACTGTGACATTCAGATTTTGGTTTATGAGTTTGGTGTGATTTGAGTGTTTTGGTATTCCAATCAGATGTAGCAAACTGTTATTAGAGGGCACAAAGTACCTACTTTATGTCAGGTCCCTATAGAAGTTAAACTCCTTGTTTTATATTTGACATTTGTTTTCTATGCATTTAAAGGCATATTGGTCGTTGTTCCACACTATCTCACAAGTGTTGTTGATGAAGAGGTGATCCTAAAAATTCGCGTAGTTTGTGCCAGCTTACATCATTAAGTTCCACCATTCTACTTTTGGTCCCAACCTCCTCTAATTCGAGAAAATAAAAAGGATTACTCTCTGGTAGTGTCAAATTTTTTTTTTTTTTGATAAGTAATGATGATATAAAAGAGCGCAAAGGGGCGCAACCCATATACACGGGAAGTATAAACAGAGAGCGCCTAGGAGGAAGAGAAATGAAAAAGAAAACCAGAGAAACTAATCACTAAAGGAGCTAGCCAAGCGGCCGTCCAAGAGTAAAGAGTAAAGAATAAGAAATGAGTCAATTCCTCTATGGTCCTAGTGGAATTTTCAAAACATCTATCATTTCTTTCATTCCAAATACACCACATAAGACATAGAGGGATCATCTTCCAAACAACCGCGCTTCGAGAACGACCTCCTAACCACCAGCTATCAAACAAGGCCCTCACCCGGCAAGGCATGACCCAATGCAACTCAAACCGCTGAAAAATTGTGTGCCAAAGAGCACTTGCAAGCTCACAGTGGAGAAGAAGATGATCGGCTGACTCTCCGGTCTTCTTACACATACAACACCACTCCACAACCACTATATTCCTCTTACGCAGTGTATCATGAGTCAAAATTTTGCCTAGGGCCGCAGTCCAACCGAAAAAAGCCACCCGCTGAGGCGCCTTAGTACGCCAGATGCTCTTCCAAGGAAACTCCTCTTGATTAGAAATGGCCAAGGCCTTATAGAACGACTTAACCTCAAACTTGCCCTTCTTGGACGGAGACCAGCAAATACGATCTACGCTGCCTAAGGAAACCTTGCAAGAATACAACCGATCAAAAAAAGGAGAAACCAAATCCATCTCCCAATCTTGGACCGATCGTACGAAAATGACATTCCACTCAACAACCCCATTCCTCCCAATAAAATTATCCTTCACCCAAGCTTCTTTGTGTCTGGCGATACTGTATAAGGACGGGAAAGCTTGCTTCAAAGAATTGTCTCCACACCAAATATCATGCCAGAATCGGACTTTCGAACCCTCCCCCACCTCAAAACAAATACCTTTGGCAAAGAAATTCCACCCTTTCCGAATATGCTTCCATAGCCCCACACCATGAGAGCCCGAAACCTCCTTCGTGCACCACCCACCTTCTTGGTCTTCATACTTAGCTTTGATCAACTTACACCAAAGCGCCCCGTTCTTATTTGCGTATCTCCAAAGCCATTTCCCCAAAAGAGCTTGATTAAACTGATGCAACTTCCGAATGCCAAGACCACCATAACGTAGAGGGCTACAAACTTGGTTCCAACTTACAAAATGCAACTTGGGCTCATCCCCCATTCCTCCCCACAAGAAATCTCTTTGGACTTTCTCAATCCTTTTAGCTACACTTATAGGGATCGGAAACAGAGACAAAAAGTAAGTCGGAAGATTAGCCAAAGTGCTCTTAATGAGGGTTAAGCGACCTCCTTTAGAAAGATACATTCTCTTCCAACCTGCCATCTGACGTTCCATCTTTTCGATCACTTCATTCCACATAACCGTATCCTTGTACGACGCCCCAAGAGGGAGGCCCAAATACTTCATAGGCAATTCGGCAACACTACACCCAAGAATGTTAGCTAAGCCCCCAATGTTCTCCACCTCACCAATGGCCACAATCTTTGACTTTCCAAGATTCACTCTCAAACCCGAAACAGCTTCAAAACATAAGAGAATGAGACGAACATACCGGATTTGCTCGATAGAATCTTCACAAAAAATCAAAGTATCATCTGCAAATAAGGAGTGTGAGATCATCAACTCCGACAAGACCCTATTTCCCACCGAGAAACCAGTCAAAAGGCCTTGGTCAACCGTCACATTCACCAACTTACTCAAGGCCTCCATAACAAGCACAAACAATAACGGTGAGAGGGGATCCCCTTGCCTGATTCCCCTCGAACTGTTAAAGAACCCTTCCGGAGAACCATTCACAAGAATGGAGAATCTTATCGTCTTAATACACCATTCTATCCAAGCCCTCCACCTCTCGCCAAAACCACATCTATGCAGCAAATACAAAACAAAGTCCCAATTTACATGGTCATAGGCCTTTTCCAAATCCAATTTACAAAGAACACCTGGCACCCCTGATTTCATGCGACTATCCACACATTCATTTGCAATAAGAACGGAATCTAGGATTTGCCAGCCCCCAATAAAAGCATTTTGAGAATAGGAAATGACCTTACCCAAAACAGTTTTCATCCTATTGGCAAGAACCTTAGACACAATTTTATACAACCCTCCCACCAGGCTAATGGGCCGAAAGTCCTTCATCTCCAATGCATCCGCCTTTTTTGGAATCAAGGAAATAAAGGTTGCATTCAAGCTCTTCACCAATTGACGTCTACGATGGAACTCCGCAAAAACCGCCATAATATCTTGCTTAATAACACCCCAGCAAGCTTGAAAAAAAAGCCATGGAAAAGCCATCTGGACCCGAAGCCTTATCACCATCCATACCTTTTACCACCTCCCAAACCTCCTTTTCCTCAAAATCTCTTTCTAACCACCCATTGTTCTCCTCCTCGATGGACAAAAAAGGTTGGTTATCCATTCTAGGGCGCCAAGAGCTTTGTTCCGAGTAAAGACTTTGGTAATACTACACTATCTGATCTTTTACCTCCACTGGATCACCGGATAAGATGTCATTAATACGAAGCACTTCCACACGGTTGTACCTTCGGTGAGAATTAGCCATCTTGTGGAAAAAGTGAGTATTCCGATCCCCCTCCTTGAGCCACAAAGCTCTCAATTTTTGACGCCAGTGAATTTCTTCACACAACAATGTATTCTCCAAATCTTTCAACTTGTCCGCCTTACGGACTTTCTCCTCTTGATCTAAGCCTCTCGATTCTGCCAGCTCATCCAACTCCTGGATACCTCCCAATATCCCCAAAGACCTCCTCATTCCACCTTTTCAAGTCCACTTTAAGGGATTTTAATTTACTAGCAAGCACAAAACTAAGCAAGCCCTCAAACGAATACGACCCCCACCAAGAAGCAACCTTATCAACAAAACCCTCTGCCTTAAGCCACATATTTTCAAATTTAAAACCCTTCTTACCTCCACAAGGAGTCCCATAGTCCAGTAATAAAGGGAAGTGGTCCGAGAGTAGGCGTTGAAGTCTCCTTTGTGATACTGCTGGATAGTGATCTTCCCAATCCGAAGACAGCAAAAACCAGTCAATCCTCGACCAACTCTCATTTTCTTGATTATTGGACCAAGTAAATTGACCCCTCATCATCGGAATATCCACCAGATTATTCTCTAAAATGAAGTCCGAGAAATCCATCATGCCCAAAGAATAAGAAGAACCATTGGAGCGCTCACTGGGAAAGCGTACAATGTTGAAATCCCCGCCCAAACACCAAGGGAGCTCCCACACCCTCATCAAACCAGCCAACTCTTCCCAAAGTGCCCTTCTCTCCACTTCCTCATTCGGCCCATACACTCCCCCAAACGCCCACACCCATCTATCCTCTACATTTTGAAAAGTGCAAGCCAAAGAGAAATGTCCCACACACTCCTCCTTACACTCCACTACCCTCCTATCCCACATCATTAACATCCCCCCCGACAATCCATTAGAGCCTTTATACTTCCACCCCACATGTTGACCTCCCCAAAGACTATGTATCACCTCTCTGGAGATAGTCTCCATCTTCGTCTCAATCAAACACACTACATCTACTTTCCAATCTTTCAAAAGACCGCTAATGCGCAACCTTTTTTTGAGGGCATTCAACCCTCTCACATTCCATACTACTATATTAAGCTTCATAATCCACCAAAGCGACCCTCTCACTTTCCTCAATCTCTTCAAGTCCTTTGAGTGCAAGAACACATGCAGAAACACCTCCCAAGTTCGAATCGTACTGCCTTCTAGAAGCTTCAATAGCATTGAATAGAGCCTCCAAGTCCTCCTTTTTCCCCTCATCAGAAACTCCAACTTTTGGGCAAAATTTGAGGCAATTTTCAACTACCCAGCTGGATGATATCGTGTCTAACCCTAAGTCCTCCAAACCTACTGTTTCAGCAATTTTATCCCCATCCACGCCTGAATCAGACCCAAACAACTTCAATGCCGATGTTGGATCCATCCTTTCCTGCCCAAATTGAATCAACGGACCCAATCTCCTATCCTCCCCCCGACGAGCCTGCTGACCCACTCCCCCACGGCCAAACCAACCTTCCGGCGAGCGGGACTCCCCCCAGAAACTGACGTGTGGCCAGAAATGACCCCTCCCCAGCCTCGCCGGTCTCCATAGGCCTCTCCAGCGCCGTCTATTGCTCCTCCGACGACAAAAACGTCTCCGGCACCCTCTGAGACTTTTCCGGCGTCGGTCCCAATAGCCCTTTCAGCTGCCCAAACGTCGACGTTGAGGCTTCTAGCAAACCCACCCATGTTTCATCCCTTCTCTGCGGCCCAGCCTTCCTCCTCCTATAGGTCAGTAGAGTTATCCCTTTACCAATGGGCTGAAGCTCCTCCACCGGGCTTGCGGGAGTTTTTAGAACTGAATTCTCTTCGGCCAAGAAAGCGCAAGCATCCCCCGCAGAAGTGCCAAAACAGACACCCTGGGAATCCCTTTTGCCGCTGACCCAACCCCCCCCCCCCTGTTAGCTCTTTGCTGGCCAACAACGAACGCGCCAATGAAGGCGTGAGAACTCTCGACCCAGTCGCAACTTTCTCAGAGGCCGCCGATATAGCCAGCCCAACTTGAGAATGAAGACAATCTTGAGATGGGCTAAAACTATAGCCCACACCTGAGCCCACGACACCTCTTGGCTTAAACATCACCTTTTTCTTCAACTTCAGCCTGCTATTGGCCTTTTTTTATTTTTCCTCCCGGCCCAATTTTCTCCTTCTCTTTCCATACAGCCTTCCACTGACCTGCAGCTTCCTCCTCTCCCAGCCCAAGCCCACTGAGCTTCATCTGATTAATCACCCTGTCAATCTTATACGTCCCCACGTCACATTCTCTCTTCAGACTTCTCAACGACTCCTTCACGTTGAGGAGCTCAATACCTACCTCAGAGTAGGTCTGCCCAGCATGGTACCCCATCCCTTCCCGTCCCTTCACGCGATCAGAGACTGACAACTGCACAGACTGCGCTGCCGGCTTTGCTGACCAACTCGCCGAAGCTCTTGTCACAAACTCTACGCAACCTCCGCCAGACATTCACGCTGGCTCCGCCGACCTCGAGCAGATTTCGCCGGCCAGAAGGATTTCGTCGGAGCCGTAACAGGCTCCTTTGGAAACCCCCCCGAAACTCCCTGAGCCATCGCTGGACCCTGGAACTTCTTCGGACCTAAACTCTTCTTGTCCATCGTATAGCTTCACTGACCTGGTTCCTGCCAAACTTCACAGTCTTTCTGGGTTGCCTTCGACGACAGTCTCACTATCTCCAACTTTTCTGCTTCTTCACCTCCTTTTCTCTCTTTTCTCCCCTAAACTCTCTACACTAACTAATCACTCGGTGATCACGGAGAGAGGAGTTAGCTGCTTGCATCTCTTTAACGAAACAATCCCACCCAAATCCACGACGTCCTTCAAGGATGATAATCGAGCCGCATCTTCTTCTTCCATCGAATTCCTCCACTGTCAGGAAGTATCCATGCCTATTATAACATTTCTGAGCAAAAATTCTGGGGTATCCAGCTCTGGATTGATCCCAGAATAGTTCAGAACTATCCACTGCCACCAAATCATCCACTATTCTCACCATCTAGGCTAGTTCATCCTTTTTAAGAAAGATGTAACTTATGATTCTATTGCTCCTCTCAAAAATCCTCACTCCTGATGCCCCTTCCTTGATCATCACCTCAAACTCCTTGGACTCCACCGTCCACCTCCTCGGTCCAGCCATGGCACAATCTAAAACTAGCACCAACCACCTAACACACACCCCCACACGCCAACACAGCTCAAGCAGAACATACAACTATTCCAATTTACTAAAGAAAAGGAAAACATGCAAACACATAATTAGTTCTAAACTTCTGAATGTTTGCAATGAACTCATGTAAAATGGCCAATATTAACTTTCTCTTGTATTCGCATTGCCCTCTGGATACGACACAGAATTTTCTGAAGCATTAATTTAATGCTTTAATTTATTAGCTAGAACAAAACAAGGAGTGCCAGAAAAAATTAAAAAAAAAAAGATATATCCATTGACAGTTATACTTCATCAATGTACCACATGTAAAAAGAAAATAAAGTATGCAAAGCAAGAAACTTAAATCGAAAAGCAATTATCAACTTACCTCCAGAGAAGGTACACTCCCACCAGAAGTTTGGACTGGGACTGGCAAGCCATGATAAGATATGAGAGACAAGGATACCAAATCTCCATTGATTAACACTTAAGTAAATTGGTGTTCCCTGAAAGTACAAATATTTTACAAACCTGAGCTCGTACCAGTGGACATACCAACTTCAGGGCCAGCAATCATTTCAGAGAGCTTCTTTCTTCGAACATCATCGAGTTTCTCCAATGACCTCTCCAAAGGCCTCATGCCTACCAACTAAAAAAGAATGAACAACAATAATTTAAAATTACAATAGTAGTTTTTAAACTTCAAGCATTAGCTATTTTTTTATAGTTCATGCATTAATAGCAATAAAAGGTTGAAGGTACTACCTTAGCTATTGCCGCCAAGGCTGAAAAAGCTGCATCCCTCACTTCGGGGGTCCCATCGTTGAGACACTACATGAACAAAATTGTTTCATATTTAGACAAACATAAGGAGAATCTAGAAATATGGCAGTAGATAGCGTCAAACGAATCAAACATACACAACTATAAATATGTATATAACTTAGAAAGACATTAGCAGGGAGCATAAGTCATTTTTGATAAGTAATAATGCATTAAAGAGCGCAAAGAGGCGCAACCCAAGCACACAGGGAGTATACAAGAGAGCGACTAAGCTGGGGAGAGAGAAGAAGAGAACATAGAGAGGAAATCAGGAAAATTAATCACTATAGGAGCAAGCCAGCCTGCAGTCCAAGTGAAGAAAGTGTACAAAAAGAAATGAACAAGGTCCTCAAGGTTCCTTGACAAATCCTCAAAGCATCTTGCATTTCTCTCCTTCCAAAGGCACCATAAAAGACAAAGGAGAGCCATCTTCCACACCACAGCACTACTAGATCTCCCACCCGACCACCAACTGGCAAACAAATCCTTGACACTTCTAGGCATAACCCAACACAAATTGAAGCGAGAGAAAATAACCTCCCACAACTTTCGCGCAACCCCACAATGAAGAAATAGATGATCCACAGACTCCCCATCCATTTCACACATACAGCAACGATTAACCACCACAATACCTCTCTTCCGAACATTATCCAAAGTGAGAGATTTCCCAAGGGTGGCCGACCAAGCAAAAAAGGCCACTCTCGAAAGAACCTTTGTGCGCCAAATACTTTTCCAAGGAAAGTGATTGGACACTTTTGAGACGAGCATCCTATAAAAAACGCGAACCTCAAACTTTCATTTTCTTGAAGGGGTCCATCACATCTGATCATCCCCTTCCCCACAAATCGAGGACGAATACAAGAGCGAAAAGAGGGAGGCTAAGTCCAACTCCTCCCAATCATGAATACTACGGGTAAATGTGACATTCCAGTGAACCATACCATTAAAACACTCCCGGGTATCCGCAATGAAAGCATCCTTATTACTAGCAATATTGAAAAGACCGGGAAAAGCCTCCTTGAGAGACATCTCGCCACACCAAATATCCTCCCAAAATTTGACTTTCACCCCCAATCCAGGATCAAATCTAAAGTGGCTTTGAAACAACCCCCAACCCTTACAAATGTGTTTCCATAAACCCACCCCATGCGTGTCACGAGGAACTTTAGAACGCCATCCACCCCATACTTTGCCACCAAAATACTTCTCCACCAAGCAGGGAGCATAAGTCATGTAATTAACAAATAACAATCCACACCATAATCCAAGCAAATGATTGGCCCTTGTATCAGTCCATGGTTGATATGCCAAGGACCCAAAAACATAGTAAAATATACATACTACACCATATAATACAAATGCGCATATTCTTCAAACAACTCCCCCTACCATGCAAAACTCGAATAATCTAAAAATACCTGTTTGGTAAAGTTTTAAGAAGTCTTGGGATAAGAGTTTTTGAAAAGGTAAAAGTTGAAAATTGTAAAAATTAAAAATTAAGAAATATTTTTACAAAATAAAAGATGAAAAAGAAAAAAAAGTGTTCCACCACAGTGACGGCAATGCCACCATGCTAGTGGTGATCTGGCGGCCAAGCAACGACAACACCACCTTTTTTTTTATTTTTTTAGTTTTAACATTTTGTTTTTTTAAATTGTTTTGTGTTTTATATTTTGAAACGTATTTTGGGTTTTGAGAAGAGTTTTGTAGTTTGTTTTGAAAAGTGTGTAGTGGGAGCCACATCTTAAAATCCATTTTGTTAGCATTTTGAAAGTTTGAGAAGTGAAAGGAGCTTTGTCGAGTTTTACCAAACATGCCCACATGTTTTCTTATTTTGTCAAGTTGTAAAATTACTATTGACAACTTTTACTATTTATATAAACAATCATTATTGTCATGTTTTTAATTAAAATCTTAAATTTCTTCTTAATTTGGGTGATTAGATATTAATGTCAAGTGTGTGTGTGTGTGTATATATATATTTATATTTATATTTATATTTATATTTTTTTTATAAGTAATAACCAGTCTTATTAAAAGTGTAAGGCGCTCCAAAGTACACAGGGAGTATACAAAAGGATCACCTAACTAGAAAAGGAAAAGCGAACAATAAAATCATCATAACTAATCGAGAACGGGGACACATACGCTACAGTCCAAAGATACAAAGTATGAAAACAAGATGATAAAATGTCCTCCAAGGACCTCTCCAAGTCTTCAAAGTACCTATTGATCATTTCCTACCATAAACACCAAAGGAGACAAGTAGGCACCATCTTCCAAACCGCGGCACTCCTTCGCCTTCCAGAAGACCACCAACAGGTGAACAAATCGAATACCCGTCTAGGCATCACCCAAGACATCCCAAAACGACTAAAGATGGCACACCAAAAAGCATAAGCAACCTCACAATGAATAAGAAGATGATCCACCGTCTCCTCACTTCACTTAAAATGCAACATTTGTTTATCACAATAACATGTCGCTTCCTGAGATTATCTAAGGTCAAAATTTTGCAAAGAGCCGCCGACCATCCAAAAAAGCCCGCTCTCAAAGGAGCCTGTGTCCGCCACACACTCTTCCAAGGGAAGCTCCTACCTTCAATACAAGCCAAGGAGTAAAAGAGGGAATTGACCTTGAAAATGCCTCTTTTAGAAGAAATCCACCACAATCTATCTTCACACCCTCGTCTCACTCTGACTAAATGCAACACCTACAGAAAGGAGGCAAAAACTTCCAACTCCCAATCCTGTGCCTCTCTAGAAAAACTCACATTCCACTAATTGCAACCACCCAACACCTCCATATTAGCCGCAACTGAGGCATCCTTCGCACAAGCAATACCAAATAAAACTGGAAAAGCTAATTCTAGTCCCATCCACCCCCCCCCCTATATATATATATATATCAATTTTTTATATATATTTAAGTAAAATTGCTACAGTTCTTTTATGAGTAAAATAATTCATTAAAAGTGCATGGGACACAACTCAAGTACTAAAGAAGTATCCAAGAGAAAGACATCCCAGCCAGTCAAGGAGAAAAGAGCACAAAATCTACAAAGCTATATAACTTTTTTTTTTTTGATAAGTAATGATGATATATAAAAAAAAGCGCAGAGGGGCGCAACCCATATACACGGGAAGTATACACAGAGAGCGCCTAGGAGGGAGAAAAATGAAAAAGAAACTCAGAGAAACTAATCACTAAAGGAGTAAGCCAAGCGGCCGTCCAAGAGTAAAGAGTAAAGAAGAAAAAATGAATTAATTCCTCTATGGTCCTAGTGGAATTATCAAAACATCTAGCATTTCTTTCATTCCAAATACACCACATAAGACATAGAGGAATCATCTTCCACACCACCGCGCTTCGAGCTCGTCCTCCCGCCCACCAAATAGCAAACAAGTCCCTCACCCGGCAAGGCATGACCCAATGCAACCCAAACCTCTGAAAAATCATGTGCCAAAGAGCACTTGCAAGCTCACAGTGAAGAAGAAGATGATCGACTGACTCTCCGTTCTTCTTACACATGCAACACCACTCCACTACCACTATGTTCCTCTTGCGCAACGTATCATGAGTCAAAATTTTCCCTAGGGCTGCAGTCCACCCGAAAAAAGCCACCCGCTGAGGCGCCTTAGTACGCCAGATGCTCTTCCAAGGAAACTCCTCTTTACTAGAAAAGGTCAAGGCCTTGTAGAACGACTTAACCTCGAACTTGCCTTGCTTGGACGAAGACCAACAAATACGATCTACACTGCCTAAAGAAACCTTGCAAGAATACAACCGCTCAAAGAAAGGAGAAACCAAATCCACCTCCCAATCTTGGACCGATCGTATGAAAATGACATTCCACTCAACAACCCCATTCCTCCCAATAAAATTATCCTTCACCCAAGCATCTTTGTGTCTGGCGATATTGAATAAGGACGGGAAAGCTTGCTTCAAAGAATTGTCCCCACACCAAATATCATGCCAGAAACGAACTTTCGATCCCTCCCCCACCTCAAACCGAATACCTTTGGCAAAGGAATTCCACCCATTCCGAATATGCTTCCAAAGACCCACACCATGAGAGCCCGAAGCATCCTTCGTGCACCACCCACCTTCTTGGTCTTCATACTTAGCTTCGATCACCTTACACCAAAGAGCCCCATTCTCATTTGCGTATCTCCAAAGCCATTTCCCCAAAAGAGCTTGATTAAACTGGTGCAACTTCCGAATACCAAGACCCCCATAGCGAAGCGGGCTGCAAACTTGGTTCCAACTTACAAGATGCAACTTGGGCTCATCCCCAATTCCTCCCCATAAGAAATCTCTTTGGACTTTCTCAATCCTTTTAGCTACACTTGCCGGAATCGGAAACAGAGACAAAAAGTAAGTCGGAAGATTAGCCAAAGTGCTCTTAATGAGGGTTAAGCGACCTCCTTTAGAAAGATACATTCTCTTCCAACCTGCCAACTGACGCTCCATCTTTTCGATCACTTCATTCCACATAGCCGTATCCTTGTACGACGCCCCTAGAGGGAGACCCAAATACTTCATAGGCAAATCGGCAACACTACACCCAAGGATGTTAGCTAAAACCCCAATGTTCTCCACCTCACCAATGGCCACAATCTTTGATTTTCCCAGATTCACTCTCAAACCAGAAACAGCTTCAAAACATAAGAGAATGAGACGAACATACCGGATTTGCTCGATAGAGTCTTCACAAAAAATCAAGGTATCATCCGCAAATAAAGAGTGGGAGACCATCAACTCCGACAAGACCCTATTTCCCACCGAGAAACCCTTCAAAAGGCCTTGGTCAACCGTTGCATTCACCATCTTACTCAAAGCCTCCATGACCAAGACAAACAATAACGGTGAGAGAGGATCCCCTTGCCGGATTCCCCTCGAACTATTAAAGAACCCTTCCGGAGAACCATTCACAAGAATGGAGAATCTTACCGTCTTGATACACCACTCTATCCAAGCCCTCCACCTCTCGCCAAACCCACATCTATGCAGCAAATACAGAACAAAGTCCCAATTTACATGGTCATAGGCCTTTTCCAAGTCCAATTTACAAAGAACACCTGGCACCCCTGATTTCATGCGACTATCCACACATTCATTTGCAATGAGAACGGAATCTAGGATTTGCCGACCCCCAATAAAAGCGTTTTGAGAATAGGAGATGACCTTACCCAAAACAGTTTTCATCCTATTGGCAAGAACCTTAGACACAATCTTATACACTCCTCCCACCAGGCTAATGGGCCGAAAGTCCTTCATCTCCACCGCATCCGCCTTCTTCGGAATCAAGGAAATAAAAGTTGCATTCAAGCTCTTCACCAATTGACGCCTACGATAGAACTCTGCAAAAACCGCCATAACCTCTTGTTTAATAACACCCCAGCAAGCTTGAAAGAAAGCCATGGAAAAGCCATCTGGGCCCGGAGCCTTATCACCATCCATGCCTTTTACCACCTCCCAAACCTCCTTTTCCTCAAAATCTCTTTCTAACCACCTACTATCCTCCTCTTCGATGGTCAAAAACTGCTGGTTATCCATTCTAGGGCGCCAAGTGCTTTGTTCCGAATAAAGGCTTTGGTAAAACTGCACTATGTGATCTTTCACCTCAACTGGATCACCTGATAACACGCCATTAATACGAAGCACTTCCACACTATTGTACCTTCGATGAGAGTTAGCCATCTTGTGGAAAAAACGAGTATTTCGATCCCCCTCCTTGAGCCACAAAGCTCTCGATTTTTGGCGCCAATGAATTTCTTCACATAACAATGTATTCTCCAAATCTTTCAACTTGTCCACCTTCCGGATTTTCTCCTCCTGATCTAAACCTCTCGATTCTGCCAGCTCATCCAACTCCTGGATATCTCCCAACAACTCCTTTTTTTTCCTCCCAATATCCCCAAAGACCTCCTCATTCCACTTTTTCAAGTCCACTTTAAGGGCTTTTAGTTTATTAGCTAGCACAAAACTAGGCAAACCCTCAAACGAATATGACCCCCACCAAGAAGCAACCTTATCAACGAAGCCCTCTGCCTTAAGCCACATATTTTCAAATTTAAAACTCTTCTTACCTCCACAAGGAGTCCCACAGTCCAATAATAAAGGAAAGTGATCCGAGAGCAGGCGTTGAAGTCTCCTTTGTGATACTGTTGGGTAGTGGTCCTCCCAATCCGAAGAAAGCAAGAACCGATCAATCCTCGACCAACTCTCATCTTCTTGATTATTGGACCAAGTAAATTGACCCCCCACCATCGGAATATCCACCATATTATTCTCTGAGATGAAGTCTGAGAAATCCATCATGCCCGAAGAGAAATAAGAACCATTGGTGCGCTCACTGGGAAAGCGAACACTGTTAAAATCCCCGCCCAAACACCAAGGGACCTCCCACACCCTCATCAAACCAGCCAATTCTTCCCAAAGAGCCCTTCTCTCCAAATCCTCATTCGGCCCATACACTCCCCCAAACGCCCAAACCCATCTATCCTCTACATTTTGAAAGGAGCACGCCAAAGTGAAATGTCCCACACACTCCTCCTTACACTCCACTACCCTCCTATCCCACATCATTAGCATCCCCCCCGACGCACCGTTAGAACCTTTATACTTCCACCCCACATGCTGACCTCCCCAAAGACTATGAATCACCTCTCTGGAGATGGTCTCCATCTTCGTCTCAATCAAACACACTACATCTACTTTCCATTCCTTTAAAAGACCCCTAATGCGCAATCTTTTTTTGAGGGCATTCAACCCTCTCACATTCCAAACTACTATATTAAGCTTCATGATCCACCAAAACGACCCCTCTCATCTTCTTCAATCTCTTCAAGTCCTTTGAGTGCAGGAACACAGGCAGAAGCACCTCCCAAATCCGAATTGTACTGCATTCTAGAAGCTTCTATAGCATTGAATAATGCCTCCAATTCCTCCTTTTTCCCCTCATCGGAAACACCAATTTTTGGGCAAAATTTGAGGCATTTTCCAACTACCCAGCTGGATGAGATCGAGTCTGACCCTAACTCCTCCAAAACTGCAGCTTCAGCAACTATGTCCCCATCCATGCCTGAATCAGACTCAAAAAACTCCAGAACCGATGATCGATCCAGTCTTTTTTGCCCAAATTGAGTCAAGGGGCCCAAACTCTCTTCCACCCCCCGACAATCCTGCTGAAACCATTCCCCCGCAGCCATCCCAGACTTCCGACAAGAGGGACTCCCCCTCAAAAGCTGACGGTTGGCCCAACACATACCTTCCCCAGCCTCTCCGGTCTCCCTAGGCCTCTCCGGCGCCTTCTGGAGTTCCTCCGACGACGGAAGGGTCTCCGGCACCCTCTGAGATTTTTCCGGCGACAGACCCATGGGCCCCTTAAACTGTCCAGACGTCGCAGTTGAGGGTCCTAGTGGACCCACCAATGTCTCATCCCCTCTCTGCGGCCCATTCTTCCTCCTCCTATATGTTAACAAGGTTGACTCGTTGCCGGAGGACTGGGTCTTCTTCACCGGACTTACGGGCTCCAACTCTATGGTTCGCTCTTCTGCCCGGAAAATACCAGCACCCCCCACAGACTTGCCGCTTATCTCCCTGGGAATCCCTCCTGTCACTGACCCATTCCCCCCTCCGCCTGAGAAAGTCGCCGGAGTATCCATGGGAAGATGCGGGTCTCTCGGGTTTACCTTAAGGACCTCCGAGGATGCCACTACTGGATAGCTTGGTCCAGTTTTAAGTGGGCTAGAGCCTGAGCCCACGACTCCTTTGGGCTTAAAAATCATTTTCTTCCTGACCTTCAGTCTACTTGTTCCTCCCGTTCCAGTTTTCTTCTTCCCTTTCACTTCTGTCTTCCCCAGACCACCACAAGTCTTATTATCTGGCCCAAGCCCATTAAGCTCCATCTGTTTAAACACCTTATCAATCCTGGTCATCCCCACGTCACATTCCCTCTTCAGACGTTTCAGCAGTTCCTTCACGTTGAGGAGCTCGATGCCTACCAGCCCAGCATGGTGCCCCATCCCCTCCCGTCCCTTCACGCAATCAGAACCTGACAACGCTACCATCTGTTCCGCCGACCTTGCTGTAACTCTCGCCGGAGCTGAAGACGAGACCTCCACGCCTCCTTCGTCCTTCGCCCCAAGCTGTCCATTCGCTCCCTGGTTTTGCACAGACTTCGCCGGCCAGAAAAACTTCGTCGGGACCCCCCCAGAGCCTCCCTGAACCATCGCCGAAACTTTGGCCTTCGGACCAAACGTGTTCTTACCATAGCTCTGAACCTTCTGCTCCATAGGTCCTCGCCGACTCTGGACCTGGCCGAAACTACCTCCTTTCTGGAATTCCTTTGTCTGCAATCTCACTGTTTCGGCATAACTTCTCTGGTTCTTAACGCCGTTGTCCCCCTTTTCACCCTTATCTCCCCTAAACTCCCTGCATTCACTGATCACTCGATGACCACGAAGAAAAGAGGAAGCTGCTTGCATTTCTTTAAAGAAGCGATCCCACCCAAACCCACGTCGACCTTCAGGGATGATGATTGAGCCGCATCTCTTTCTTCCATCGAATTCCTCCACTGTCAGGAAGTATCCATGCCTATTTGAGCTCTTCTGTGCAATAATTCTGGGGTATCCAGCTCTAGATTGATCCCAGAATACCTCAGAGCTCTTCACTGCCACCAAATCATCCGCTACTTTCACCAACCAGGCTAACTCATCCTTTTTAAGAAAGATGGACCTTGTGATTCTGTAGCTCCTTTCAAAAATTCTCACTCCTGATGCCCCTTCCTTGATCAACACCTCAAACTCCTTGGACTCCACCTTCCACCTCCTCGGTCCAGCCATGACACAAACTAACACTAGCTCCAACCACCCTACACGCGCCCTCACGCGCCGTCACAGCACTCACAGCACTCTCACAGCACTCTCACAGCCCTCAACTCTAAACCTTCAAAGTCAAGATATTAAATTCCTTCTGCTTTAATTATGGTCTTAGAATGGAAAGAATGACACATTGCTTAGTGGAAACACTTTGGACTTGTTCCCTTAGTGATGTACATCATTTTTGTTTAATCTGCATAACCTGAACTCAGTATATGGCTGGGGAGTGGGGAATGACATTTTTTTATAATAGCCATTGCAGGGTTTGATTTGTTAAATGTTTTTGTAAAGCATTTGATGAATGGATGCTGATCAGAATATGGTACTGATTTTAGGCTATATGGAAGTAAATGAGCTGAACTTCTCTGATACAGTTATTTACCTCATCCATTGTTTCTTTTTGGTGCTGTGAAAGTAGTCATGTGGGGTCTTAACTTGGGTGGGTTTAGTAAGATAGAAAAGTAAGAACCTGGGCATAGGATTATATCTTTTTCCGCCATAAAAGTAACATATTACATTTCATACTGCACTAATTACAATCGAGAACTGTTATGGCTTCCTGTTTTTCTCACCTTCTTTGGTGACTTCTTATCACATATATTTGTGGCTGGAAATGAATGGCGTTGGTTTAAGTCCATATCATCCACCTAAACTGTACTCTACTTGTTTAAATTGGACTAAAAATCTCGAAATTCACCTATCTGAGAAATGCCAATCCTGGATCAATCTGGCAACCTACTATTTACTTAAATTCAAGAGTAATGTGTCAATAAATGCTAACCAAGTTGGCAGGTCCAGCATTCTAACCAGAAGCCAACTTCTTTAGGCCTCAAACATTAAGAATTGCACAATTCAAACACTTATACGTTAGTAAATTTGCAAGCCCAGCAAACTTTGCCAGTATGGATTTCAACTATACTATATCTAATTATAGCCTCTCTCAAAGATATTAATTGGTTATGCCGTTGCTTTAACATTTTTCAGAGTTTCTTTTTCTTTTTAGAAATATATTCAGTTATCATAGGGGGCAATTTTTCATGTAAACAAGGGGATTGTATACAGCTAAGACAAGTCTCTGGTGCTAGAGGTCGAGGAGGCTGTGTTAGGTTAATGGCACCAAAGTTTTGTGCTCTGATAATAATCAACTTATGAACCAAGGCTAACATTTTTTCCAGGTTGGTGGATCTGAGGAAGCCTACCAGGCTGCAAACCCCTTATTCCTTTCAATGGGCAAAAACACAATATACTGTGGGAAAACAGGAAATGGTTCGGTAAGTTCTCATACATGATGTTACTACATTCTGGTGTTATTTTTTGTAATTTTTTCATACAGAGTATTTAAATGTTATTTAATGATTGAAGAAATAATTTCATATTCTCAGTATACACGCTTACATTATTTCCTTTCCAAGGCAGATCTTACTTTGCTTATTGACTTGGACTAACAAAGAAGTGTGCATATGACCACGTATCTAATAAAATGCAATGAGTTCTCATAAATCATGTGATTTATTTAATAAAATACAAGTTAATTGTTGGTTTGTTTGCATGCTTTGTATTCTCATCTTTCTAGGCAGAACTGAAAGTTCAAATCTAGCTATTCTGAAATTTAAATGAGTGAGTCATGAATCATAGAAATTTGTAGTGCATACCAGACAATGGGTTAGGTGTTATATAGCATCTTTTAGTATTGTTAAAGTAATGATTAAGTTATTAAATTTATCTCTTCCTATGAGCTTAAGCTTTTGGAATAAATGGTAATTTAACATGGTATCAAAGCCAAAAGGTCATGAGATCGAACCTTGACTCCGTCAAATCACCCCCCATCTAAATTAAATATTCCACGTGTTGGGCCTCACCTATTAAAAGGGAGTTTGTGCCCACACGTAAGGGGGAGTGTTAAAGTAATGATTAAGTGATTAAATTTATCTTTCTATCATACTAAGCTTTTGGGATAACTGGTAGTTTAACAAGTATTTATAACCATTTATGAAGAAAGCCTTATTGCTTTGCCATTAGAATATATGATCAGGATAATCTCTGTATATCCAATGGATAGCTAACAGAATCACTTAGAAAGCTTAAAAAATCAATTAGATTGATAGGTTGGTTTGTTGAATTAGTAATTTTCTGATTCATGTGGCGACATAAGCTGCAATCACCTGAATTTACTTGGTTTTCTATCCAGAGATTCTGTGGCATAATTTAGCATAGTTTGCCTCTTGGATTTCATCACCAATACAACACTGGTTGTATTGTGTTTTGGAAAGGTTATAAGCTACTGCTTATTTATAATCTAGCATGCCCATGCCAACATGTTTATTTGGATAAGAAGGTATAAGTCATGCCCTTGGAAATGGGCATAACCCATCAACTCAAATGGGTCTGAACCTGGTCTCAACTGAAATTTGATTTTTTTTTTTTTTTTTTTTTTAAAAATCACCTTGATCGTGCTTATTAGGTCTTTAACTTGCTTTTGTGGTAGTTTGCCAGTCATGAATGACATGATGCAAATGTTGTACTCCTAGAAAGATGGAAACTGTTAAGAAAACATCAAAATTATCTGTTTAACGACACTCTTCTCAGGTTTCCTTCCGTTATCCTTAATCATTATGAGGATACACTTCCCTGTTGCCTGTGTGATAGTCACAGCAACTGAAGGAAAATATAATTGTTCTCAGCTTGTTCTTGAACTTGGTGCTTAATGCTTAGCCTATCAGAATTTGTTGCTAGTATTTTAAATTTTTGAGCATGGTTTGTTGTTTAGGCAGCAAAGATCTGCAATAATTTGGCAATGGCTGTAAGTATGCTTGGTGTCTCTGAAGCCCTTGCTCTTGGTCAGTCTCTGGGAATTGCTGCCAACACTCTGACAAGAGTTTTCAACTCTTCAAGTGCTCGCTGTTGGAGTAGGTATTTAATACTTCTCTACTATTGATCTGTTAGTGAGATTTGATGCTCTTCTTTGAGCAAGACTACAATGGAAGCACCAATGCCTTATACCAGTTCTGAAATTTGAGCTAAAAGACTATCTTAACCTGACCAAATGTTTGTAGCTGTAGAATGAAATAGAACTGAGATGGTAGCTCTTCCTTGAATTACAAACTAGGTTGCGCTGGAAAGTGCTTAAAATATCCCAAAAAATAAAAAATAAGAAAAGGTTCCTTGCAGACCCATATGTGGCCTGGATTCACCTCCTTTTTTCTTTTCTCCTCATCTCTTTTAAGGACATAGAAACAAACTCTCATTGAAAAAGTAATTTGGGTAAAGGCATCTGCCCATCTGTAGTAGAAACTGTTACTAACCCTCATTAAGAAGTGGGCCACCAATGCATATCAAGCACGCATTATTGCATTAACTGAAACAAATCAGAAACACAGCTTTGCTAAAGCATGAGATACCAACAGATTATAGTTGTCTTGAGAGATATAGGAGGTAAGTAAAATTGAATTTCTCTGCTGATGGGTTATATTATCAGGTTCTGGCTAAAATTTAAGTAAATTTTGCATTTCATCTAGGTTAATTAATATGTATGTATGCTAAGGACATTCAAATGACAGTGATAGCTACAATCCAGTTCCTGGAGTGATGGAAGAAGCACCCTCTTCGAGGAATTATGATGGTGGGTTTGCATCTAAGCTTATGGTAAGTGATCTGGGACTGTTGCTTTTGAAATTATGTTTTTGTTAATATTAAAGTACAAAACATGGTCATGTGCAATAAGAATAAGACCAAAAGAGACTTCATAAGAGACCATTTAAGCTGCAGATTATAATGCTCCTAGAAAGGCATATTTCGAATAGAGAGGAGTGGAAGTTCCCAAATAGTTCAGTGGGCCACCACTTGGATGGGATGTGAAGACCTTTTTTGTGTTCAGCGCAAAGATTTAGCTCTTTGTTTGCAGTGAACATAACTATTCTGGTGTTATGGCTTGCTAAAATCTAAGATTAGTCAAACAGTCTTGTTGATGCATCTTTGATTACATTGACATTTTAGGTATATCATCCTTGATCATAAAGTAACACTACTACGTCCTTATTATCAAATCTATAGAAATGGACACCCGTAAAAGTTTGTATAGTAAGTAAGTGCTTCTGTATTTGATCTCTCATTGGAAAATGTCAATAAATCTAACATTTTTTTAGTGCATCTTATGTTTTAGTAGAAGGCTATATTTCTCGCCAAGAAAAAAGGAGGGAAAACTCACTTACACCCTCGAAGTTTAAGCGGTTTTGTAATGTTGGTATTCCATATTTCAACTCCTTTTAATTTCACCTCTATTTTGTTAAAATGCCCCTTTTTTTTTTTTTTTTTTTTTTTTTTAAAAAAAAAAGTGAAAATTCACCAAATGAGTCCAAGGCATTTATTATTATTATTGTTTTTAAAAAAACAAATTGGGGGGTATTTTGACAAAAAATGGTGAAATTAAAAGAGGCTGAAACATAGGATACTGACATTGCAAATTTTTAAAGTTCGAGGTTATGATTGCAAAATTGTTTATACTTAGGGACTATAAGTGAAGTTTCTCAAAAAACAATGAAAATTATGCACTCAATTGGAAGATATGATTATTGGTTTTTCATGCCTTCAAATATTATTGAAACATGCCTAGCAAATGATCTTGAATTTCTCTTCCAATAATCGTTGGACCCGTGTACTAACCATGAGTTATTGAGCATTGAGTTTATATTTTTCTGTATGACGCAGGCTAAAGACCTAAATCTTGCTGCATCATCAGCCGAAGACATTGGTCAAAACTGCCCGTTGACATCCCAAGCCCTAGAGATGTAAGCCGTTTTGCCTTTTTATACCAACTTCTAGGCCTTAAGATTGTAGTGTCAGGTGTGATTCAGTTTCTTTTTTCTTTGTAACAATAGTTTGGGTAAATTATACATTTTCGTCCTAAACCATGGGGTTATAGAGTCCCACATTGAAAATATGTAAGAAGTTTAGGTCAAAAAACTGATTTGTCGAAAAGGTATAGAGTCCCATATTTTCAATGTGGTACTCTATCAACCATAGCTTAATTTCCACCAAAAATCAACCATAGGTCAAAAAACTTATGAACCATTTCTTTGCTGCAGATATACAAAGCTTTGCAAGGATGGCCATGAAGCCAGGGACTTCTCCTGTGTTTTCCGTCATTATTACTCTGGCAAGGATGAGCAATAGTTCAACCACTAAAGTTTGCTTGAAAAGAATCTTAAGTGCTGGAAAACTTTGAGCTTCCTTTTTGTAGCATCCTACCTTGCTATTTCACAGGCCTCATGGTTCAACTCTGTTACGGATTGTTAAAGTGGTTTGTTTCACATGAAAATAAGCTGCGTAAAGCACTAGAAAATCTCTCTCTCTCTCTCTCTCTCTCTCAAACTGGTTGTATTAAAACACTTTATTATTTATACTAATAATCTACAAAACCTCAATTGAATTGAAGTTTAAGATAAGTTTCAATTTCTTTTTGCTCTTCAAGTGGGGTATAGAGTGGGAGGGGTCTCTCACACACATGCTGCCTTTAAGCTCAACTCTCTCTCTCTCTCTCTCTCAAACTGGTTGTATAAAAACACTTTATTATTTATACTAATAATATACTAAACCTCAATTGAACTGAAGTTTAAGATGAGTTTCAATTTCTTTTTGCTCTTCAAGTGGGGTATAGAGTGGGAGGGGTTAGATTTTGGATATCGCAAATTTTGGATTAAGCAACGGTCATAAGGTTGGTTCAAAAAAAGGCTAGACCGCTTGA